>NW_021940682.1:19197525-19208076 GCF_001715985.3 Manacus vitellinus
CCAGAGAAGAGCCAGGCGGGGTAGCCTGTGCTCGCCGCCACGGCCGGGGCTGCGCAGGTCGGGGACGACAGCGCCGAGAAGCGTTGCGCTTTGCTTCCCCTGGTCGCCCTCCCGCCCGTATATTGGTGACGGAGGGAGAAGCGGGCGACAACCAGAGAAGAGCCAGGCGGGGTAGCCTGTGCTCGCCGCCACGGCCGGGGCTGCGCAGGTCGGGGACGACAGCGCCGAGAAGTGTTGCGCTTTGCTTCCCCTGGTCGCCTTCGAGTCCATACACTGGGGGAGAATGTGGCAGGCATCCATCCCTGAACACAGAATGCCATTTGGAAGGGGAGTCGGTTTCCATTGCCTATTCCACTAGATGGAAAATGCTACCCTGGGCCAGCAATGCAGAGCAAAAATTCTTTAGTCCTCACATTAAATGTGTATAGGCAGATTTCATTGCAGTTCTGCTTGTACTTCTACATCAAATTGGGCTCTGTTCTCACAAGGAAAACATACTTCTTGTTTGGACATTCTTTCTCCTTTTCGCTTTGCCAGACTTGAAAGTGACTTGTTTGGCGATTTCTCAAGGTCTTACCCTCCACACACGGGTCTTAATCCCTTGACTTCAGAGTTGCATTCAGTTTCAGGCTTTACCTTACATGTTGTGCCTGTGCATCTCTTGTTCCACGGGCTCCACTTTCCCAGCTTGACCTCATCCCGACCTCATCCCAGCAGACTTGCCCAGTGATCCAGGGCCGTGTCTGTCCCCAATCACTATGACCATCCCTCTCCCACTTGCCACGTACAGGTGCTGCAGGGCTGTGTCCTTGGTCATTGCATGGCCCTTCATGCCCTGCTGAGCCCCCTGTCTCTCAACTCACTCACCTTTGCAGGGCAGGCCCCTCCCCCAATTCCTCACAAACTTTGGTGAACATATTTGTTCTTTTAGAAATATGTTTAATGAAACTAAATTAGATTTAATAGAGAGTCTTCTCTTTAAAATAGCCAGCATTTACACATCTGTCCTCATCTAGTGTATTAGTGATGATAGCACAGATATGAGGATTGAAGTAAAAATTCAGCTGCTTCCAAGCAGTTCCTGAGATAGCAGTGTGATCCTGCACAGATCACTTTTTCTAGCTCAACTTGCCATCACTTTCTCAAATAGCTGATACTGGGAAAATATCAGGGCAGTCTCCCCTTGAGTTGCATAAAGAGGACTGATAGGGGACCTTATCAATGTATGTAAGTATCTGAAGGGAGGGTGGCAAACGATGGAGCCAGGCTCTTCTTGGTGGTGCCAAGCAGCAGAACAAGAGGCAGAAACTGATGCACAGGAAGTTCCTCCTGAATATGAGGAAGAATTTCCTTATTGTGCTGGTGATCACATGCTGGAACAGATTGCCCAGAGAGGTTGTGGAGTCTTCTTACTGGAGATATTCAAGAACTGTCTAGACACAATCTTGTACCATGTGCTCTAGGATGGTCCTGCTTGAGTAGGGATGTTAAACCAGATGACCTGCTGGTGTCCCTTCCAATCTTTCCCAGTCTGATACTGTGACATACTGCTGACACAGTTCAAAGTACATCTGCTTCTACGAATATTGGCTTGAAAGTGTCATAGGTGTCAATAATAGTGGCTGTCAGTCTGTTCTGACTGTTCTATCTTTTCTTCCTCTCATTCTTCTGTCATTCTTCGCATCCACCTCAGCCATATGAAGGTGCCTCCTGTTTGTTATTCTCTGTGGTTGCTACATACCCACAATCTCTCATCCCCACTCGCTCTCACAGAGGACTATTTCTTCCTCACAGCATATGAGCAATGTCTGTCATTACTGAACATGTAGCATCCACCTCTTCCCTGCCACATCAAATGTCCAGATGCCTGATTTATGACATAAACTGTGGGTTTGAGCTGTAGTAACTCAGACAAGAATTGTGCTGAACATTACTATGGTCAGCCTAGACAGACAGGAGCAGCTTAGGATGGGCATTCTAAAACACCAGAGAAGACAGAATATTTCTTTGTCCAGCTAAATAGAGAATAGTAACCCCTCTCACTACCTTGATCCATTGTCTGGGTAAGATGGACAAAGGAGAGAGCTAGTGGAAGAGGTGACACAGTGATGCACCATACCTTGAGGAGATAAAGGCACCCAAGGGGACCAGTGAATCAAAGCTGACCACTTGCCTGAAGTGTCTGTATACCCAAGTGATAGCTGGCAGCATCCTGTAGGGAAGTAGATGCTGGTGGTTGCCCCAACACTTTCATCTGCAGAGATCCTACCAAAAGGTAGGCAGCAAGGGGCAGCAAGGGTACTCATGAGCCAGATTAAGAGAAGGAATTATCAAAAATTAGATATATCATAGTTACATCCTACTGATTTTTTTTTATCTCATTCTGTGAATGAAATTTACTTACTCTGTGAATACTGGCCTGCATGCAGAGAAGCTTCCAGAACAATCTACAAGACATGTATTTTTTTTTATTATTATTATTATTATTGAGGAGGGAGAAGAAGGAAACAGCAGTTAGAGACTGTAACAAACAAAGTGGCTCCTGGGAGCAAAAAGCCCACTATGACTTCCTGGGTATCTCCTAGAAGGAGAGAACCACAAGCTCCTTCTGAAATGCGTAGGTCTTCCCAATCTCAAAATGTCTGGGAAGGAGTCCTAGACATCAGCTTTCCAGTGCCTCTCTTTTTCCAGAGCACTTTTTCCAGAGTACTTCTAGAGCTCTTTTTCCAGAGCACTCTCTTCTCAGTGCTCACCTGCAATGCTCTGATGCTCATTTATCATAACCTCCAAAGAGATAGGGTACCTCAGATGCCTTCCACATTCTGAAGTATTGCAGCGAATTGCCCTCTTCCCATCCTTGTAGTATTGCTTTCCACCATCAATTGCAGGTCTTCTGAGCCAGGGCACCAGACAGCTGAGAAGTCACTCGGCCACTCTGTCTCTGCCTGTATCACTTGCAGTTTATAGATGGTACAGGACAGTTCAGTTCTGCAACAAGGCGTACCCTCTGTAATATTTTACTTCATCTTGACAAATCAGACCCACACCACTGTAGAAGCCAGGCACAAGTCAAAACTAAAATTTTGTTCTCACCATCTTGAAATGCAAATGAAATCTCAGTCATATGTTGCAGTCACCTTTATTCACGCTGTTTGTGGAGTGGATGGCCTAGGAAAGAAAGTGCCACTTCCTTCCCCAGAGGAATCCTCAGTGGGAAGAAGTTGCTCTTTTTTAAAGCACAGAGCAAGTAACAGCAGTCCAGACATGCTGGACTGGGAGACCCCAGGTAACATGCACAAAGTGTGCAGCAGCAAAGGAAATGTCACATTCATGTGACCTTTTTATTAAACCACTAATATATAATACAAATTAATCCAGTACAGTAGCATTTTCATATATATTCTATTTATATCACATTGAAACATTAAATACTAACCAAGAAATTTAATAATTTGGCAGATTGATTGATTGTTTGATTAATTGATCTGAACTGATTCTTGGAATTATCCCTGAACTGAGCTCAGAAGTTATCAAAAACTTTGTGGTCTGGAATTATCAAAGAACTATTTATCTCTTTCCTTGAACCAAAATAAAACTTTAAAAAAAAATATAAGTATTTTGCAAGAGAAAGAAAGAAAGAACGAAAGAATGAAAGCACGAATGAATAAAAGAAAGCAAGCAAGCAAGAAAGCTGTATCTATGGATCCCTTTGTAATATGTAAATTTTCTGCCTAATGCCTATTATATCTCTCATCATGGATTTCTTATTTTAAGAGATTACTGTTCTATCTGGAGATTTCAAATTTCTATGAATACAAAAAAATTTTATCATGAGAAAAAACTCTTTGCTGGAGACTGAACAATATGCAGTTATACGTCCTTCCCTATTGAGACATCAACTTTTTTTACTCATGTAACAATGTGTTGTAGTTTAGAACATCATGATAAATCCATCATACATGGACAAAAGATATCTTTCAAATCATCCAAAGTCTGCAATTACATCAAGGGCAGATTTGAGTTGTCTTGAGTGACTTTGTGACTTTACTGATGTTTTTTACGTACCTGGAGCACCCATAAAACAGAATTAATTTCACTGCAGAACATATATAAAGTATGATGGCTCAGGAAGGATTCAGGAAGGCCTTGAGAAAATATTGAAGTTACTGTGCAGCCTTAGACAGCCCAAGGTGAAAAACTTGTTAATGGGGCTTTGCAGCTGTAGGCTTAATGCACAACTTTGATCACTCTGTCTGAAGTATGCACGTATATGCTGCAGTCCTGCCTCCTCAGCTACATCTGTGAGATGGATGTCTCCATATATCCTCCAGAGCAACAGTCATAGTTCACTAAGTGAAATTAATCCCAAGACTGGAGTGTTGCAATTGATGGCTTTAAACTGTTCAGAAGGGTCAGGAAAGAAGGAAGGTAGGCACAGGTTGTCCTCTACGTAAAAAAATGGACAGAACTGTCTTGGGAAAACAGTGATGAACAGTTGAGAGCTTCTTGGTAAAAAAATTAGATGCCAAACCAACAAAGGAAACCTCATGGTTGGTACTTACTACAGGCCACCCAATGATAGGGAGGAGGATGTTGATGAAGGTTTTCTTACTTCAGTTACAGGCTGCATCATACTCACAGGCTCTGATCCTTCTGGACAACATCAGTCAACCTGACATCTGCTGGAAAAGTGGCACTGCAAGTTGTAAGCCATCCAGAAGGCTCCTGAAACATGCTGCATATAATTTTTAAATCCAGGTGAAATAAAGTCCAACTAGAGGAGAAGCACTACTGTTACAGTAAACATTGGTTGCTTAACAACACAAATTAACTAATTGAAAAGGTCAAGAATGGTGGTAACCTGGGCTGCTGCCTAAGCCTAGACCCATCATTAACTTGAGGGGTATGGACCAGGCAAAGTGTAAAGACAAGACCCTTAATTTAGTAAACTCTCACTTGTTTAAGAAAATACGGGATGAGACCCTCTGGGAAATTACCCTCAGAAATAAAGGAGCAGGACAGACCTGGAAGCTATTTAAGGACATTTGTCTTAGAGAACAGGTGTACTTGATTCCCACATGTAAGAAAGCAGGCTAGGAAGGTAGGAGATCAATATGGGTGGATAAGGACCTTCCGGTTGAACTGAGGTGCAAGAAATAAATGCGGAGACAGTGGAAGTAGGGGCACACACCCAGAGAATAATGCAGGAATGTTGTCCAGGTGTGTAGGGATGGAATCAAAAAAGCTAAAGTACATCTGGTACTGAATGTGGCAAGGGATGTGCAGAATAATAAAGTTTTATGTAGGTACACTGAAAAGGAAGACTAAAGAAAATGTGCCCCCTATTAAATAAGACAGGAGATTTAGTGACTACTGACATGGAGAAGATTGAAGTACTCAACAAGTTTTTTGCCTGTTTTCACTGGCAGTCTCTGTTTCCCATCTCTCACATCCCTGAACTCAAGACATAGACTGGGGGAACAAAGTCCCTCCTATTGTAGGAAAAGTTCAGGTTCAGTACCATCTAAGAAACCTGAACATACACAAATCCATGGGACCTAATGGAATTCACCCCAGGGTCCTCAGGGAATTGGTAGATATAGTTGCAGTGTAGTTATTGTTCTATATCTTCATCAATAATATTGATAGCAGGATTGAGTGCACCCCCAGCAAGCCTGTGGATGACATCATGCTTAGTGGTGCAATTGATTCACCGGAGGGAAGGGATGCCATCCAGAGGGACCTTGACAGGCTTGAGGAGTGGGCCCCTTTGAACCTCATGAAGTGAAACAAGGTCAAGTGCAAGGCCCTGCACCCGGGTCAGGGCCATTCCAAATATAATTACAGGCTGAAGGATGAACTGATTGCAAGCAGCCCTGCATAGAAAGACTTAGAGATATAGGTGGATAAAAACTTGGACATGAGGTGATAATGTGCAGCCCAGAAAACTAGTTGTATCCTGGTTTGCATAAAAAGAAGCGTGGCTAGCAGGTTGAGGGAGGTGATTCTCTTCATTCACTCCACTGACACCCCACCTTCACCAGGGCCTGTAGTGACAGGGCAAGAGGCAAGATTTTGTGGTGAAAGAAGGTAGATTTAGATAAGTCGTAAGGAAGAAATTTTTCATTATGGAGGTGGTGAGACACGCTGAAACAGTTTGCCCAAAGAAGTTGTTGATGCCTTCAGTGGAAGATTTCGAAGCCAGGTTGGATGGGTCTTTGAGCAACCTGGTCTAGCGAAAAGTGTTTCTACTCACGACAACAAAGTTGGTCTAGATAATTTTTGAAGGACTCTTCCAACACGAATCATTCTGTGCTTCCATAGGGCATAGAATGGGCCATAAGTCACATAGGCTCAGAAAAAGGACCTTCTTGAAAGCATTTATCCATACCAGAATTGGAAAAAAATGCATCCCTGAATTCCTGACTGAACTTTGGGAAAGTTTCATAGAACCATGCAACCATAGAATATGCTGAGTTGGAAGGAACCCATCAGGATCATCAAATCCAACTCCTGGCCCTGTGCAGGAAACCCCAAGAATCCCACCATATGCCTGACAGCATTGTCCAAGCACTTCATGAACTCTGTCAGATTTGGTGATGTGACCATTTCCCTGAGGAGCCTCTTCCAGTGTTCATCCCCTTGTAAGGATGTTGAAGACCACAGTGAGGTCTCCCCTCAGTCTCCTCTTCTCCAGGTTGAACAGACCAAGTGACCTCAGCCTCTCCTCATAAGTCTTTCCCTCCAGTCCCTTTACCATCCTCATGGCTCTCCTTAGGATGCTCTCTAATAACTTAAAGTCTTTCTTATATTGTGGTGCCCAAAACTGCACACAACATCCAAGGTGAGGCCGCCCCAGTGCAGAGCAGAGTGGGACAATCCCCTCCGTGACCGGCTGGCGATGCTTTGCCTGATGCCCCCAGGACACGGTTGGTCCTCTTGGCTGCCAGGGCACTGCTGACTCATATTCAACTTCCCATCAACCAGGACCCCCAGGTCTCTTTCTGCAGTGTTGCTCTCCAGTCTCTTTTTCCTTAGTCTGTACAGACAACCAGGGTTGCTCTATCCCAGATGCAGAATCCAGCACTTGCCCTTGTTAAACTTCATATAGTCGGGGATTGCTCATCTCTCTCATTTGTTGAGGTCTCTGCAGGTCCTCTCTGTCCCTGAGGGAGTCAACAGCTCCTCCCAGTTTAGTGTTGTTGGCAAACTTAGTATTCCTTCAAGTCCTGTGTCCAAATCATTAATGAAGATGTTGAAGAGAACTGGGCCAAGGATGGAGCCCTGCAGAACCCCACTAGTGACAGGTCACCAGCCTGATGATACCCCCTTCAGTATAACCCTTTGTGCCCAACCTGTGAGGCAGCTGCTCACTCATTACATAACATGGTTATCCAGCTGTGTGCTGCATATTTTGTCCAGAAGGATATTGTGTGAGACAGTACCAAAAGCTTTGCTAAGTCCAAAAGGATTACATCTACTGGCTTTCCTAGATCAACTAGGTGGGTTATCCTGTTGTAGATCCTGCACAACTTCAGGGTCATCTGGGAGTTGATCATTCTCACAGTCATGGTCCTCCAGTTCAGGACATTGAGATTCCCTTGGTCCATCATCCACGTTGAAGGCAGAGGCAAAGAAAGCATTAAATGCCTTTGCCTTGTCTCTGTTCCTGTTTGTGAGGTGACCACTCTCATCCTATGACAGGCTAATGTTACACACTACCTATTGCCATTAATGTATTTGAAAAAACTCTTTTTTGTCCCCCACATTTCTGGCCAGCTTTTACTCCAGCTGAGCTTTGGCCTCATGAATTTTACCCCCACAGTGGCAAGCAGTATCTCTGTATTCTTCTCATGTCAGCTGATCTTGCTTCCGCTGAGCATACACCTTCCTTTTTCACCTTATTTCCCTGTTCAGCCTTCTGCCTCATCTGCTTGACTTCTGACATTTAGGAATTGCCTGCTCCTGTGCCCTTAGGAGACAACGTTTAGCGAGTGACCAGCACTGGTGGGCTTGAGCACCAGCAAAAACATTTTCCTAGGGGACTTTACTTGCTTGTTCCCCAAGCAGCCTGAAGTCTGCTCTCCTCATGTCCTGAGTTCAAGTTTTGCTGGCACTCTTCCCTCTGTCAACAGAGCTCCTGAGAGAGAACAGACTTCCCTGTGAGTTGGGTCCAGTGTGCACATCAGGCCCTCTGTTCCCCTTTCAGCGGAGGTGGCCGTGACGCAGAGTACAGTTGGTGTTGGTTTAGGAGTCCCCTCTGCCCCAGAAGAACTTTCACCCACCTCATCAGTTGTCTGGCCGTCCAGTTCCAGGGACTCATACCGGCTGTATGAGGTACCAGCCCTACTTGTTTTTAGGAGAAGGAGGAGGAGGAAGCTTCTTCCTGGTACATCACTTCTAAATATCCCAGTCCACTGTATTTAATAAATATTCTGTTACTGGAAGGATCAAGGAAATCATTACATGTGCTCCTGATTCTTCAATCAATTGCCCCAAGGCCAATTGGTATTTAATAAATGTTCTATTTGCCTAACTTTTTTTTTTTTTTTAGGAAAAATAGGGGACAGAAGCCATTCTCATTTTACTGAGTACGTCATTGTACAAAACTTCATATTAGGAAAAAAAGTTAAGATCTTTTTTCTTGACAATAATATTTGAAGTAATGATCTTTTTTTTAATAAATTCTCCATTAAATTTAAGAAATTAAACTTATTTCTCCTTCCCCTTCTCCACCTGGAAACATTTGCAAGATCTCTTTGCATTTCCTTCTTTGCTGAGCCTAAAATTAACTGCCTATGGTTGTGAAAAACAAAATTTAAAAGTCCATGTAGATGGCCAAAATTTGGGACAACTAGGAAAAGGAACTTTTAGGAAAGCATATAGACTGCTCCAGGACTGTGCTACTACATCAGTGTTTAAACGAATAACAGAGGTCTAGCCTAAGCCCGGGAAAATGCATTTGCAAAGGATCAAAAGAATTTAAAGGTAAAGTTACTAGTGGAGTGACTGATATGAGTCAATAGAATTGAGTAAGATACAGAATTTGAAGGAAATACATATGCTACAGAACTATCACCCAGAAATTTCTCCCCGATGGTGTGTGTTCTTCCCAACAGATTCACTTCTGTGACAAGGTACTTCACAGCCCAAAATTCACAGTGGGTTCAGCAGGTGAAACTACTGTGAAATACAGCATCGGAAAAAATCAAAATCCACATGATCTTCTGCTTTTATACTCTCTCATATGATGGTATTCTGCTGTTTACCTTCTCTAGAAAAAAGACCTCTGAAATGCCACCACATCTCTTGGAAGTCTCTCACACTTTAGGTGCACCCCACTCATGATAATCTAGTACCACTGACAAGTTCTGAAAGCTGAATCCCAAATCACCAAAACTTCACAAGACAGCGTGTGATATTACATTATCAAAAGATAAAGTGAAAGAAGCCAAATTACTGCATTTATAATCATGAGACAAGACAAAGGGTCTCCTATTCTTTCCCACAGTATACTACGAATGCTCAAACATGACACTTCTCTATCCAAGTCATCCTAAGAAAAAAATCATTTTTATGTGTATTCAATTTATCCCACATCATAAAGCTCATGCACTGCAAAAAGCCATGCCCTTGCTTCTCTCAGCAGTTTTGAGGACAAAATTGTTTGATTAAGCCACTTGATTTATATTATTTTATTAAAGAAAATCCTGCAGTTTTACTTCTATTTTTCATAATGAAAACATGTACACCATATTTTGATTTTATTTTGTTTTTCTTTTTGTGAAATTGCTTTTTCTGGATGACAAAATTCCTGAAGTATAGTGTACAAGTAAGCACACAAGTAAACTATCTTAAAATAAGAACATAGAAATGAGTATGTTTATCTACAGTGCTTCACCAAAAGAAGTATTCTGGAGAAAAAAAAATGAGGGGTATAGTTAATTAAAATATTAGTACAAGGACTCCAAAAACCGAGGGAAACAGAAAAAGAACTTCTATATGTTATTATGGGATTTTGAATGTTCCTGATGATTTAAGAGAGCTGCTTTTCACATTAATGTTTCTAGTGAAAAACATCTTTCCTTTAGTTTTGACCAGCTTCTACTAGAGCTAAGTAGGGAATTAGGACCAAAGGTTTCATTATTTTTAAGAGATGAAGCTGTGTTACGGAAAACAACTCATAACCCAGATACAGAGCCGGGTGACTATCTTGTGTTACTTGCTTCTTTTTAAAGCTCATTTATGCTAAGACAGAGTCTCCAGATTACCCCCATTTTGAGCCACCTTGATGAAAAACCGTCTCAGAAACATGTATCCGCTGTCACTGTGACAGTGCTGTCAGAAGCAAAGTTTTAATTCAAAAGGAGAAATAAAAATCTCGCCGTCCAGCTCTGCGTGCAATCCCCAAACTCAGGGATTATTGCCTTGCCTGAAACTCATTTCAACTCTCAGCTAAAAGAAACTCCGCAAGACAAAACTATTTTGCCTCCGCAGCAAGAATGATAAGAAACGGGGCGCCGCAGTCAGAGTTTTTTAACGAAAAATACA
>NW_021940682.1:19208296-19212307 GCF_001715985.3 Manacus vitellinus
CGCCAAGGCCGCCGCCAAGAAGCCGAAAAAAGCAGCGGCCGGCTCCAAAGCCCGCAAGCCCGCGGGGCCCAGCGTCACCGAGCTCATCACCAAGGCCGTGTCCGCCTCCAAGGAGCGCAAGGGGCTCTCCCTCGCCGCGCTCAAGAAGGCGCTGGCTGCCGGCGGCTACGATGTGGAGAAGAACAACAGCCGCATCAAGCTGGGGCTCAAGAGCCTCGTCAGCAAAGGCACCCTGGTGCAGACCAAGGGCACCGGTGCCTCCGGTTCCTTTCGCCTCAGTAAGAAGCCTGGAGAAGTGAAGGAAAAAGCTCCCAAGAAGAAAACAGCCGCAACCAAGCCCAAGAAGCCGGTGGCTAAGAAGCCCGTCGGCACCGCCAAGAAGCCCAAGAAGGCAGTGACAGCGAAGAAGAGCCCCAAGAAAGCCAAGAAGCCGGCAGCCAAGAAAGCAGCCAAGAGCCCCAAAAAGGCAACAAAGGCTGCCAAGCCCAAAAAGGTAGCGGCAGCAGCGAAGAGCCCAGCGAAGGTGAAGGCGGTAAAGCCGAAAACAGCAAAGCCGAAGGCAGCCAAGCCGAAAACAGCCAAGGCGAAGAAGGCAGCCCCCAAAAAGAAATAAGGTTCCCGGGGAAGAAAAGTCGTCTACCGCACTTAAAACCCAACGGCTCTTTTAAGAGCCACCCAAATTTTCTCGAAAAGCGCTGAAATAAGATTTGTTTCCAAATAGTTTTGGTATAGTGTGTTGCACATGAAACCCCACGAAGCGCGTGCCGTGATTGCACCCCGAGATGCGTTAATCGTTACCTTCCGACAAAACGTTCAATCCTGTGGATTGTGGATAGCTTCAGGGCAGCTTAAGTACTCAGCTACTTAAGGCTCTACCTTGGCCGTATGACCGGTGCTTAACCCTTTCTTTTCCGCAATGTGCTAGGCTACTGTAAAGGGGATAGAGGGTTTTCCCTAAGTGGAACAGATGGATTTATTAAATTCACAACATCACTAACAAAACAGTTTGTAAATTCAGTCATCGATATAAAATTATTTAAAAAGCACTACTGACATTCTCTAAATATTTTTCAAAATCGCTTAAAAGCAATTTAGCTCTTTAGTGATGCTGTAGGTGGCTCTGAAAAGAGCCTTTGGGTTTCTGTTGCTCAGATTTTCCTGGGCGTTGCTCTTCTGCGCTTACTTGGCTTTGGCCTTGTGGCTGTCGGTCTTCTTGGGCAGCAGCACGGCCTGAATGTTGGGCAGCACGCCGCCCTGCGCGATCGTCACCTTGCCCAGCAGCTTGTTGAGCTCCTCGTCGTTGCGGATGGCGAGCTGCAGGTGGCGGGGGATGATGCGCGTCTTCTTGTTGTCGCGGGCCGCGTTGCCCGCCAGCTCCAGGATCTCGGCCGTCAGGTACTCGAGCACGGCCGCCAGGTAGACGGGCGCGCCGGCGCCCACCCGCTCGGCGTAGTTGCCCTTGCGCAGCAGGCGGTGCACGCGGCCCACGGGGAACTGCAGCCCGGCCCGCGACGAGCGCGACTTGGCCTTGGCCCGCGCCTTCCCGCCCTGCTTCCCGCGCCCGGACATGGCAGCCACTCAGCAAATCGCCGCTCGCTCCGCAGCCCCAAAAGCCTCCGTAAGTCCCAGCCCAGCCCGCCCGGCGCTTTATATACAACCCGGGCGGAGCGGCAGCGCCTGCTCCGATTGGCTGCAAGAAAGGAATCCTTCGGCAGCCAATGGCAAGGCGAATTCACAGGGGGCCAATGGCAAAGCCGGCCGCGGGGCGAACCAATAGCGACGCGACGCTGGCAACAGCACCGCTATAAAAGCAGCTCCCGCCGCCTCTGCGCTGTCGTCGGTTCCTTGTTTGCTGTTTTCGTGTGTTGCGAGTCGGTCGCGTGTCCGCAGCCATGCCCGAGCCGGCCAAGTCCGCGCCCGCGCCCAAGAAGGGCTCCAAGAAGGCCGTCACCAAGACGCAGAAGAAGGGCGACAAGAAGCGCAAGAAGAGCCGCAAGGAGAGCTACTCCATCTACGTGTACAAGGTGCTCAAGCAGGTGCACCCCGACACGGGCATCTCCTCCAAGGCCATGGGCATCATGAACTCCTTCGTCAACGACATCTTCGAGCGCATCGCCGGCGAGGCCTCGCGCCTGGCGCACTACAACAAGCGCTCCACCATCACCTCGCGGGAGATCCAGACGGCCGTGCGGCTGCTGCTGCCTGGCGAGCTGGCCAAGCACGCCGTCTCCGAGGGCACCAAGGCTGTCACCAAGTACACCAGCTCCAAGTAAATAGCTGCTAGAAATACTGTAAAACCCAAAGGCTCTTTTAAGAGCCACCCACTTTTTCAAGAAAAGGGCTTTAATTTCTATGTTTCTGTTGTAATTTTACTTGTAGTGTTGTCTGATTTGCTTACTGATCAGTGTTCAATCCCAACGATTAAAACAGTTCAGTATTAACAGAAACTGCATCTATATCCTATTAGTGCTTTTTACACTTGTATCTTGACTGCTTTTTCTGGCAAGGTTTACCCTACCTATTGTGCGTAGGCTGCTTAAATTACCAGCTCTTGGTAAGGCACCCCGGCTGTGCCATCCACATCCTGCTTACTGTTGAAGTACGTTCTCTCCCCAGCTCAGGCTGTTTTCAGCCCCGGTCAGTCCCTTCTCCCTGTCTCATACCATGGACATGTTTTCAAAGACATATGTATGCCAATATAGCTTTTTTTGTTGTTCTATATTTCGTTGGTCTTTCCAATCTGGGGAAAAAAAAAACTATTAAATATATGCCTTAAATGATTAACAAAGCTGTTTGCTAGTATTTAGTTTTATTATTCTAAGGATCCTAATAATAGTTTGTTTAATGTCTTCAGAACAAAATTGCATTCATATAAAGCGATTTCTTAGGCCCTGCTGCCCCCTTACAGGGTTATTTGAAATTTCGGTCACTTTACGTTTTGCAGCGTCGGGCCCTCAGAAATATACGAAAAACTACAATTACCGATGGAAAAATTGTTTCCAAAGGATACTATACAAGTGGAACTTAAAAGACCTAGAAAGACATAGAGGACTGAAAAGTAAACTGACAGAAAACACAAGCGAGTAATCTGCAAATGAAAAAGTTGGTGGCTCTCAAAAGAACCACAGCCTGGCAGCCACGCAGACCCAAAGGCTCTTTGAAGAGCCACTAAGTGCACAATGAAAAGACCTGTAGCGCTGCTTTGAAACAACCAGGGTTTTGTAATATTTTGTAGACTGTAATGTTTGACTTTTAATGGTCCCAGACCTTTATTTTTTTTTAGTGTCTCATTTTACTGAGCATCCTGCATATAAACAATTCTCTTTTATAAACCACGTAAGGCTCTAAATTTTCTTCTTTGTAATTCATCTGCAGTCCTTTGCAAATACTGGAGGGTGTAAAAGGTGTTTTATGAGCACCGGATGGGGAAGGGAGACAAAACTGAAACGAGGAAATGTGAGGATAATATATTAGTTTAAAAGAGATAAGCAGAGAGCCTCAGACAGAGTAGAGGAATTTACACCCCTGTGACTGTGACTGTCTCGATACACCTTCAAGGAAGGAGATGGGGGTGGTTAGAGAAGAAAGCCAAAGAACTCGGCACTTTTAACCCTTTGTCTGTCAAGTAAAAGCTGCAGCGTCCTAAAACTGTTACTGTAGCACCCAGGACAATTACTTAGGAGTTTATAAAAAGCTCTTTCTACAGATCGAGCAGTAGCTCTTAGAAAAGACTGTCCTTCTTTAACTATTATACTGACATTTATCCACTTTTGACTTGTTTCTCCTTCCATACCCAATAATTGTGCAGCAATTTTAATGAGCGAATCAGCTCTTTTCGTTGTGCACGTAGGGGCTCTTAAAAGAGCCTTTGGGTCTGTGTGAGCTGCCTCTGTGCCTTGCCGGGAAAGGGCTGCGGCAGGAGACTCAGGCGCGCTCTCCGCGGATGCGTCGGGCGAGCTGGATGTCCTTGGGCATGATGGTGACGCGCTTGGCGTGGATGGCGCAGAGGTT
>NW_021940682.1:19215111-19234415 GCF_001715985.3 Manacus vitellinus
GGCGCGCCCGTCTACCTGGCGGCCGTGCTCGAGTACCTGACGGCCGAGATCCTGGAGCTGGCGGGCAACGCGGCCCGCGACAACAAGAAGACGCGCATCATCCCCCGCCACCTGCAGCTCGCCATCCGCAACGACGAGGAGCTCAACAAGCTGCTGGGCAAGGTGACGATCGCGCAGGGCGGCGTGCTGCCCAACATCCAGGCCGTGCTGCTGCCCAAGAAGACCGACAGCCACAAGGCTAAAGCCAAGTAAATATTTCTGAAGAGTAATCAAGAAACAAAAAGGCTCTTTTCAGAGCCCCCCACTTTGGTCATAAAGGGCTGAGTCATTGTGGTTTTCTTTAGTGAACTGAGGCAGAAATCTGTAAGCTGCCTTTTTTTCTCGGCTTTGCTTTAGTGATGGTATTCTCTTGTCCCATCTGCCTGTGTTTTGTGGGAAGCCTTTTAATAGTAGATGCTCAAATTTTTAAAGAAATTGTGCTCCCCACTAAAATTCATCTTGTTGGTTGTTGCCTTTTTAGGATTTTTTAATTATTTGGTAAACTGTTCTGCTTTTAGAAAGTGGATATTTTCAATCTGTTAGCAGTAGCAATTATGGGGTTTGTAACTGGCATAAACATTACATCTGTAGCCAATCAGCTCTGGCTTTCTTTTAAGCGCTGTGCAGTATTTACTAGAGGGTAACATTAACTGAAGTCACTACTAATCTATATTATTACTGTTCAAGAGTACTAAATAATAGCTGATTGCTGTTGTGCCTCCAGGTTTCAAACTGAGAGAAAAGGGAGTGGGAAGGGAAGCAAAGCATGCACATGAAAAATTAAGCCCTGAAACAATCATCGAAGTCCTGGCAGTGACCCTGAACCAATTGTTTTGCCACATGAGGGGTGTTCCCAGCCTCGGGCTTCTGACTGATTTTCATTTTTGCTGGGTTTTAACACTATCATGTATGTAAGAATCCCACTGGCTTTCCTTGGCAGAATTAATTGTAAAGCACTAGGGAAAGGTTTCAAGCAGGGAAGAGTCTTCAGTGTTCTCATCTGATGCCACGTTCCATTAAGATGACAGTCACTGCGTTCAACTGCAAAAACACTACCACTTAATTTCATTTTGCTAGCACTACTCACTGAATCCATGTCCTCTTCTCCACGTGGTATGGGGAGTTTCGAGCTCACACTTTGTTTTGGGAGAAAGTGAGTTGTTCTTAGAAAAGCTGCTGCCATGCAGCAGGGCACAATGTGGCTAAAAGTTTGTTTCTCTGCTTTGGTGCTGCCCTGCTTGCTTCTGATTTACTTCTGGCTTTAGTGTGGCTTTTCTTGTGGTCTTGTGCAAGCTCTTGACCAGAGAAGCCTGACAGCTTCTTGTCTTTCTGGGGCTCTCTTCTGCGGTTCTTGGCACTGGAGAAACAGGAGCAGTTTTCAGTGTGACTGTGGTGTTCCCCAGCTCTATCCTCCAGTCTGGGGAAAAAGAGAGATGTGAGCTGACATATCTGTGGACCTGATGTTTACTGAGTTTAATTTTCCTAAAATTAAGTTGGTGATATATTCACTCCTATATAAGGGAAGGAAGTTTACACTCCTATCTGTGTTTGTGTGTTCTACATAATGAAACTCTCATCTGCATATCAGATTGTAATAAACAATGGGACAGACTTCTATGAACAACCCTGGGTACATTATCTTGTTGTTGTGTGAGTGGATTTAAATTTTACTTTGTAGACTGCATAAACTTTCAAGAGAACAATTTTGTGGGCTTCTTTCCCTTATAAATGAATGCTTGGCTATCAACTATACAATGGTAATAGTCAAGAAGATAGAGTATTAATAGTTATTTTTGTAGTCGTTCCTCTTTCTTCCCTGCTGAAGAATGAGTTTAGTCATTACACAGTTCTAGTTTTGAATTATACATGTGGGAAACAAAGCCAAAAAAAAATATGGCTACATGAGGTCTAAATTATGAAGGGTCACAGGGCCTTGAATGTATATTGTACACCCAGACACTTCTGGGAAGATATTTTATAGACATGGTTTACCAAAACTGGGGTAACTAAGGAGATTGGTTTTTAAAATATATGTATTTCCTAACAATGCAGTTGTGAACACTGGTAGCTTCCTATAACCAGCACAGACAGATACCTGGATATTTTTTTGACAATAACTTGATTTTATATCAGCAGAATGGGAGAGGAATGTGAAAATGCCTCTGATCAGAAGGAGAAAAAGAGAAAACTGCCTCCTGGGACCCATTTAGCACCTCTGATAAGACAGCTTTCTTGGCAGTGCATCACTCACACTCCCCTCCTGTCCCTACTAGCAGGTCCTGCTCCCACACAGCCCATCCACTGACACTGCACCCCCCACCCAAACCCCCCACTACACATCCATCTTCTCCCACCACATTTGAGGAAAGGGGTACGTGTACAGTTTCAGATGGCAGAGTGCACAGTGGCCCCTGGATTGACAAGATAGCTGCGCATTGAAATGAACGAATCACGTATGAATTTGTGTTTTATTTGTTTTTTCTTCATTGTGTGTTTTGTTCCTTGAGAGAAGGAACCAGAAAAAAATAACCAAAACACTCACAGGCCTTTTAATACCTATTGAGCACTTTGGCTTTTCCATGTTCTTTAATCACACAAGTTTCATTTGGGCACGTTAACAGAGGATAGCCCAGCTGAAGCATAAATGCAGCCGGGGGTGAATAACAGAGTGGACTGTTCCCACCAGGACCCATTGTTTCTCCAGTGGTGATGAAATTCTTAATTCTTCAGGTTTGTCAGGCTAGCCATGACAAACACTATATTTTCCCGCTCCCCACACCAGTGTCAGAGACAGGGATTCAAGGACTAATCTGCCTCTGGAAGGAGGAAGCCAAGGTCCATTACAGAAGAGTCTAAGGAGGAAGAGCAGGGTAACATGAGACAATTTGAAGAGAAGTAGGAAGGGGTGTTGAGCTGGGCAGAAAAGGACTTTGCAGGGGGAATGGGGGCATTGCGAGGGTTGGGGACTGAGTGGGCTATGCTGCTCTGCAGCCTCCTCCAACCCCCCTGCACTGCAAGAGTCCTCTGGGAACAGCGGGGAGAAGGCAAAGAAAAGGGTTGGATATCTCCTGAAAGAGCAGAGTGGGCTATTAGATTTTTAAATCCAGAAGCAATCTATTTCCTCTTCACTTCCCCCCCCCATCAACCGATTTTTAACTCTTTCATTGTCAATAAAGAAGCCTGTAGGTAAAACAGAAGAGTACACATTACTTAGTTTAGATAAATGTTGTAAATAAACTACAGTTCTTCTGCAGTTTCTTGTTGTCTTCACCTGTTGTTCACCTGATGTCTTCACTCTGTGCCATATCCTGCTGAGAAATACGATCTTCCATGCAAATGTTCTCAGATGGAAAATACTGTAAAAATGAAAACAAAAAGAGTAGGTGACTTACCTGCCTTCATTCTGTTAGAAGTGTTAATCACCCTGATTGCCTTTATCAACATTTTGGAAATCGTCATTGTTTTATTTTTAACCTGTCAATAAATGCACAATTAGAAGCTGCGATGATAAGTCTGAATTATGACACATACACATCCCATGAGGTTTTGCCTGACATTTAAATATCAGCTAAGGCTAAAACTCCAGCAGCTAAATATGCTTTACATCCATGTGACCATTTCACTTCTTTCGTAGGATTTGTACCTATGGAAGGTATTCAAAAGCCCCCACATGTAGAGAGCGGAACTGATTCAGGTAAATTTGGCTTCCTGAGCCAGCTCAGCTGAGTCCAAGCACCCGGGTTTGCCTGTGGTGCAGCTAGTCTGGTTCACTGGTGCTTGGAGCACAGGTGGAGGCAGCTCTGTTTAAAGACATGTCTATGTGTAGAAAGATTGGGGCTATGTCATTCCTATGGTAATTCTTGTCCTCTTTTCCTAGCAGGATGATTAAAGATACTAACCTTGATGTGTCCCAAGTGCATAACGCAGAAATAAAAACTTGATCATGTCCAGTGTTCAGATTGTTTAACGTTGTAGTGGCTGCTACCTGCTACAAAAAGAAAAGGGAGGCTTACAGGAGGTGTGTACATTTCTTCACAGATCTGATGTTGCACAAAGGTAGGTCAATATCCTTTCCTCTGTCTGAAGTCCAAGTTTCAGATGTAACTCTCCATGTGTGCTCTCTTCTTATTTCGGGAATTGTTTCTTCCACTTTCCTGTAACCTTTGCAAGTAAAACATCTACATGAAAATACAAATAGAACTACAAATACAAAAAGACTGTGGATTTTATTAGTGATTAAAATTCCAAGCTACTCTGTTATTCCTTTCACACACAAGCAACTTATTTTCTAGTTTTGAAATGCAAGCAGAATTGCTTCCTGAGCTTTTCAGTGTTAGAAATGAAAGGATGAACCTTTGTGATTAATATGTATTATCATTTTTTACAAGAAATGCTTTTGGAACAACCACTCCATCAGGGCTGCTGTCAAGTAATTTAGTTCTTTGTAGCCATGAAAGAAACTTAACTCACAGCCTAAAAGGCCTTTCTACCTACATAAGCCTCTTGTTCTGTGACCCCAATCTTTGAGGAAAGAGCTGTTCCTGCTCATTGAAATGTTTCTTCCTTTCTTGTAAGTGTATGAGATGGGAAGGGAGAAGTTCCCAGCTATGTTCCCATTTACTTTTAGTCCTCTTCTCCAGTGAGATTTGTGTCCTGTCTTGAGCTGTCCTGTGCTCCGAACGGCTTAACCCTGACACCAGTTTTGGAACACAAAGTCTCATTTTTTTTTCATTTGCAATTTGAACTGGGCACATTTTCATTACTGGCCAAAACCATTATATATGGGTGTGTGTAAGACCAAATATTTTTCCCAAGCTGCCGTCAATACTTTCTCCTACAATGCTAATTATTTTAAAATATATTCTTTTTTTATTAAAACTGAAAAAGAAAGTCTCTGTGACAATAACATTGCAATAATTTGCCCTGTGTGTCAAGTAGTTATAATCTGTGGCCATTAGGAAAAAGAATTTGATTTCATAAGCAGGTGAGCAGATATTGATTTATTCCATTAATAAAAAACAAATGAAACAACAACAACAAAAATACTCAAAAAACCACAAACAAAACTGTGAAGTAGTAGAAAATTGCTACAGATAGTTGGTCAGGTTTTGGATCAGGTGTATGACACCTATTTCTAATTTCTAATTCACTATTCAATCAGTTAACTAAACAATACAGTTATTTTTTAAAATTTTATATATTTTTAAAATTTTATATTTTAAATTTTGTGTGTTTCACTTTTGTAGAAATAAAAGCAGAGGGTGTTGGTTTTCTTTTTTAAACATGACAGTGGATATAAATAAATTTTACTGTAGGTATGGTGATCTAGAGAATTTTCCAGGAGTGCTACTAATTTTATTACTCTAATAAAAATAAGATATGAGAAATTTTGTACTGGTTGTATTGTTCTTCAGTATTATTTATTGCCGGTTATTCACTACACTACTAAACTGTAATGTAACTCTGGTAATTTAAGATACAAAAAAGTGATGGTAAAAAAAAAGTATTTTAACAAATATTTTTGCATAACCAAATGCAGATACAGCCTATAGTTCAGCTAATGTGAATCAAGAGGTATTTTGAAGGCAGACATGGAGGGTAGATAAAAATACAACACGAAGGGCCTGTTTAAAGATTATGCATTCTAGCACATCCCAGTGTTGAGAATTGTTAGGATTAATAGCCTTGCTTATCACTGGAAGCTCAACAAGTTGAAGCCTTAGGGTACAAGAGCCTGAACTTTTTGATAAAATTAATGCCACGAACACAGAACAACCTGAAATTGCCAAGATAGAAGCAGAATGAAGAAAGATCATGGAAATAACCTGAAGAGAATGAAAAAACTTCAGAAGATGACCAGCCCAGTGACCAGAAAATGTATTTGAAAAATGTCATCTTACTGTTGCTGTTGATGTCATCTCTGTAGAGGGGAATTAAGAATACAAACAGCACTGCTTTGAACTAAATAGGAAAGAACAGCAAAGAACATGAATGATGGAAAAATAAGCAGCCATGTGATTTCATGTTCACACCCTATATATGTATGAAAATATGTATATTCACACTATTTGCATTATTGGGTTGGAATGTTTTGAGTGTTTGAAAGTTCACATTCTCCTGAGACATGAAATCGAATTGGTTATTTTTGCTGAGCTCAAATCCTACTACTTTTACCTCTGGTGAAAAGAACAAGCACAAAAATATTCCATGTTAGTTGCTTTTTGTCAGTTCAGAGACTTTTTTCTCAGCACTGTTAGAAAATTAAGGGTTGTGTTACAATCAGATCTGATGTCAAATGCTATGTTCACATTATAGTCCCCTAATGTTGCCTTATCATTGATACTGAAATTGAAAGAAACAATCATAGCAGCATTTAATTTTCTTGAGTGAAGTTTCATGGGCCTAGAAACAATTTCCCATACTGAAATAATCTATTAAAAAATCCCTGAAATTTCTATGACAGCTATGTTAATGAAGTGTGCAACCTGGACCATATAAAGACAGGAAAGGCAATATGAATGCTTATGAGCTGGGAGTCCAAAAGGCACCACCAAGCTCCTATTTTAACGTAGGCAACAGGGCTGCCTTGTGATAGCTGTATTTTGAACTAGGGTGCTTTTACATGACTGATTATAGAGAATAATAGCCAGTGTAAAATTCTTCTGGTGATTATCATCATGTTAAATATGAACATAGTTATGTGCTCATATGATATAATCCTTTACTAAAGTCCTTTTCTAGTGAGCCAGGTACCCTTATAAAAACCTAGAGATTGGAATATACTGTGGTTCATTAATCTTCTTAGGCGTTGGACACATACAGAGGTCCAGAATATGCAACCTGTGTTCCAGAGTTTGCAGCAAAGCACTTGGTGAGCAGATGTCTAAAATGCCATTTCGAGCTGCTGAAGGAGAGTATGGAGTACAGAGGATGGCAATTCCCACTGGATATGTGAAATCCAATCTGAGAAGTCCCCATAAACCTTCAAGCTGAAATTAACTTTGATTAGGTAATAGATGTCAGATTTGAGAGACCTGGTGCCTGTCTCGTTACCTGTACTACCAAACAACATGCAGTCAATACTAGGAAGGCTGAGTCCCTCTATGAATTCAGTATCTTCAGAAGTCCAGAATATATACTTGAAATTCAGGATTATTCAGACCCAGCTGAAAAGTGATAATAGCTTTGATCTGTGTCTATGGTAGCATTTAATTATCCAAGAACGTGATGGAGTGATTCTAAAAACCCGTAGTTTGAGCCTGACAAGTAGCTATATGAAAAACTGATAGCTTGCAAAGTCAGCCCAGTTTCTTAATATTTAATAGTTTTAATACAATTAATGACATATAAATGCAGGAGATGTCAAATATGTATAAAAAGTATTGAACTTCACATATTTTTTTTAATTGCAAAAGGAACCTCAAGCAGTCATAGGGAGAAGCTAGGCAAGTTACTGTAAAATTCACATGACCTGTATAATAATTAAGACAACTGTTGAAGACAAAGACTGTAGAAAGTACTTCTGAATTGTATTAATCACTGGGTTATTGGTAACATCTTTAAGATAAATGTCACTTGTTACTACATAAATACTTTTATAGTGCAGTGCACTGCAGTCCTCTTACTTCTGCTACCATAAAAACTACCAAAAGCCCCAAAGACTGAGCAGCATCAAATGGTAGATCTTACAATAGCTATGCTGTACATGGATAAGAATCCATTAGTAATAATTTTGATTTTCCTGGCTAAAAAAAAATGCAGAAATATTTTAGTCTTTTAATTTACAACACATATAACACAAACCCTGAGATCAGTGAGGTATTGCTCACATATAACACGATATTAAAAATTGCAAGAGAACCATAGATTAACAAAAAGTGGTATCACCTTGAGAAAAGTTAAAAATGCCTCTAGTTATAGTGATTTATTGCCCAATTAGTTTATGTTCAATAACACATTAAACTACAAACCAGTATGTTAACAGAACTAGCCATAAGTGGCATGCACAAACTCCCCAAAACTGCAAGATAAGGTTCCACACTAGGAAACTAAAGTGTTCTCAGTTGACTGTACAGCCCTTTTATTGAAAAGTTGGGTGGCTCTTAAAAGAGCCTTTGGGTTATACAGTATTTCTAGCAGCTATTTACTTGGAGCTGGTGTACTTGGTGACAGCCTTGGTGCCCTCGGAGACAGCGTGCTTGGCCAGCTCGCCAGGCAGCAGCAGCCGCACGGCCGTCTGGATCTCCCGCGAGGTGATGGTGGAGCGCTTGTTGTAGTGCGCCAGGCGCGAGGCCTCGCCGGCGATGCGCTCGAAGATGTCGTTGACGAAGGAGTTCATGATGCCCATGGCCTTGGAGGAGATGCCCGTGTCGGGGTGCACCTGCTTGAGCACCTTGTACACGTAGATGGAGTAGCTCTCCTTGCGGCTCTTCTTGCGCTTCTTGTCGCCCTTCTTCTGCGTCTTGGTGACGGCCTTCTTGGAGCCCTTCTTGGGCGCGGGCGCGGACTTGGCCGGCTCGGGCATGGCTGCGAACGTGCGTCTGCCACAAATCACTACAACAGCTCCACGTCCCGGGCAGAAGCGAAGTGACGTGATCGACTTTGTGCCACTTATTTATAGCCCCCTTATGCAAATGAAGCATCAGCTTTGTTCACTCTCATTGGGCAAAATAAAAGGCATCACCATTCCTCAATAGCCTGGTTTTATTGGTCAGAATTCGATTCGCCTCGTCATTGGCTGCTCAGACGAGACCTACTTCTCAGCCTATCAGCGAAGGGACGAGGTACTAAAGCGGGGCTGTAGACGGGGAGCGCCGTCTGCCCACTCGGTCCTGCAGCGAGTTGTTCCAAGCGGCGAGCGAGCCAGGGAAGATGTCCGGGCGCGGGAAGCAGGGCGGGAAGGCGCGGGCCAAGGCCAAGTCGCGCTCGTCGCGGGCCGGGCTGCAGTTCCCCGTGGGCCGCGTGCACCGCCTGCTGCGCAAGGGCAACTACGCCGAGCGGGTGGGCGCCGGCGCGCCCGTCTACCTGGCGGCCGTGCTCGAGTACCTGACGGCCGAGATCCTGGAGCTGGCGGGCAACGCGGCCCGCGACAACAAGAAGACGCGCATCATCCCCCGCCACCTGCAGCTCGCCATCCGCAACGACGAGGAGCTCAACAAGCTGCTGGGCAAGGTGACGATCGCGCAGGGCGGCGTGCTGCCCAACATCCAGGCCGTGCTGCTGCCCAAGAAGACCGACAGCCACAAGGCCAAAGCCAAGTAAACGAAAAAGAAAAGCGGCACGTTGTCTCCTCCGGAGAAAATAATCCAAAGGCTCTTTTCAGAGCCACCCACAAAATCATAAGAGAGCTCAGTTATCCATACCACAGTTATGCCAATTTATATTAATCACTCAACCCGTGTTTTGTCTTTTTCCGTATTTATTAACAGCATTTTTGGCTTGGTGATAGTAGCAACGCTTTCCAGGTTTTCGTTAACAAAGGCGTGCCAAAAGGTCCTCCCCATGCAAATTCTTCCTGGTGTGGGATATTTTCCGTTTAGTTGCTATGTCGGAGAACATGGGAACACTATTCGTTGAGAGTTCCCATCCCTCCCCCCTCTTCCGCCTTTTTCTTCTCCGAGAGTGGCTGATACTGTTCAAGAGATAACAGGCGTAATGTTCGGGGAGGGAGGGGGAAGGGGGGGCCAGCGGGCCGGGCTCTCCGCTGGCCAATCCTTGGTCAGAGCGGGCTTTTTCAATACTTCAAGCTTTCTTTCTCAGCGGGAACAAAAGGACTGGGAGAGCTCAGGGCTATTTTCGTGTCAATAAAGAAACCCTCCCCTCCTCCCCCAGATAAACAAAAGCATTTAAGGAGACACCTTAAGAAAAATAATACAATAGATTAGACATGGCTCAGTAGTAGCGTGCCTGGCAATTGCATTATTTTGTTACAAAATACATCTTTTAAAAAAACATACATCCTTTTTTTATCAAATCATTACAAAACATTGCTTAACATTGCTTCCTGGTAGTCAAACTAATTACTCGGAGAAAAAAAAAGTCTACACTTCCCTAAAGCCGCCGCGTTATACCGCGCTCGTTAACATTTCTTTCGGTAATCCTAGGGAGAAAAAAAAAAAAAAAAGACACAATTGACCTCTTGACGACTTACGAATTACTGGATCCCTGCTGCAGGTTATGGACGACCTCGGTGCCTCAGCTCCTTTAGGGAAAGTGTGGGTGGCTCTTAAAAGAGCCGTTGGATAACAAAATATGTAGAGCAGGACTCTTCTGGTATTATAATTTACTTCTTTTTCGGCGCTGCCTTCTTCGCCTTGGCCGCTTTGGGCTTGGCTGCCTTAGGCTTGGCTGCTTTGGGCTTCACCGTTTTTGCCTTGGCCGGGCTCTTCGCTGCCTTCTTAGGGCGGCCTGGCTTTGCGGCTTTCTTGGGGCTCTTGGCCGCTTTCTTGGCCGCCGCAGCCGCCGGCTTTTTAGCCTTCTTAGGGCTCTTTTTCACGGCCGCTGCTTTCTTGGGCTTCTTGGCGGCGCTGGCTGGCTTCTTGGCCGCCGGCTTCTTAGGCTTGGCTGCGGGCACCCTTTTCTTGGGAGCTTTTTCCTTCACTTCTCCAGGCTTCTTGTTGAGACGGAAAGAGCCGGAGGCACCGGTGCCCTTGGTCTGCACCAGGGTGCCTTTGCTGACGAGGCTCTTGAGCCCCAGCTTGATGCGGCTGTTGTTCTTCTCCACATCGTAGCCGCCGGCAGCCAGCGCCTTCTTGAGCGCGGCGAGGGAGAGCCCCTTGCGCTCCTTGGAGGCGGACACGGCCTTGGTGATGAGCTCGGTGACGCTGGGCCCCGCGGGCTTGCGGGCTTTGGAGCCGACCGCCGCTTTTTTCGGCTTCTTGGCGGCGGCCTTGGCGCCGGGCGCGGGCGCATCGGGGGCCGGCGGCGGGAGCGGTCTCGGACATCGCGGCGGCGTCCTCTGCGGAGCAGGCGAACACAATTGGGCTGGCGCGGGTCAGATGCTCGTATTTTTAGAGCGGAGCCGCGCGGTGATTGGTGCGTTGCAGAGCCCGCCCTGCTGCACGGCCGGGGAGCCCTTCGGTGTGCTCGATTTGTGTTTCTTTGGACTAACAAAAGTGTATTTTCCTCGGAATTTCTGCCACCAAATCGCCCCATTTCCCCGGTGAGGAAGGAGAAGAGCAGGTACTTGCGTTCGGGAGAGTTTCCAGCGGCAAACACGCGGTTTGAGTTAAAGGAGAGGCGATAAATCCCGTGTGCTGCTGCTGGAGAGACCTCTGAAGAGAGAAACTTTTGTTTTTCCTTGCAAATTAAAAATTTCCTTTTGACATAAATGTTACAGCAACAACTCAGTCTGATTCTTTAGAGGGTTTTCTTGGGGTCAAAGTTGAAATCTTCCGATTTAAAGCTATTTTGACAGTTTAAACTGATTTTGAAGAGGAGGAAGTAACACAAACTCTTCTTTCAGCTCTGAATATGGATTAAGAACCAGTTCCTTTGACCATGTGTTTTACCTCTTAAAACGCTAAAGTCTAGTGAAATAGTGTCTCATACAGCCTCCTATTGCACTTTTTATAGAAACATAAGCAATTTATTAATATCTGGAGATTTATGAACATACAGTTGGCTTATTTTGACGTCCTGGAATTTCAGTACAAGGGAGGCAAACTTACTCTACTGCCTTGTGTGGGGTGTTTTCTTTTTGTTTGCTTGTTTTATATGAATTTTTGTACCAATTATTAAGTAAATCAAGCTATTTACTTTTCACGTTGCATTTTAGTTTCAAGTAAATAGTCGTTTGATATCTGATGTTACAAAACTGCAGCTTTGTACAAGAAAGCAATCTCCTAAACTTCTGGTGATATTTATGGAAATTATCTTTGTTTCTCTGGTAATTTAAGATGTGCAAGGACTAGCATAGCAGTTTAGCAATTATGCTCTTCCTCCTCAGAGAATGTTATCTTGTTATGTATTTTCTCTAATAGTAGTACAATTTAAAACTATATTAGTGTTTGGATTTTTCTTACACATCTCACAGACTATGTATGCACAAAGGTTTACCTTAAGCCAATTCTGAATCCTCTTCCCACTCTAAATACAACCCACCTAATTATTCCTTGTGCATTTTACGGTAATTACTGAAATAAGGAAATACTTTCATGATAAAAACTAGAGCGCTTTGCGATAACCTGAGTTTTAACAAGGGGAGAGGTAGGCCATAGGTCGTTCATAAAGAACCAGGAAGGATTCAATCAATACTGATATCTGGTGGGAGACAGGGTAATATGCTGAACAGAACAGAGCTCTGAGGAATATTTCATTAATCTGTAACCAATTATGAAAAAAAGCATATTATCATTGCCTTTTGTAGGTATTTAAGAATCACAAAGACTACACTACAGCTCAACCTTTTTGTATTAACAGATATAACACATAATGTGAATACAGTGTTTAAGTACACATTAGCAACCAAAAATTCAGATTGTATGAATAGGTAGTCTTTGGTAAGTGTAATTCTATTCCCGTCTCATGGTTTTATCTACAATGACTATTTTGTAAATACCAAAAACGTATATAAGATGAAAGATTTTAGTTTACTGTAAAATTGTGTTTCATAGAATGTGAAACTATGAATAAGTGCAATAAAGGGAAAAATTGCGACTTCCACCACATAAGAATGAAATACCAGAAAAAAAACATTGCAGGAAAAGTGCACCTGAGTTCTGTAATGCTTCAATGGGAAGATAATTTAGAGAAGAGCTAATCAAATTGTGACTTTCAAGGTCCTCTTTGCTAACACTGTGTAACATAAAATAAGGATACAAGGATTAAATAAATTGGAGTGGATGTGTATATTACAGATATACCTTTAGAAATTATCAAAATTAAAGTAAAATATATATATTTTTAAGCCTTTATCTTGTGTACGTTTGTAAATAAATGACCAAAACTTTTCATTGATTTGACTGCACAGTGTAATAAGGTAGCAACTGTTGTGAGGCTATGAGATTTAACAGTTGTCTAGAGACTTCATAGCATATAGACAGTGGAAAAGCATAGACTGTAAGTGACATATCAGCAAAATGAAAAACTGCTGTTGCTTATTCTTGTTATTTTGAACACATTTACTTCAGTAACCTCTGCTGGAGGAATTGTAAATATTCCATCTCTCAATTGTGGCTTCACAGAGCTTTGATTCACATTTATCGGTGGCTGAAATGGAGGTGGCTAAAATGGTCACTGTTCCAATTTTTCTGCCTGGCTTTTCTCCCAGCAGTTGCTACCCTTTTCCCATTCTCAACAAGGACCATTAAATATATGCATATCAGTTTCTGATCTCCATCAGTTACAATCTACTATCTTAAAATAAATTGAAGTTTCAGAAATTTTATGACACAGAGAGAAGCTTGGATCTTTTTTTTTTTTTTTTTTTAATGGTTTTGCAGAAAAGACATAAAATAACTTTAATAATGTCAAATTTCTGTTTGGAACACGTTCTTCTCTATGTGAAAGAAATACATGCAGGAACAATATTTTGGAAAGTTAAGGTGTATTTGGCAATTTTAAAAAAAGCTACTCTGCAATCTAAGCAGATAGTTCAGATAGAACAAACAGATGTACTCAAGCAAAGGAAAAATGTGGTGAAGGATTACCTAAAAGGCAGGAATAGGAGTTTCACCTCCAGCTGAGCAAATGAGAAAGGGAAATAGTCCTGATTTAGATACAGGATATTGTAGAAAAATTTCATTAAGATGACATCACATAGACTGTTACATGCAGTTTGGTTTTCCCAATAGAACTGGAGGGAAGCAGACTTCATTATTCATTAAAAGAGAAGGAAAGTAATATCAGGATCTCCAGAGATACTTTTGGGGAAAGCGCCACTGTAATGCCTGCTTCATATGAGTGAATTCAATCCTTCTCACCTCATGGGCACCCCAGCAGGACACACTATATCATAAACCTGCAAAAGATTGCAATCTGAGCCCTCTCTGCATGTTGCTTCCCTGCAGATACCCAGGTCTGTCCAGCTTTTGCATATTTAGATATTTAGACCTCTTGGCATAAGCAAGGAGACACATAAGCCACAGCCAAGGACTGGCGCTACACCTGAGAACTATCAAACATTCCCATCTCCAGTTTAGGACCTGCCAATACTTGTTCCTAAGAAAATAAGCTCTGGGGAATATTTAGATATGTTTGCAATAATGAGAGGGAGCACAGCAGTTGTTCTCAAACAATTTTGTTAGGAGGCATTAGCATGAGAGCAGCCACACAAATGTGGCTAATGGGCTGCTCTACCTAATGTAGGTGAGTGCTGTGGTCAGTCGTTCTTGGACAGCTGGAGGATGTACAGCTGTTACATCTGGGCACCATAGTCCCTCTCCTTGCTTCAAATGGCAATTTCCAGAGAGATTTAGGTGAGCACCTTTATATTATGTGCTGCACTCGGGATTACATGTTCCACAGGAAAGAGGTGTAAATGCTCCCTCAACTGTGATTACACTCCTATTACAGTGTTACACCCATGCCTTACTTGCCCTCAGTGACTTCATCCTTCATCTGAGGTACAAATGTAATGACTTGTGTGATCCAACCAGCCAGCACAGTTTAGCAACTTTTAACATGTAGCTAAGGAATTTTAAAGTGATACCTACCAAACTGAAAACTTGTTGCAGCTCAGCAAAACAGGTCTCTGCCTACTTAATACTAATGTTGCAGCTGCTACTGCTGTTAAAGCTCCTAAGTGAGCTGAGGTCACACGAGGCTTTTAAAATTCAGTGTATGGATGAGCATCTGTAGTGAACAGGACAAAATAGGGAAGGGCAATGGATGACTGTCCTTGTAGACTCAGCTTCCTGGAATGTTGAACACTCCTCCCTGTACCCTTGGTTAAGGGTTGGGGCACCTATTGAGGCCTCCTGTCTTCATTGCCATGGCATGTCATTTGGCAATTGAAAAACTATAGTCCAAAACCTGGATATGTCCATAGTTAGGAGGCACTAGGAAGGATATTCTTCCTGGGAAAGAAAAAAAAAATCAGCAAAAATGCAGGGGGCCAAAACCCTTCTGAGAACAGCTAACAAGGAAAAAAATATGGAAATATGGACCTTTCTTTACTATACTGAGTTTATAAAGTTAATGCATTTTTACTCTTCTCACGCACAGTGAAAAGGTCCTCAGTCAGTCATATGTCAAAGAATAGGATTATTTATATTTGAATGTAATTTGGTCTTCTAAAACTAACCCAAGATATTTGACAATTTGTGTTCTGGACCACCCCGGCATTGTTTGAATGTAGTCATCGGTGAGTGATTGAGGACACCTCCAGCCCTGAGACAAAGTATCCATGAAAGGTAAGCAACACGAACAGAAGCTCCATCAGCTATAGCTCCCCCAAAAAAATGTTTCCTCCTGAATCGAGAGTGCCTTGCTTTCACCAAGAAGGGGTGCCACCATGCTGTCCTTTCATAGCAGCATCTTCATCAGCGCTGAATCCTGGCTGCTCAGACCAGTGAGCAGCTCTCATGGAGCTAAGCAACTCATTCTTCCTCTCCACAACACCCTAGTACTTCTGCATGCTTTCTGCCCTCCACTCTTTCCTATTTGTTTGGCAGGGCTGTCTGCGACTTCTTGTAAGAGGGACGGAGCAATGTGGCCAATCTAAATGCCTTTTCCCTCTCCAGCCAGCAATGTGTTTGCTACTATGAGGGACAAAGTGTCCTTGGACACAGAGTTCATGTATAGCTGATCTACAATTTGCCATCTCCTGGCTGTTGACCCCCCAGATACTGATGTGACATGCTTCCAGGTACATTTGCATTGGTAGGCAATCCAATTTTTTGCCACACAGGCAATGATGGTGGCTGGACTTTAGCTAACAATTAGAGCCAAAGCACTGTCACACACCATGCAAAGGCACCCTCAAATGGTGCTGCCTTGCTAGTTTTTATCAGTGGTGTAAAGGTGAAGCAGGTACTGGCTCTAGATAAGGCTGTTTGTACCAGCTTTCTAGAGAAGGAGTATTGCAAGGTGGTATTTGGGTGCCAGCTATATAAACTGGCTGTCTTCTCATGGAAGGGAACAGGAAGGTTTTGAAGAGTTGTTCACTGTGTAAGTTTGTGTTGTGCTGTAGCTTATGTTTTTACAGATCATGCTTTGGTGCTGTGCAGCCCATGGTCTGGTGCCAGAGCAGCATTATCCCAGGTTAGTATGTCATCCAGACTGTCAAGGGCACCAGAAGGACCGGCTGGTGCCTGAATTTCCCCACAATATATAAATGAGGCGAGTCACTCAGCACTCCTGCTATCAGACAGTTGTGAAGTCAGGAATCTGGCTTCACAGGCTCATGAGCCTATGTGTATACAGTTTGGGCACATTCAGGAAGAATAGGTTTCGCCTATTTTGCCCACAACTTGCCTTGTATGATCTGGTCCCAGAAATGATTGTCTTCCATAAAGAATATATTAAAACTAAATTTTGGTCTTCATGACACAGGTTTTTTTCTGCTTTGGAACTGAAAATGCAATCAAGATTTTGTTGATTTGGGTTTGAAATAAGGAAAAGAATAACAAATTTAACTTTTGTGTGCTGTTTGAGGTTTGTAGTTTGTAACGCCTTATATTTAATTATATGGTCAACCAGACTAGCACACAAGGTAAGCACTGAGCAGCCAGGAGTAGGGATCACCTAGTATCCAGCTGTATAGAGGTGGTAAGTAAAGAAAAAACAGCTGGGGTTTTGGGTTTGCTCAAACTGCAACAGGAGACACGTACAAGGAAACTTAATAGCCCAAATTACTCAAAGCTGTTGAGAAAAGGGCCTGCTGATCAACAGAGTGAACATTTGAGTAATTCTGATATTAATTGTCCAGTTCTAATGCATGTTCCTTTTAACAAACAACTTCCTGGGAGGGGGAGGAAAAGAAAAAAGAACCAAAACCTAAGGGTAGGCAAAAGTGTAATCAGTGCTTCTTTTATTAATTCTTTAGAAGAAAACAGGCCTTGACATGCTTGAGTACATGGAAAGGCTTTCACAGATTATCAGTGTCAGCCACATCAATGGATGAAGACAGGAACTTTTGTTTGCATTTGACACTAAGAAAAAAAATAATAAGAAGGGTTCTTAATCCTGAAATCTATTTGGGTTTAGATATTTTTTTTTTTTATTTTTTTTTTAAATTTTACAACATGTGCTTGTTGTCCTTATGTGGAGAATGATCTTAACTCTGGTTTGGTATTTTGGTGGGCTTGTTTGTTTGCTTGTTTTGGTCACCTCCTCCCTAGGGTAGCAGGGTTAGCTGGTTACGATCCTTTTTAAAGTTGAAGGATACACTAGCTCTATTGGGCTAGTGTTGGGAACACATGAGCTATAAGTCTGGGAGAGGTCAGAGGAAGAATACACAGTGTAGAACAAGTAGAACTTGTTTCTGCAGTTAGTAATATCATCAGGGATCCAGAGTGCAGAGAAATTAATGGGCAAAATGAGCAGGACAGCCTTGATATTCTGCTGTCCTTTGAATTGCGTTCTGGACACATGATCATAACACTGGAAGAACTGAGTAATTCACAGGAAACTTCAGCCTGGGACAATATCCCAACTGTGACAGATGCCAGTAAATAAAGATGGTAAGAACAATATCTGTTAATCTCATCAAAATGGTCCCTTAGGTCCTAGTGATTTGTAGACCAGGGACTCACTGAGCCAGAGGGGACGTCTTTGAGTTGGGGAGCCTTGAATGGATTTTTTTCTTTGTGTTTAGCAGTTGCTTTCTCTAGGCAAAAGATCTGTCATATTTAATGCTTTAAGATTTTGCTTTGGCATTACAAATCATAAAAGGTCGAGGAATAGATACAGTGGGAGTGGTAGATGGACAAATGGGTGATGGACATGTATATTATATGTATCCCTTTCATAGAGGAGAATCTCATTAATACGTGGTGAACTGTCCTCAGCGTGTGCATGTGTTATAAAATGGTGCTGGAAAACATGCATGAAGTGGAACAAAATGGCAACCAGCAAGGAGAGTGAACTGAATTCCCTTTCCTGTAGGTAAAGAGAGAAGATAATATAAGTGAAGCAGAGTGAGTGACAAGTCATTTGAAAGAAGAGATATAAAGGAATCATGAGTTTTCAGGGCCAGGCTGTTATGCTCTTATATAAAGTATCTGAGCTGAAAGATGCTGCAGAGGAATTACTTCACCATTACACTTTTAGACCCCACTCTGATGGACCTAACCTCCTGGAGTCACTGTGACTGAGGCAGGAAAAAATGCCAGAATCAACAAGACAAATGGTTGCCATAATTCAGAGAGATCTCCCCCAGTCTTTCATCTTAAAGGGCTTTCCTCTGTGTGAAAAATCATGTGTGTATTTGGCCACGATGAACACAGGCAAATCCTCCATATTGGAATTATGCTAATTTCATGGCCCCAGTGGGCCCTTAGCTACAAAATGAAGGACTGCAAGGACAGCCAGAAGAAATGAGGTATGGATTTAAAAGTCAGGATGACTGATTTTTCAAGTCATGAAGTTATACCAAAATAATGGAGAGGAATGTTATCACTTGCAACATGCCCTTGTGAAAAGAAAACATATTGCATGAAAGAAATAGTATCCATTGATAATTGTGCCAAGCCTTTAAAAACATGTGCATGGCTGACATAGCCAGTTTTGATTAATTTTCATCCAGTAATAACAGTGACCTTGACAGAAATATAATGCTTTTTGTAAGTCACCAGGATGTCCGGGATTTATTATGAAGAAACACTAGAGATACAGGATAGACAATAAAGGATCTTCTCCAGGTCTGTGTTGAAGAAGCCCTATATGGATTCTCCAGTCATGTAATACTCTGAGTCAGGCACAGCCAGCTTCTAGAAAAACACACATTTCTTTCTGGTCTGAGGTGAAGATAAAGGCATGATTACCCTTATGCTTCACAGCATATAAGCCACCTACTACCAGAACGACATGAAGCTGACCTGACAATTCTTATATCAGATGGTTCCCAGTACATCGAGTCCTTCCTATCCGACCTCAGAACTACGGAGACATTCAGAGTGATCCTAACAACGGTAGCCTAAAGGCCACTAGTTCTCTCTGCAGTGCCATTGTCACACAGTCAGAAAAAAAACACGGATTGTGCATCCCCACCACACCCTAAGGGGAAGATGCGGGGAAAAGCGGTTCAGTGGGCTCAGGGGGGCTGGGGGCCTCGGAGCGAGGCGAGGGCAGAGGGGGAGGCGGGGATTGCGGCGGAGAAGCCG
>NW_021940682.1:19240470-19284716 GCF_001715985.3 Manacus vitellinus
CCTCTGCCCTCGCCTCGCTCCGAGGCCCCCAGCCCCCCTGAGCCCACTGAACCGCTTTTCCCCGCATCTTCCCCTTACGACACATCAACGGCCCGTAGACCTTTCTATGATATTCTGAGAGTGCTTCCCCTGACGAGTCGATCTAGACTCGGCCTGACCAGTCTCAGGTGCCGTAGAGTGTTGCGGCCTAGTGCGGCCGTGCACCGGGATTCCGCCAGTCTTGCGGGGCGTCCCCCGGATCTTTCCAGCTGGTTTGCGCAGCGCTATCCCGGTGCAGTGTTGGGGGGAAGTGTTCCGAGTCACTTGCCTTGACTCCACGTTTCTTACCCTCTCCTGCCACCTTCTGGGCGTTATATAATTTTCTTTAAACATTTTTAAATTGCGTTTTTACGAGATGACTTAAGTGTTAGGAGCATATATTTGTCTTGCAATTGATGTTGTTCTTTCAGTCTTACAATGAATATGTTCCACTTTGCTGTGTTGCTTTACCTGCAGCACAACATATCTGTTTTTCGCATGTCAGGTTTTTTTTATAAATAGCCTATCTTTTGCTGGTACTGATTATTTCCAACAATAGGTGCAGATCTTATGATTTGGTTTCATTTTATTTTCCTTTGTGAGGAGCACTAAATCACTGAACTCATTCTCTAGTTCTTCTGCTGCTGCTTACTGTATACTGGGAACTTATATGGTAATACTTTAAAAACAAACTTAACCAGCTACAGAATATAATTGTCAGAAACAGTGTGCCCACTTTATTATTCTTTCTCCCTTTTGCCTTTTTTGGATATCAATTTGGGGCCTACGTAGGCTCTGGAACCATTTTAAGTAGCATTGCATGTGAAAATATATATATATAGCCTAGAAGACAATGAATAACTGTTAACAATTTATAAAACCACTAGCTAACTATAGCAAATAGGGTATTAATTATTGGTTAAAAATTCTGAAAGCATATCTTATAATTTTTCTTAATTGTTTTACCTGTTCGTTTAGGTTATCTTCATTTATATTTTTTGCAATTTTCTTCTCAGCTTCTTTCCTTCATAAATTATCAGCGTGGAGACCATTGTCTGTGCATTTATCTGGTTGGTTTCTTCAGTGCGGTTTGTTTGATGGGTTGTTTTGGTCTCTGCTTGTTGGGGTTTTGGGGGTTTTGGGGGGCTTTTTTTTTTGTTGTTTTTTCAGAAAATCTGCATGAAAATAATTTTATATGCTGATGAAGTTCCGATTTGTATGTTACGAACACTAAGTTGACCTCTTTATGTTTCATCAGTGAGGATTACTGCTGAACATACGAAATGTGAGCATAGCAGCTGCAAACTGCATTTCAAATTCCCCCCATCTGCAGCAAACAGCAGAAATCAGTATGAAGTGGCTTCCCTGGGCTTTGTTGCCGTGTATGCCTCTAAACCCTCAGAGCTTGGGCTGTTACATAGTAACAGGAATTCTGCTAACTACTATCAATGGAGTTTGAGAACTTTATGAACTGATTTTGCCATATGGAGGAAAAGTAAAAAAATTCCACGTGGGTTAGGAATTTTGCAAACATTTTTGACTTTCCTCACTACACTATACCAGAATGTTATCTGCTTGTGCCATATCTGGAGTTTCCAAAGGGCAATAACTGTGAGTTGCTTGTGGACAAGAAGGCCTCATTCCCATCCTACCCTTACAATTCAGGAAGGAGCTCTAATATGGTTGTTACAAAACCACTGTAGGTCACATCCTTCTTCCATCAGCTTTGGGAATCTGTGACCTGGAAAATGATTCTTTCTCACCCATACTTATTAGTAGATCTATACTGTTGACTAAGCATAAAACGACCCTTCTTATCATTCTCATCCTTTTGCCAGCTCCAAAAGCAGCTTTTAGGTCTCATGCTGTGTCAGAAACTGCTGTTACTCCACCCGACAAAAAGAAAAATGAAAAGATACAATCCATTTGAGCTTCTTCAAGCTGAGCAGCAGGGCTTCTATCTTCCCAAGAGTGTTAGTGGACAAAGGCTGGAAGACAGAGAAATAGTTTTCATTTGTATTTGAATGGTGTTTCTGTGATTTCAACACTGATCTATTTCCTGACAATGAGGCATATTTTTTTGCATGAGAAAAAAAGAAATAAAATTGATATGTCTTTCAAATGTGGAATACAGACTTTTTGAACATTTTGTAGTGCATAACCCACGATGAACCTTGCCCTATATGTAGAAATTGTAAGACAAATAGAATAAGCTTGCCCTACAACCAAGCCAAAAGCCTCACCCTTGTGGAAACCACAACTCCTGGTGAAGAAATTAGCTGTTATTCATTTACACATGGGATATTGAAAATACTGAATCAACATTTATTATAGGACATTTTGACTTTAATTAGTCATTCAGGAAAATAAATGTCAGTAGCCACAGAGGAAAGCAATGGGAGCCTGTGACTCTTTTAAGCAGAAAGAATCAGTGATTCATGATTTACAGAACAGTAGGACACCTGTGCTTGGCATCAGCTTTGAGATTTTTTATTAAAACACAGGAAAACAATCATTTGGTACTACCTACCCCATTCCTCTTTGGAATAGGAGCAAGGGGAAATGTTTGGTTTCTGTAAACAATCTACATAAATTTGAATTCATCTAGAGCAGGTGTGGGATTTTAATGCACATTTTCCTGTCAATGGCTCCTTTTTTTAATTTTTTTTTCTATTCACCTCTAAAAAAACCCTCTGGGTAGAATCTCTGCAAAAGCCTGTGCTAGTCCATAAACATGTTTATTTCCTGGAAGGAAAGTCACAACATTTAAAAAAAATATTTCAGTATTACTACTGACACTTACTGATTCAGAAAATGAAGGGAAGGTGAATGGAGTGATGATACCCAAATACAACTTCTACCTGAAGAAACAGGAGAATATCAAAGTCTGGAGAAGCCTTCCTGCTATACCTGTGTTAATTGCACCAAGTTGTTAATTTGAGCACTTGCTCTCTGTTTTGGGTTATATTTTATAGTGGCTGCAAAATAAAATTTTAATCTACAGTGGCTGAGAAATAAAAACCTACTTACTGGATTAAAATACAAATATTTGGATGATTCTAGGATATTATGTTTGAACATCCAAAAGTAAAATACATCTGAATAAAAAAGCCAGAGAGGTAATTTATCTCTGAGTTGCATCAACGCTCAAGTCTGCCCTTCCTGTGTTCTGGTTTTATGCCCATCTTTGGTTTTGGTCTGCACTGTAGAGGAGATCATAATGACTTTTTACCTATATGCATCCACAGCCTGATACTACCAATCTGTCCTTTCTTGGTCGCAAATCTCTCACACATGGTGGGTAGGGATTACCTCCAATGTTCAGTAATATATCTTACATGAAGCAATGATGAGCTTGAGACACCAGCATCAGATCACTAAACACTTCAGTTTCTAAGTGAGTCAACAAAATATCGTGACAATGAAAGCCAAGAAAAAAGTTGATGTTCTGTTTATATTTCCAGGAATCTTGGAATCCGTTTCTGTCTGAAGGAATTAGGGAAAAATAAAAAGATTACTATGAGTCTCTCAAAGTTTGATAAGGATTACAGTACTCCTTGTACAAGTCCAGAGAATTCACAAAAAGCTGCAATTAAATATGAATAACTTGATACAAACAAACTACTTATATAAAGATATCAAAGAATTACAAAATATTAGCCCCAGTGCCTCCGGGAGGCGTTGAACTCTCTATTCTTTGTGCCTATGGGATTACTACTGCTAGTTCAGAAAAAAATATTTTCCTCATTGTCAGCATTCTGATACAGCAATCAGTAATGTCACTGAGGACCTTAATCCTCCCCCATTATACATAATAAACATCAGATTAAATGGGCATTAAACACAATTTCCCATTTCTGTGTTTAATAAATAATCACAGTCCTGCAGTACACTTTGTAGTTTTGTCATGATCGTTATCACAGCCACATAATCCAAAACACATATTTACCTTTGTTTTATAGGTTTTATAGATTACTGAAAGAGACCTCACTAAGGTGTATTTTTTTCAATATTTACCTTTGAACAAAGGTTTGAAAAAAACCCTGGTATTCCAAATTACTGGTACTTGATCTAACTGTAGCCCTTTAGATTTTTCAATTAAACACGGGTAATTAGAAAAGAATATGACAGTTCACAAAGGCTCAAGTTACTGTGTTTTTTTATTTTCACAGTCCCAGATAGCGGGAACTCTATTACCTACATTTCATTCGCCCTTTTACATTTACTTTTCACCCTGAATATATTTGTTCACACATTTTTGGGAGCTGATGGTAGCCCGGACATCTAATGTATGAAACACGATACTATTGCAGGCAGACTGTTAAATGGTATTTAAAAGAAAGCAGCATGGCCTTGCAAACGAAGCAAAGAAGTGATATACTGCAATTGCAACCATCATGACTCCTGAATTTAACAAAGGAATGCGACTTCATTAAGATTACATTGAAAGTGCAATGACAGAAACACCAGTCTTCAGAGGGGGCACGTCGGAGATTTGTTCCAGTGAAATACCGAAGCAGAAGGAAAATAACATCGACTTTCACACATGCAGCTAAAGCACAAACGCCTCCCCACAGGACGTTAGCTGAGACACCGGGATTGCTGAAGGGACACTGAGAGGGATGATTTCGGAGGGAAGCGGCTCAGCCGAGGGAGTCAGCTCTGCATCCGCGCCTGGGACCATGGGGCGAAACTGTGTTACTTCCTCGGCTTTAATATCAATTTACTGTGAGACCAACCGTCCAAACCACCTTGGTTTTGACCTGCTCTGTAGGGAACCTTCTAAAGAACAAGATTTCATGCCAGTTGTGCCCATTTAGCCCATGGTATAATTTTAATTTAAAATAAAACCAGAAGGTTTCTCTCTGCCGAGGTCTCTGCGGCTTCACGCTGCTAAGTTTCAGCGGTCGCGTTTCCCTCATTTCTACTCCTTCCAATGGGAAACTCCATTAGCTTGTAGGACAGACTCCCTCCTCTCCTCTCGGGCAGAAACGGGGTGCATCGGCAGCAAATTTCGTGAGGAAAAAGTCCTTTTTGGACCGGGAAAAAACACAACGGGTGCGGCGGCGGGCGGTGGAGCAGCGCGCGGCGCACCAATCAGCGCGGCGCGGCGCTGCTATAAAAGGGGCAGCGGCGGGCCGACCGCCTAACATTGTCGACCCGGGAATCCCAGCCACGAAGCATTGGATGAGACGCTCCCGGTCGCTCGCCCGATGTCGCCGCCGCCGCCCCGGCTCCGGCTAAGGCTCCGTGGCCTCCAAGAAAAGCCGAAGAAAAAGTTTGGCAGCCGGAACATCAACAAAGCCCGCAAGCCCGCGGGGCCCAGCAGTCACCGGAGCTCATCACAAGGCCGTGTCCCGCCTCCAAGGGAGCGCAATGGGGCTCATCCCTCGACCTGCGCTCAAAGAAGGGCTAGGCTGCCGGCGGCTACGATGTGGAGAAAAGTAACAGCCGTATCAAGCTGGGAATCAAGAGCCTCGTTAGCAAAGGCGTTCTGGTGCAGACCAAGGGCACTGGCGCCTCTGGCTCTTTTCGCCTTAGCAAGAAACCTGGAGAAGTGAAGGAAAAGGCTCCTAAAAAGAAAACAACCGCAGCTAAGCCTAAGAAGCCAGCGACTAAGAAGCCTGCCAGCGCCGCCAAGAAGCCCAAGAAGGCAGCGACAGCGAAGAAGAGCCCCAAGAAAGCCAAGAAGCCGGCGGCCAGCGTGGCTAAGAAAGCAGCCAAGAGCCCCAAAAAGGCGACAAAGGCTGCTAAGCCTAAAAAAGTGGCGGCAGTAGCGAAGAGTCCTGCTAAGGCAAAAGCGGTGAAGCCAAAGGCAGCAAAGCCGAAGGCAGCCAAGCCAAAAGCAGCGAAAGTAAAGAAGGCAGCACCCAAGAAAAAATAAATGGTTTGGAAAAAATCCTGTCTGCCTTGCAGATAAACCCAACGGCTCTTTTAAGAGCCACCCAAGTTTTCACAAAAGGAGCTGAAACTTCTTTTTTACATTTCGGGGTGGGGTGGGTGGGTGTGTGCGCGCGCGCGCGTACAATTTTAACCTTTTTTTCTCCGCTCCTCTCGCTTACTTTTAGGTGGACTCGGTAATAAATTTCCGCGCTCTTGTTTTTTACAGGTGCTGGGCAGCACCGCAGCACAGCTGATTTCAAGAAAGTCCGCTGGCGTTGGTGCAAATACCATCCCGTTATCCGCAAGGAATAGGTGCGAGCCCGGAGTCCCCGTTCGTAGTTAAACAGCGCTCAGGGTGTCCCGGCTCTTGGGAGCAGGGCTGGCAGTGTAGTTTCTCCTATCAGTCTGGAGACGGGAGAGCCGCGTTCGGAAGCACCTCCCTCCGTCCCCGGAGACCGACAGATTTCGAAAAGCCCGCGCTGCGTAAAGATTGGCCGCCCCGCTCTTGGGCTTTTCTACTGCCCAGCAGTTTTCAGGTTAAAAAGGCGCTTCACCTTTTATAAGTTCACTCGGAAGAGGCTTAAGAACTTCCTGGTACGTTTCTTCCCTTCCTCCCTTCCTCCTCGCCTCCCGCTCCCCCACTCCTCCCCCCGGCTTTTCCACTTCCAGTCTAGTTTTCCTCCTTTGGAAACTGTAGGGCGAGGGGGATCTGGGATGCGCGGAGGTTTCGAGCTACCTTGATGCTGCCCGCAGGTCCTCCGCTTCGGTGCTGAAACTCCTGCGCCTTGGCGCTGCCGGGCTCGGCTCTTAGCTGGGTGTTCGTTTCGTCAGTGGAGGCGCTCGGAGACGGCGTTGGGCGTGGTAGGAACCCGCGGGGGTCGGAGCCTCCCTCGTGTCTCCCCCTAACCCTGAAACGGCCTCGTTTCCCCGATGAATCTGTTTTCCTAAATATGGGTTCTTTCAGCTGGCGTGCAAGCCATATACAGAGTCAAAATATTTGATTTTATATCATATCAATGCAGAGATGGGTTCTAGGTGGAATATCCACAAGGCTAGTATGCTTTCAGTATGCCAGGTTTTCATTTTTATGGAATTCGAACAATAAAAAGCTGGTATTTTCTGTATACGTAACAACCTACAGATGTAGTCACTGGTTTTGTGTTCTCTTGTCTCTGTTTAAAGATACAGTGCACATGCTCTATGAGGAAGGGGCTTATGTGAGTAAGGGGCACTCATAGTCTAGGGGTGGGTACTTACCATGTTAATGAGCTCAAAGTTCAAGCAAAGTTGTTCTTTGGGTTTGTAGTTTCATTTGTAGTGTTCTCCAGCTCTTGCTTCTCAGGGCATGGCTCTTGGTTCCTGCAGGTTTAGTTATTCCCTCATTTTTCATAAGTGCTTTTATTAGTGCTGTACTAAACTTAGGTGTATTTGCTACCTTCTCATGGTACTTTATTCAACAACTCAGCCATACTCTCCTTCCCTTGCTTTTACTGCACTCAAGTGATAGATACCCTTCTCTCCTCTTAGCTCTGTCTGTGTGCAGGGGTGGGAAGCAGTCAGGGAGCAGTGAGGGGGGAGAGGCTGTTTCCTTGCTTTAGTCACAGTGCTGGTACTACTGCTTCCCCAAGGAAGAATGGGGAATTTCAGAAAATTACCTACTTAGCTCTCAGCACAGATGGTTGATCTCATGTCCATAGCTGTTAACCTCATATATCTCAAGGGATCACCTGGAAACAGGGTCCCTGCAGTTTGGAAGAGAAATGGTGGGATTTGATTTTACTGGTATTCGTGTTTTCTCAGACTGACAGCATCCTAAATCTGTACTAAAAGGGGAAGAAATAGAAAACAGAGCATCTATTTTGAAGTCTTGTTCCTGAAACACTGTTCTTACTCTTCATTGCCTCTTAGGGTGAATCCAACATTTTGATCCTTGCTTAAGTTTGTGATCTCTTCCTTTACATAACATACACACTGGCATACACACCCCACTTTTCCTGAAATTATCTTGCCATATCCCTTCACCCTGACAGCCTGAATTCCTGAGTTCACTTGCCTGGGCCCCGGTTTGGGGTGGAGATGTGCTTACCAGACTTTCATAGTTAGCATTAGTGGAGGATGTCAGGAATTGCACATGCTAATTCTCAAAGGGCTTCACCCGGCTGGGTGCACTGACCCAAAGAGAGTGGGTCAACTGCAATTTTCCAACCTGCTACCACTATTTCTGGGAGGGAAACTAGAGGGGAGGTGTTTTGACTGGGCACGGTCAAACTGCACGTATATTGTTGTAGTAAACGTGGTATGCTTAATTTATTCTTAAAGATGAGCTTGAAAAGGTGAAACCCATTTATAGTCACATGGGCAAAACCATATCACACACATCCCTTCTAATTGAATTGAACTCAGCAGGACAGCCCTGGAATAAATACTTCGGCCTCTGGATAAGTCTCGGTAATGACAGAAGTTCAGTCTTAGCCAGTTGCAACTTACCCTCGCTGCTCACTTTGGGGAGGCATCGAGCTGGTCCTTTTCTGACAGGTAAGAGGGAAAACTCAAACTGTTATAACTGTATTTATACAGTTATTTTGTATTTATACAATTATATTGGAGCAGTTACACACTTCAGATATTGCAGTAGAAGGGATTTAGAAAATTAGCGCATTACTGAACACAAGTGGTGGTAGAGAGCACTGGCCTATGTACAATAATACCTTTACAGGCAAAGAGTATATAGCTGTGGCTTCAGCTGAATAGACTTTATCACTCTTATCTGGAGATAGCTGCTAAATTATGGAAGACATTGTTCCACACTACAGAAAGGAAGTGTGTATGTGTGCAGGAACACTGAACATATTGGCTGTTTAGGCTCCAGTGTCCAGTACAAAACAAAATTAACATCTGACCAAAAAATCCTGTTAAACTTGTAAAGCTGGTTTGGGCAGTATAGCATAAATACCTATTGGATTTTTTTCTTCCTACTAAAAAAAGGGAGTATAGTGACTAAGCACAAGAGTGGCCTGAGAAAAATCATACTGCAGGGATAAGTGTAATGTCATTTTTATGCCAATTGCACCGCTGGCATATAAGTCTGTAACCCTGATTCATCATTGCTCATTCTTAACCCCTCAGCATTGTGAATGCCATCTCATCTTATCTGTGGGATAGGTGTGCAAAACTCCAGACTGATTCTCCCTTTAGAAATAGCCTGTGTTAAATTGCCAAGTAACTGCCATGATGACCAATTAATGTGTGTCCCTCAGGACCACACATAACCTTCAGCAGGTTTCTCTCCAGCTCTCAAGCAGATTCCTGTTCTGATCATAAGAAAAGTTGATATCCTTAGAAAAAATTTTGCTGTCATGCCTCAAATTTCTAATTAACTTGCTGAACTGGGGTTTAAATATGTGATTTATGATTGCAGTGAAGAGGGAACACATCTCACTGTTCTATGACATCTTTTTTGGACATCTGGGCATTAATTTGTTTTGTCAAACGTGTTAAGATGCCCTATGATACTGGAGAAAGAAGGAAAAGAGATGAACTCTGTTAGTATCTTCTAAGATGTGCTATATGGTAAGATGGACAGCTTGAAAAGGACTTGAGATGTGTTCATAACGAAAAATCAAACCTCAAAACAACTAAGGTGCCCTAATGTTTGATTTTGTTATCTTATAATACTGATGAACTGGTCACACTCCTTATTACAAGGAACATCTTCCTTGCTCATCATGCCTTTATCTCCATACCTCTCCTAGGTGGATGTCTTTTCTATGAACCAATGAGCAGAAACTTCTCCAGACATTTCCTACCACATTCAGTAGTTGCATTAATATCCCAAAATAAGATGCCATCAAGACTTCTGTATTATTTGACAGAACATCTCTATTTATTGAACTACTTATGTCCACTATGTCATGTGCCCAGACTGTTCCACATTTGCAAAGTACTCAGACTAACAGATATTCCGAGATGAATAGCAGATTTGTTAAATTTCTGCAATGCCCTCACTGGATGAACATTTACTTATACTAGAGACTCTAAAGAATACCACTGTTTGGAAAGCAGGTGATAGGGAAAACAGAGCTTTAGGATCTCAGGCAGAAAACATATTTTGTTTTGTGAATAGTTCTCACCTGGGAATGGGATGGCAACCAGGCTGATTAGGAATTCTGTGCAAAAATTTGACACAGAGAACTGAGCTGCTGATGGTGAAAAAGGAGGTGGTTTCATAGGAGGAAAAAAACCAGGCCAGTATGACAGTGGGCAGTCATACTTTGACAGAAAACAAAAGGATCTGCTTTGTCATTTTAAATGCTAAGATGCCCCAAAATGAGGAGGAAGGTCAAAAAAGAAGAGTTCAGCATTGCAAATTATTACAATTACATTTCTCTTCCATAGGGTCAGCTATTTATTTCACAGATGTACTTACTGAGTAAATGTGCATATCAAAAGTTTATGGTGTTCTATGACTGGAAGTAGAAATGGAGAAAGAAAATAATGTCAAATGAATCAGTGAGTTAGAAAAAGGTCTAAAAATAGCAGAACAGACTGTTAGCAACCTGCTAAGAATTCTGTTTAAGTTAGTCATTCACAGAATAATGTGAATAATGCGAATGTTAGTCATTCACTTGGTACCGGTGAGCAGGTCTATGATGGGGTTACAGAATTTTTCATCAGCATTAGTCACCACAAAGCCCAATTGCCTGTCAGATTGCCACAAAACCAGGTAATTTTCATATATGTATTTCTTTACATCCTTGTTCTCTGTTAGTGAGTTGTGTTACTCCTGTGCTTCTTGTGTATCTGTATCTTTTATGGTCATCGTTGTCATGTGAGAGTAAGAGTTTATTCAGCATGGCCTTAGCATGTCTTTGAAAAATTATTAAAAAGTCTCTCTTAGAGGCTCACTTCTTAAAGACACCAACGCTGAAGTTTTATTTCAAGTGAAAGTACTCCAATAGTTTCCAAAAAACCTTCTGCATTTGATTGAGAAAATTGGAAGCTGATCTTGCATAAAAGGTTGAGCAACGTTAGTTTGTGCACAAAGATGTTTCAAATTTGTGCTGGAAACAGTGTTGATAACAAAGGCTTGTTTTCAATATTGCTGAGCAATGTTTACTCAGCATCAAAGCCTTTTCTTCTTTTCGCACCACCCCACCAGTGAGGGGGCTGGGGGTGCACAAGAGGTTGGGAGGGGACACAGCCAGGACAGCTGACCCCAACTGACCAGAGGGATATTCCAGACCATATGGTGTCATGCTCAGGCAGCTAAAGTGGGGAGAAATAAAAGGAAAGGGGGTGTTCAGGGGGATGGCCATTATCTTCCCAAGTCACCATTACGTGTCATGGAGTCCTGCTGTCCTGGAGAACACCTGCCTGCCAATGGGAAGTGAGGAATTAATTCCTTGTTTTGCTTTGCTTGTGTGCATGGCTTTTGCTTTACCTATTAAACTGTCCTTATCTCCAATCACAAGTTTTTACATTTTTCTCATCTCTCTGGAGGTGAGTGAGTGAGCAGCTGCATGGTGCTTAATTGATGGCTGGGGTTAACCCATGACAGATGAATAAAGCAGAGGAAAAGTCCTTCATAGTATCCTGGGCTGAATAAATTGTGAAATGTATGTTGTGTACTTTTCAAGACTAAGTTTACAGGTTCTCAAAAAGAAGGAGCAGAGTGGAGAGACAGCTATAGTGTATGGACAGAAGCTTGGGACAACCACTGTGGAGTCTGGAAGAGTACAATATGAATGGCATTAATACCAGACTTGTTCTCTGCTGGTTGCATGTTGGTATAGATTTGGGCCAGCTTCAGTTCAGGTACAGAACCACTTTTCAACCAGACAGCTCTGACTTGGCAAGGTTACACAACATAGTTTTTCTTCCACAAATTTCTTTTTTACTGCCTAGATCACAGTGCACCCAATCTACTGCTGGGCACTGGGGGTTACCAACCACTTTTTTTTCTGTGGGAATTTGAAATCCCTCTTCGCCAGAACAGGTTGTCAAAGCACAATAAATTCATCAGTGTGACTCCTCCTAAGATTCCCATTCACTCTCCCTACTCTATTTTGAACAATTCTTCCTAGATTTGGATGTGTTTTATTCTGATTTTCACTTTGCAGATTGGTTTTTGTGATCTCTTGTATTTCTATTCCTATGTGAGTTTTGTTCATCATTCCTACAGGCCTTCTGCTGGGACATCAGTGAAACCTCAGTGAGTGGAGAGTTTCCCCATAAATGAGTTCAGGATTGGGCTGCCAGGAGTTGGGGAAAATTTGAAGTGTAGAAAAATAATAATAGGATTATTGTGTACATCAGTCACTGAAAACTTGATCTAGTAAAAGAAGTCCTTACCCACAGCACAAGGGTGTGGGATGTTGACCAAGGACCAAGGCAAGGGCTGTATCTTACTGTCTGTGGCCTACACTGTGTACTTTCTGTGTCCTCTTTGTGCATGGAGGTATGTATCACTGCCGTCAAGTGAGAATGATTTGATTGAAGGAAGAGTTCTTGTGGAGATAAGATGGTCCTGCTTTAGCTCTGAGAAACAACACAGAATAGAACAAAGTCATATTATCTGAACTTTGAGGGACACATGGCCAAAAAACTAATTTTTGCCTAAAAAGGAGTCATTTAACTATTAAAACTCATACTACTACATATGCTAATAAGCTTAATGAAGTATGTGTTACCACATATATGATTATATTACTTAACTCTCCACCTAGATCACGCCATACGTAAGAGGAGAGTGGGATAAGAATGTGCTGTATATAAGAAAGGTAGAAATTTCACCTAATTAGGAGGAAGACCCTAAAAAAAAACCTTGGAGACCATCAACGGGTTACTCTCCTCTCTCTCCTCCCAAGTGGGGAGGCCTTCTTGCTAAGCTTCTGCACACAATTGTTATTATTATTATTATTATTACTATTATTGTTGTTATTATTATTATTATCCAGGTTAACCCAATATTATTGTTCTTGTTGGAGCTCTATCACAGCTTGTGCATTTAGCAATGGCTATTTCAAATCGGTATTTCTGTTGCTTCAACAAACTGCACTATTTTTGAATCTGTGATTACACAAGTTCTTATTGAATGCAACTAGATCTGTAGTGCTGGATCATAAACTGCACTATTTGTGAATCTGTGCTCATGAAAGTTCTTATTGAACACTACTAGGCTTACAGTGCTGAATTTGCAGTAATCAGAAATTAAGCCCAGCTAGAATGCAAGGGTGTTAATTTTCTGCCAATTTTTTAACGCAACACAGAGGTTAATCTATATGATCTTGAGTGTCCCTTACAGTGCAAATAATTCTATGGATCTCAAGTTCCAGTTTAATTCATTCTCACAGACCAGAAGATATTTGATGTATACTTTAGAATCAGCTGGAAGGGAAGAAGAGAGGGAACTCAGCTCCAAACTTGCTTCACTTTATTAGTTGTATTTCTGTCATGAGTTTAAAGAAATTCTATGGAGAAGCATGTATCTATTATTTTTTAAAAAAATCCTTTTCCAGATTGTTCTGACATTTTGCAAAGGATGTAGACAGCAAGAGACACAGAATATTATATGTAGTCACAGACTCTTGGGCAGAAGAAGCTCATTATGGGGGAGGGTTATACTATGAGGCTCTAACTTAATTTCATTCCCTTTAAAAAAAAAAGGCAGAAACAAAAATTCAGCTTTGCAGAGCTGGACAGCTTATGAAAAATGCATAGGTATGTGATTTGGCAAAGCCCAGAATTTTCTGATAACCTCATGGCAGACATCTGCAAGTGGTAATAACTCCCAGGAGAGGCCCTTGATACAGAGTCCCTGAAGTCTGATTGAGCAGACTGAACAACTGGATTTTCATGGCGGAGCGGGTTCAAGCAGCTCTGCAGCAGCCAGTGCTAAACTACTCTGTAACATCAAGTGGATTTGTTTGTGTACACAGAGAGTGAAAAAGCCAGCTGGAAATGTTACACCAAGTGTATCCTTACCAGTGCAGGGCATACCTACCTTACTGTCAAAATCTCCTGGGAATGACAGAGGAAGTGACTATGGAGTGCCCAGTTTCTCCTGGTAGCCTGGTCTTCCGCAGCAGCCCAGTCATGGTCCCTGAAATTCCCCCCGTGAAAGGAGCAAACTGGCCTTACGAGAGAGAACACCATGAACTTGGCTTTGGCATCCCCACTGTACTCTGGAAATAAAGTACCTCCATTGCCCAATCTAGAATGCTATCACGTTCCTTGTGGAACAGGGCCTTTGTTACTGGTTTGAAACTTTAGGATGTCTCCTTTGGAGTCTAGGTATTTGTCTTGCCCCATTTGGGTTTCTTTTGGGCCTGTGCTGAAGAAACTACGCATGAATGACATGGCAGACTACATTATTTTCATTTGTCAGTGAGGAGCCACTGGAACACTAATTTCTCTGCTAACAGATGCAACATCTGTACCTGTGATCTGTATGAAGATAGAGGTTGATTATTGTTTAATCTTATGTTCTATCTTTATGAAAGTGTACATTACAGAAAGCTGCCAAGTTTGTAGGAAAAAAACCCACACAAAAAAACCCAAAAAATGTCCATGAGAGGGCAGCAAATGCTCAATATTGGAAACTTTTTTTACCCTTTTGATAAATACTTGTTTTCAACAGAAAAGTCTCAGAATATTTTCCTCTGCTAAAGAAAGCAAATCCAGAGCTGAATACCTACCCCACAAGTACAAGGCCACCCTTATTTTATGTATTTAATTTTTCAATGTCTCTAAAAATAGCCACATTCTTGTCTTTGCCACTACAGCAGTGGAAAATCCTGTTTAAAAAATCGTTTTATCTTTTAAAAATGAAACTGAAACATGTAAACTCTTGATTAGTGTACCCTTACTGCTAAACTCACCTTCAGACAACTTTCAGAGAGAACAGGAAATGAAGATGAGAAAAAAAATCGAGGAGGGGTAGAATTTCTCTGAAACATGATTGGGCAGACTTCGCTGCAAGATTATCCGTTAAAAAATGTGTGCAGTAACTATATAAACAGTAAAACCGCACATGAGAATGTATGTAAACTGGTGTAATTGAAATACATAGGACATACAAATCTTTGAAAATAATTATAGTGAAAAGATCAAAACGTAATTTAAGAGAATCAATAACTGTAATAATTTTCTATGAGTGAGCTTTTTCTTCTAAACGATCACAACACATCAATTATTTTTAAAAACATATATAAACTATTATACACAGACACAATGAGTTTACTGTTAAAAAAAAAAAAAAGACAAAAAATCGAAACCAAAACCAAACAAACAACAAAATAAATTAAAACAAATAAACAAACAAAAATCGAACGCACCGAAAAGTGGCAGAAACACCGAACCGCTTGCGCTGCGGGGAAGGGAAATTCGCAAAAATTCCGCACACTTTTGCTCGCCGGTCGTGCGATACAGAGGAGGTGGCGGGAGCGTGACTAATGCTCCGCCCCCGCGCTCTGCAGTCCTCAACCAGGTCGGACCCTCGGCAATATATAGGCGCTGGGGCCCATCCTCGCTGCACAGCGGCTGCAGCTGAGCAAGGGGCGCCATGTCAGGCAGAGGCAAGGGCGGGAAGGGGCTCGGTAAGGGCGGCGCCAAGCGCCACCGCAAGGTGCTGCGCGACAACATCCAGGGCATCACCAAGCCGGCCATCCGCCGTCTGGCTCGGCGCGGCGGCGTCAAGCGCATCTCGGGGCTCATCTACGAGGAGACGCGCGGTGTGCTCAAGGTCTTCCTGGAGAACGTGATTCGCGACGCCGTCACCTACACCGAGCACGCCAAGAGGAAGACGGTCACTGCCATGGACGTGGTCTACGCCCTCAAGCGCCAGGGACGCACCCTCTACGGCTTCGGCGGCTAAGCCGAACCTTTTGGTCCTGGATCACCTCGAGAAACCGAACCCAAAGGCTCTTCTAAGAGCCACCCACTTTTTCCATTAAAAGAGCTGTGTTAACTTTTTTAAGTGTGTAGTATCCAATTTACTAAGATTATTAGCACTAGTGATGGAATACCATTGCTATGCATTGTGGTTAACCCTGTGCTGTGTAATGTGTAACTGCTGCTAACGGGGAAATGCTCATTCCTGTGTAAGATGCGCTTTTCCTTGTGTATTCCAAATTCTCTTAGAAACGTACCCCAATAAAAATCACTTCGAGCGCTATTTAGTTAAAACTGAAATCCTACTTTTTTTTTAGTGTTCGCCAACTTAAACAACTATCTTAAGTACAATTTAGTGGTTTGTACTTCAAAATTTTTGTTTAGGTAGATACTTGTAAACCAATTAGCTAGGGAAAAATAAGAAACTTACTCTGAGATAAACGTTTTCTTATATTTCTAATTTTTATAAACTTCCTTTCCATGTCAAATGGTTTATTTCTAGAAGAAATCTCAGTAAATCTAATATTATTTCATAGAGATCATATTTTTAATTGGTTTGGAGGGAAGGGAAGGGCTGGGAGGGGACAGGACAATAAAACCAAATCATGACCCTAGAAACACATTAAAAAAAAATTTCAATAGAAGACGTGTGCGAGCACTTTGCATAGGAAGAACACTCCAGTCTGGGACTCACTTCTAAAGTATTTTTGTTGTACTTCCTTCATCACTGAAGGGAAAAGACCAGGATTTCAACTTTACCTAAAACCTTTGGAGATCATTTGCCACCTGCAAACAATGATAATAAATACTCGTGGTCACAACCTGATTTTGTCACAAACTTAATGAGCAGAGACAAATTAAATAATAGCGTGATACCATATTCCTTAAGCTTTTAATTTCACTGGAAATAAAAAAAAATTACTTGCCTGAGTAGTCTCAAAGTCACGATTTTACCTGGCGATATGTAAGGCCTCTCATTCAGAATTTCCTAGTGAAAATAAAACTAGAGAAAAAATAGAAAAACTAGGAAAAAATAGGAGGAAAACATTAAAATATGATCTCCATTGTTACAGCTTGTTACATACTTGGTACAACTTGTTATAGGTACGAACTTGCATTATTAGATTCTTTGAGCGCCTGATTTAAAGGTAACAGCCGGTTTTTCCTTTGAGACTTTCGAGATAACGTGCCCTTTAACATAAGAAATAGCTCTCTACGGCACTGAAGTAAGTTTTTCCTTATTTTGTTATCACCGCAGGAGACTGGCAGAATCTAACCAGAGGGGATACGAGCGCAGTGTCTGAAATACCCGCCCCGCCCCAGGCCACGGACCGGCAGCAGGGTCCGCGGGGCTGCGGCCGGGATTGACACGGCAGCCAATGAGAGCGCGTTCCTGTGGTCCAATCAGAGACGAGGCGGCTCTATAAATAAAGGCGTTGCACCGACTACTACAGTTACTTGGTGTTCTTGTTCCGAAGGTTTGGGATCGGGGAGCGATGGCGCGCACGAAGCAGACGGCGCGGAAGTCGACGGGCGGCAAGGCGCCCCGCAAGCAGCTGGCCACCAAGGCGGCCCGCAAGAGCGCGCCGGCCACGGGCGGCGTCAAGAAGCCGCACCGCTACCGGCCCGGCACGGTGGCGCTGCGCGAGATCCGCCGCTACCAGAAGTCCACCGAGCTGCTCATCCGCAAGCTGCCCTTCCAGCGCCTCGTGCGCGAGATCGCGCAGGACTTCAAGACCGACCTGCGCTTCCAGAGCTCGGCCGTCATGGCGCTGCAGGAGGCCAGCGAGGCTTACCTGGTGGGGCTCTTCGAGGACACCAACCTCTGCGCCATCCACGCCAAGCGCGTCACCATCATGCCCAAGGACATCCAGCTCGCCCGACGCATCCGCGGAGAGCGCGCCTGAGTCTCCTGCCGCAGCCCTTTCCCGACAAGGCACGCAGGCAGCCCACACAGACCCAAAGGCTCTTTTAAGAGCCACTACACAGGTCAATAAAAAGAGCTGTAATGCTGTTTTAAAACGATCAGGGTTTTAACATTTTTTTTCAGGCTGAAAGCTCTTATTCTGAGGTCCCAGCTGCTCTTATTTCTGTCCCATCTTATTTTACTGCTTCCTGCATATAAATAATTGTCCTTAATAAACCCCACAAGGCTTAATATTTCCCTGTTTGCAATTCACCCGCGGCACTTTGCAAATATTAAAGGGGAGTAACAGGTGCTTCATGAACACTGGATGAGAGAAGGAGACAAATCGAAGGGTTGAAATGAGAGATCGATATATTACTTAAAGAGGGGTTGAGCAGACAACCTGAGGCAGGATGGAGGGGTCTACATCCCTATCACAATGCTGGACTTTACACAGCATTGTGAGAAGGGAGGTAGAAGGATAGTGGGTGGGGGGAGGGAATAGGTTTAAGCCTCTGTCCAGGGAGGGCCCCCTGTGCTCAGGAAATCTGCACCTTAAACTCTGGGGCTGGCTGGGTTAAAGGAAGAGCAGAAACTTCCTGTGGCTCCTTGGAACTGTGTTACTGTCAAACCTGGCTAAAACAGATTGTCTTAAAGGGGGCTTCCACCTTGTTCAAACCACTGTTAATGCCAGAAGCAAGAATATCCACCTCAATAAACCAGTTCTGAGGCTGATCTAAAAATGAGGGACTACCACGCTGATGACACAGGGCACCTGAGGCTTCTTTCTGGCAGCACAGAAAAGCACCTGAAAAGGTCAAGAAACTGATCGAAAAGTACTGTAGACAGGAATAGATTATTGTGTTTGTCCAGATTTGTTGCCATATAATAATAAAAACAGTCGGAAAAAGGTTATGTATTTTCTGAGCATTTTTTTGGGAGGACAGTATTTTTAATAAGAGTTTTATAGAAATCTTGGAGCAGAAACTTATGTGCTCTTGTAATAACAGATATAAATGTATTTGTCTTTGAATTTACACTTCTCCAAGTAGTGATCACAATATCTGACATGCTGAGTTGTCAGATTTCTGCAGTCAGTTCTTTAGGATTCTTCATGAGTATCTGGAAAGATAGATGAATATGCATGCAGCTTTCAAATTTCCAAGAACCCACCTTTGCTCAAATTGTTACTTAGACAAGACTGGTCTAACAAGAGTCTGAGAATTAAATTAGGAAGTAAAAATTAGGCCTCGGATTCATAACGCAGATTCATACATAGTTGATGTTTCTCCTCTTATTTTGGGAAACATCTTCCTGTCTTCTACCCATTTGCAAACACATCTGGTACCTGGGGTGCAACAACCCTGAGTGCTGAAGGCTGCTATTAGAAGCCAGAGCGGTCACCTGTTGTCATTAGAGGCTTCTGGGCATTATTTGCCTTCTTAAAGACGCTGCGCCATAGACACAATCTGTCAGAGATGGCACTCAGGTAGATGAGAAAAGAAAGTGTAAAGACTCAGTAACAAACAGATAAGATTAAGGTTTGTTCAGGGGTTCAGTCTTCTTTTTTTTTTCCCTGCTTGTTTTTTTCTTCCTCCCACATAAATCCCCCTGAATGAATTTGTTGGTCTACATGGCCTTATTTTGGAATCAAGCTGCAATGAAAGCAGAGCTACAGTGTTACCAAGTGCTGAATGGAATGGCTGTGCAGTCTGTATTGAACAGTATGTTACTTTGTTTTATTATATATTTCACCTCTGTTTCAAGATACATTTCACCTCTATTCCTTAGCATGTAAATTAAAACTTTTTCTGAGTTTGAAGTAAATGGAAATAAAAGAAGCCTAACTGATAAGAAAGAAAATATTTGCAGGTTTTGGAATTTAAGTTGTATAGAATTGCATGACAAACATTTCTCCTTGTTTGATTAGGCAGCATGATGTAAGAAGAGAATTTTAACTCACAGCCTGGGGAATGAAGGAAACCTTTCAACCAGCCATAAAAGTTCCATATGCTCTTAAAAGTCAGACAAATGCAGAAACAAAAGCATAATCTCAGACCTTGTTCCTTCTGCTTCAGTTGTCTTAGAGCATATTTAATGCTAACTAGAAAAAATAAATAAAGAAACTCTGTCTTATTTCTAACAAGTATCACTAATAATACATTGCCAGTGTGAAACAACAATTCGTATCAGCATGGAGCCTACTGAAGTCCTAGAGCATAGGCTGACAAGTAGTTAATTTTAAAATTATGATAATATAATTTCTTATAAATTAAACCTATAGGCACAGTCTCTGTGCTATACCAATAGGAGCACTGCTGCTTTCAGAGGCCTAAAATTGTTACCTTGCACTGCAAGTGGTGAGGTAAAAAGGGCTGAATGGAACAGAACAGTTTCAGCTATAAGAGACTCACAATGGTCATCTAGTCCAACTGAGAAGTAGTTCCTACCATTCAAAATACCATATCATATGGTTGGAAATGCAAAAAAAAAAAAAAAAAGCCAGGTGCTGCTGAGGCAGAGAGGTTTGGGAAAGAGACGGAGGTGGAAGGATTTGAGAACTAAAATTTTTGAGGGGAAAAAAAGCATATAAATGTATGTATACAGGTATAGAATATGTACATATATGTACGTGTATATACTTTGATACCTACATCACTATGGTATAAATATTTCTTACATATACCATGTTTATGTCCTGCCGGGTGTTTCAGAAACACACCATATGAAACTTCTTACAGACTCCCCCAGATGCCATACTCAAGTACGTGAAGTTTAATTTCAGACCAATTTGGCTGGTTACATTTACAGAAGTGTATTGGATAGGCCAGAGTCCATTATCAAGGGAAAAGGAAAAGATGTTGGGACAGCAAAACAGCAAAATCCATAGGAATGTGGATGGTTTATTTGTGAATTAATAGAAAACTTACCTCTCTAAAATAATAAAACAGCAAGAGTCTACAAGCCTCAAACAACTAAAACTGAACTAAAGGCCAAGTGTAATTTCTTTACTACAAAACTTTATTGAATCAACAAAATTCTCCTAAGTGTTGACCTTCTGATTCCCTGATTTTTTTTTCTTCTACTGACTCAGTTTTCTTCTTATTGAACACAAACCCCTTGTCTTCGATTACCAAAATCGTATAAGCCTCTTTGCTGCAGCTCTCCCATTAGTTACAAAGGTGCAGAAGCTTGACAGCCTCTTCCTTTCCCTTGGTTGATTTGGCACCATGCAAAAGCCAGAAAAACTTTTCCAGAGCCAGTGCTCTCAAGGTATTTCAAAATCAGAGCAATGACTTCCCAAAAATAAACACCAGATTCTCTTTGCCTTTTCCAAACTGTCCTTAGTCCTTTTCTCCAGCCTTTTCTCAAAGTCACGACAGAAAAAAGAATTAAGAATAAAAGTGACAATAATTTATCATTTTTTTATTCCTTTCATCAAGTTTATAATCTTAACACTGTTTTATTCATGTGATAGAGGCAGGGCTGACATATCCAGCTAAAGTTTCTTTGGTACATCATAGTCAAAAACAATAAGAGTATAATGGTTAATAAAAAGCTGATTGAAACTTGAAGTTTGTCTTCCAATACTAACTCAGGTTATGCCTTCCATAATGCTTAAAAGTAAAAGGCTGCTCTACTCAATAAAAATTATGGCAAACATAGCACTTTACAGGAAGCAGTATGTAAGGAGTGGGAAGGATGCAGGGAAAAATGGGTGTAACTTGTCTGTAGTAGTGTGTTGCTTTTTCTCATTTGCTTTATCTCTACATCACTCCTTTTGTGCAGCTTACTTTATAGTTAAATGGGCATTTCCAGGCACCTCACTCAAACTGCACTAAACACTGCTCAAAACAATACAGTAGTTTAAGGTGACTACATAGCAAGGTTTACAAAGTTGTTATCGTTAGAATTGCAATAACCAATAAGAACTTCAGAACCCCTAGCTTGTAAGAAAGTATGAGAAAAGCCGTTTCAACTCTCTTGTGGAATGTAGTGGCTCTTAAAAGAGCCTTTAGGGTGTGGGGATAATGATCAGGATCATCTAGATGGAACCTGTGGCCGCAGAATCAGGCGCGCTCTCCGCGGATGCGTCGGGCGAGCTGGATGTCCTTGGGCATGATGGTGACGCGCTTGGCGTGGATGGCGCAGAGGTTGGTGTCCTCGAAGAGCCCCACCAGGTAAGCCTCGCTGGCCTCCTGCAGCGCCATGACGGCCGAGCTCTGGAAGCGCAGGTCGGTCTTGAAGTCCTGCGCGATCTCGCGCACGAGGCGCTGGAAGGGCAGCTTGCGGATGAGCAGCTCGGTGGACTTCTGGTAGCGGCGGATCTCGCGCAGCGCCACCGTGCCGGGCCGGTAGCGGTGCGGCTTCTTGACGCCGCCCGTGGCCGGCGCGCTCTTGCGGGCCGCCTTGGTGGCCAGCTGCTTGCGGGGCGCCTTGCCGCCCGTCGACTTCCGCGCCGTCTGCTTCGTGCGCGCCATCGCTCAGGAGGAGCAGTCACCGCCAAGACCGCAGCGACAAAATAAAACCGCTTCGCTCCCGCGGGCGGCTTTTATAGAACGTTCCTCACCCTGATTGGCTGCCGAGAATCCTCCGCTTTTATTGGATAATTTCGAATTCGAAAAGCCCGCCCGAAAAGCGCGCGCGCGCCCTCACCAACCGGCCGCCCGCGCGCGGCCTCCCCCGCCTCTCCCCCCCCGCCGCGTCTGCTTTCAGCGTGGTCTGTTTCTTATAACGATTTTTACAGCCTACCACGAAAATAAAACCTTCGGGGGAAAGTGTTCAAAAGGGAAATAATTGGAAATTATGCTCTGTTAAACGCTCAATTAAAAGAAGAAACTTTCTTAAGCTTTAGCGCACCGAATGCACAAAGAATAATGGACGACTGCCTACACTCCACTTTTAGAGGTCAAACGGGATCATTCCAGTATTTAATTTTTTAAGAGGCTTAAGGAGCGACCAGCCGTGATACGTCCCACAAAGTACCACAATAGACATTAACATAACTTAAGTGTAAACTTATCTACTTCCACCATTTATTTTAAATAAACAGATGACATGCCTCTAAAACTGGTCACCTCGGATCAGGAGTTCCAAGTTTAGAGTGCTTTGCTACTCGTTTTGCTTTTACAGAGACGTGAAAAAAAAATTGTCCTAAACCTATATTAAAAGAATGACTATGCCCCCGCCCCTCTATGCAAGACGGGCCCCCAAAATGTTACTCATATTTAGTTAATAGGTAATTAACAAAGACATTTTCTTAAAGCAATAAGCAATAGGAACTAAGAATAATGTACAGATTTTAAAACCACTTCTTTTTTACCAGCTTTGAAGCAACTCAGCTCTTTTTTTGTTTAAGTGGGTGGCTCTTAAAAGAGCCTTTGGGTTCGTTTCTCGAGGTGATCCGGGAACAAAAGGTCTGTTTTAGCCGCCGAAGCCGTAGAGGGTGCGTCCCTGGCGCTTGAGGGCGTAGACCACGTCCATGGCCGTGACCGTCTTTCTCTTGGCGTGCTCGGTGTAGGTAACGGCGTCGCGAATCACGTTCTCCAGGAAGACCTTGAGCACGCCGCGCGTCTCCTCGTAGATGAGCCCCGAGATGCGCTTGACGCCGCCGCGCCGAGCCAGACGGCGGATGGCCGGCTTGGTGATGCCCTGGATGTTGTCGCGCAGCACCTTGCGGTGGCGCTTGGCGCCGCCCTTGCCGAGCCCCTTCCCGCCCTTGCCTCTGCCTGACATGGTGCCCCTCGCTCAGCCGCAGCCGCTGTGCAGCGAGGATGGGCCCCAGCGACTATATATTGCCGTGGGTCCGACCTGGTTGAGGACTGCAGAGCGCAGGGGCGGGGTTCCCATCACTTTTTCCTGTGATGGATGACGACACACCGTTTCTGCAACCTGTTAGAGAGCTGCAAAGTCTACAATATAAACAAAACACCACGTCTTCCCCCCCAAAAAAAATTCAGACGAGATACGTGTTCGTACAGTTGAAAAGCTTTTTTTCTCTCTCCTTAGATTTGTATAAACCATTTTTATATGTGTATGTATTTTATTTTATTGCGCGAGCTGATGTTGGTTTGAATTACTTTAAATTATCATTATTTTCATGCTGTTGATCTTGATACTTTTGGTTTATTTGTGTTCAAAGTGCTGTAAACTTTTCTACAGAATTTTTAATGATTTCGGATCTCTTACCAGTTTTAGGAAATTTTGCAGAATATCTAATATATTGGTTACTTTATTTCCATTTCTACCTCCCATTTCTCAAATCTTCAATTTTTACATAAGTAGCTTTGTGTCTTTAAGCACATATTAACCAGAAGGTGGAATAGAATCCTTTTTTATAATGCTAAACCTACATTATTTTACGACTTCTGCTAGTTTTGCACCTTTCCAGTTACTGCAGTGGGGTAATTTTTTAGGTTTTTACCAAAGGTTCTTTACTACAACTGTAGACCTAAATTTCTACTCCCTAATTAGTAAAAGAACAAAACCTGCTCTTGACAGAAGACCATGCATTTGGATCTTTACCTGTTTTTATTTTCCTTTTTTTTTTAAGAGATCTAAATCTATACTTAAAAAAAAGGAGATTCTGAATTATTATTTATTAAAGCAAGGAGCAATCCTTGACATAAGATGTTCACAATGTCACATTGTAAGAACATCCTGAGCTGGAATAACTGCTAGACTAACACCTAAAGAATGTTTCCTTTTTTCTTCCCAGAAAAAAAAAAAAAGTTTATTATTTATTTTCTTTTGTCAAATTCTGTATGAAATGCAAATATAATTTCTGTGTACTTTTTTAAACTGTACCATTTTAGAACATACAATAAGTAGATTCTCTATTGTGAAACCAAACTGGGAAGAAGCAGCTTCCCTCAGTCTGTTTAAAAATGATGGAATTACAATTACATTCTATCATAAAACCAAAAAAGTGTTTTGCTCTCTAAGGTCATAATAAAAGCATAAAAGAGGAGCTCATTATCCTGACATTTCAAATATTTTTTCTAATATTGTCCCTAGGTGGTTGCGTGGTCAATATCAAATCTATGGCTTTTTGGGGGTGTTTTTTGGTTTGTTAGTTGGGTGGGTGGGTTTTTTGAGACAAAGACAACAATTATGATTTAGATAAAAATTGTCTTCTCCCTATCTAATCTGTATCACTTCAGAAACGGGGTATATTAAGAAACATGGGGATCTCTGCTTATCCCCTCTTTCAATATGAAGCAACCCCCACTGCACTCTTCTCATCAGTTGCTGTCATTCACCAGGCAGAACCATTCACAGCTTCTACCTACACTGTAGAAACTGCTTCCTGTTGCAGAGGTGCAGAAGAATGCATATATATAATATTAAGTCTCCTTAGATTTTGGATAGTCCTGAGATCTTCCTGGGAGGAGTGAACAGGTGAGCTGAGTATGATTATATGATTATATGATTATATGATTATATGATTATATGATTATATGATTATATGATTATATGATATATATGAGTATGAGTATGAAGTGAGTATGATTTTGAATCTTAAAAAATGTATTATGCTGGCTACAGTTCTTGTTTATACTGAACTGTCAGGTCACAAAACAGTAAACAAATTCAAGCCTCCTCTGCTGTAACTAACCTAAAGAAGAATTCCAGAAGAGGGGTTTGTTTGTTTGCTTGAGGTTTTAGTTCATTGGTTAATTGGGTTTTTTTCTAATTCTAACTGTCTTTTCTTCATTTAGTAGTGCCATACTAGCAGCAGAACACCAAATTTCAATATCCTTCCCTTTCTGCTTTCCAATCCATACTTACTAGTGGCAGTCCTCAATCAATAGTAGTTAAAATTTTGTTCGTTTATCATATCTAATCTAATCAAATCCACGAGGTGGAATCAAGACATAATTCTGCAAAATAGAGGCAAAGGCTAAGTCTCTAGTGTACTAAGAACACTGTCTGTATATTCCCATGAGTTTTTTGCTCTCGTCGTTTGGTTTCCGTTTGTAAGTTTTCAGATCCCTTGCTTGTACTCTGGTTTGGCATCCCCTAGGTAATGAATGTGATGTTTTTTAATATGTGTCTAAACTCTACCTCAAGGTAGGTCACCTATAGAGTATTGTGTCTGTATTCATAAACTCAGGATGGGTAAATAGAATATGTAGCTATTAATTTAATAGTGACTTTTAAAAAAAATCATTAATTATACGTTACTAGAGCCTCAAGGTTTGAGTTTAGATCAATGTCACACATTCTAACTTAAGAATATATATGAATAAAATTCTGGAAACACATTCAAGTTTTCGGACCAGTAGTTTTGAATTTTGTATTGGAGAGTTTTTCATATTCCTTCTTTTCCACTCACTGGCAGCTGGTGCTTCATTCCCTCTTCAAAATATTCTCTGTCATTCTCAAAGGAAGAATAGAATTGCAATCTGTCATTTATGACTGAGACAGGTTGTACAGATCCCTGCTTTGCACTGTTGCATGCTCCTGTGATCTGCCAAGCTGAACACATAGTAGATCTCATCTGGTCCACCTGGAGGAAAGAAACAAATTCTTCCCTCGTACTGAAAACGTGGGCGCTTTTGACAGACCAGCACACACTCACAGGAGAAAGGCAAAATGACAGTGAGCTGGAGGAATAATTTTCTGTAAAGAAAAATAAGGTACTGTAAAGAAAAACTGCATGTATCTTAACACCAGGGAGACTGAAGGGTTACCATGGTTTTTGACAAGACAGCTGCACCAGTGAATCATCAGGTTCCCTCAGACTGACGTCTTTCTGAGCAAACCAGACTAAAATACGGGGTAGGGAGGGTGGGCCATGTATATGTGGCTCTGTCCAACACAAATTACAAAAACTGGACAAAATGGAAAGGTTTGAAGGGAGCAATGGGCTTGAGATGGTTTCAATCAATATATTTCTTCACAGGGACTGAGGCCAAGCATTGACATCGAGTGTATAGAGACTATAATGAGAATCACATTTCTACTGTGATTCAACTGTATATTGCAAATGCTTTGTTACACTTGTGATGCAATTTCAGTACATTGCTGTATCCCTCTGCTAATTCAAAATCCAATGTAATGTCAATAAGACAATTTGGGATTAAACATTAAACTCTCCTCATGTGTAATATCTGAAAGAACTTGGATTGAGAGTATTCAGCCTCTACAGCACGGAGATCTGATCAGCTGGGACCTGTCTCTACATCTGCGTAGGACTGTAAACTGCACAAGATCTGACTTCTTTGGCAGACTTTAAGCTTTTAAATGTACACCTGAGGTCCTTGTTCTCTGTATCCTCGTGCCCATATACTCCACCTTCAGTTCAGCACATAAACCACGCTACAAAGTGTTGTTCACCGAAATAGATCAGCCCACATAAGTTTGGTAAAAAATTTTTTATGCACAGAAATCTTTCATTTTGAGACTGAGGTCTGAGTCAATATTTGCATGTGTAGATTTGCCATTTGGAAGGAATCTTCTGGCAGTAGCATAGTTGCAAAACTGTTTTATGCTGCTTAAGCAAAACTAGCAGACAGCGTCACAAATTTGCTTTAATGGTTGGTACTTTTATAACTAATTTAATGTTTCCTCTTTCCCCTCTAATTGAGAAAGTGAGAGGTGGAGAGCCTCATTCTCACCTTTTTATTTAAGCACTCCTGTCAATCAGAGACACAAGAGGTTGGGCTGCAGCCCTGGTTTGGACTGTTTTCAACCTCCTTCTTGCTGCCAAATTCAGAAACTACATAGAGACTGATAAATCGAGAAAAGACCTCTGTCGTGGTCCAGTAGCTTAGGCTGCATCCTTTGAGGATGCAGTTTCCCATTCACAGAGAGTGGCTCACAGATCAGATGATCCACACAGAGGCAAAATCTTCCAAAAATTGTCTCATGGCCATGTTGTCTGAGTGACTGTCATGGAGAAGGCTTGCATGGGCTTCACCCCTACCAGTCCATGCACAAGCTGCAGTCTTACAGGCTCACTGAATAGTTAGTATAGCTGAATAGGTCCATGAACAAAGGCTGGAGAAACTCCTAGATCAGGTTTGGAGTATTGAGAAGTTAATAAGATATCTAGTTCTTCATGTAAAGCTTTTCCTAGGATGTAGAGAGAAGGGACAGCATCGATAACCTGTTAGTGGGGGCAAGGGCAGCCTGGGCTTCTCCCAAGACACCAAAGGACCTCTCTAACAAGTGCTCTGGGTGGTTTCCCTGAACCAGGGTGGCCTGTAGAACTCTGTAGCACGCCGTGAGAGTCTGCTCCTGCATTCAGGTAGACACAGCAAACTAGACACTTGGCAACCACAACAGACACATGACTGCTTCTCTCAAATCCTTACTCTGCTTTCTAAACTGGCATTTGAAGCAGCACAGGTCTCATGACACGCTGACCATTGATTAAGCTAGAAAAAAGTATCAAGAAAGCATTGTAAGCAACGTATTTTTTTGCACAGCTGAGACTGAGCAGCTCCACTCACACAGAGCTGCTCTGGGCAGTAAGTTTTGCAGCTGAACTCTGCCAACTCTTATAGAGTTCTAAATACTTAATAGCAGCTGAAGTACTGCCTTGTCCAAATGGTCTCTCTGGGGCATAGTTTTCCAAGTAGTGAATCTAATGTGGGCATCCCTGTAGGAATTTATTGAATTTTGTCTTGGACTCTGTGTTTCTGGAGAAAGCCAAGTCCGAAAAATGGTGATGTGCATTGTGTTGGTGTCTCCAGACACTACTGCTATGCTTTGTTTTTGTTACAGTAGTACTTAGTTGGAAAACCAAAAATGTCAGTTGGAACTCCCAGGTGCTTACAGGGATTTATTTGTGGTTATGCTCTGGATAAAGAAGCAGGCTTGTCTTTAAGGATACAGCAGTTGAGAAAGTCACCACAATGTCCAGGTCCTCTCCAAGGTCGGACCAGTCATAACCCTGATGCAAGTGTCTGTTCTTCATGTGCAGAACTTGGCACTTCTCTTTGCCACACTGCACGAGATTTTTGTTGGCTCATACCTCAGATTTATTGAAGTCCTTTTTAATTGACTGAACTACTTCTGACTCGTCTACCCTTTCTCACTTGGTGTTATCCTCACAAGCTAAATGTACATTCTCTCTCATCTCCTAGGTTGTTCCAGAAAACACCAAGTAATATCAGCCCTGGGGCATTATTTTAATTACTGGTTGCCTGCAGACACTAAGCAGTTAAATATAACCCTGTGACCCTGTGCTACAGATAATTTTCAAATATCTAACATCCTGTGGATCCTGCCCATAGTCCCTCTGATTCCAAATGAGAATGCTATGGAGATGGTTCCAAATATATCATCAAATGTCAAGTGTATTGCACACGGCACTCCTCCCTTGTCCACACAGACACTTTCTAATCAATAGTTCTGTGATAATTACCTGTACTTAGACATGAGCAATTTTTGTCGGCCTCCATCCATTATCAAGTTAACAGAACCCATTTTATTTCTGAGAGTTACTCAGTCACACTGATTCTTGGGGACTCTGCTATCATTCCACACAACATTTTCTACTCCGTATTAGAAGTTATTTCCTTACTGCTAACTTGCTTCAAAGACCATCAGTTTCTGTATTTTCTACAATGTATAATGAGGAAAAATTACTTCTTTTCTCATCATGTTTCAAGTGTTTAAGAAACTTCAGTTTTTCAACCTTCTTTTTCAGTCAGAGGACTTGAACACGCCTTTTCATTATGAAATAGTTTTTAGGCATCTTACGATTACTCTTGCTCTCTTCTGTTTATTGACTTATTGTTCACTTCTCGTTACTTGAAGTTTGGTACTAAAAACTAGGCCTGAAACTCAAAGTGGGACTACACCATTCCAGATCCACACAGGTGCCTGTCAGCTGCTACTGACAGTAGCAGTTCTGAAATATTTTTAATATTTACAAAACTGATAGTTCTTTCTGGGTAAAGTGTCTAACTTATTTTTGGAGATGGTGTCTCTTATCAGGCATTTTTCAATACATAAAATGTCCTCAATTGTTTTAGCATTTGTTTGTTTGTTGGTACTCACAGTACTTACATACAAGCTATGTAGACTAAAATCCAAATTATAAATAAAATTATACCAGGCCTAGGACTGATGCCTGCAGAACTCTGCAGTTTGACACTGCATTTTAATTTCATAGTTGACAATCACAAACACTTAAATACAAATTTCTACCCTGAAAGACTTGGTGTTTCTGATACGCCAAGTTTTCATGATTAATACTTTCATTTCAAATACTTTTCTAAAATGAAATAAAATGAAACAAAATGAAACAGAGAGAAAATCTGCAATATATCAGCCAGCACAAGGAAAACATTGCGTCCTCTACTGAGACTCTTTCTAAAGTCAATTTTGGAGAAAGCCTATTAAAAACGGTTTTCATTTCCTCCCTTATGTGTGAGTACTGTAAATTCTTGATTTTATTCATATCTTCCTTGAATTTGTTTAAGCTTGTAATTAGTAAAACTCAACATGAGTTATTCCTATCCCAGGGTGTGCTGAGTCTGTAAACCTGAGAAATGCATTAATCTGTAACCCAAACTGCCTAATTATGTGTTTATTTCTTGGACATATTCTTTAGATACCTAAAGAGTAAGAAAGGCTGCACAGGATGAGTGTGTAGATGTGTCTATGGCATACTATCCCAGGAAAGCTTTCAGCATCCTATTTCCCTTCACTCAGCATGAAAGGCTGGAATTACCTATGAAAGCTTAGGAAATGACATCTGATAACGTGGACTGTGTCACTGAAGGGGTAGGACATAGTTTTTTTGTATCAATGGCCTAGTTTCAATTTACATTTCTGACCAAATCAGCATTTGCAAACTACATCACAAAAAAAAAAAAAGAATTATTGTTTGACGATGCTGTGCATCTGGGAGAACAGACAGCATGTAACATAGTTTCAGAAACAACATTTCAGTTTTTTCCAGGCACTCTGTAGAAGTTACAGCTAGGGTTACATTTCCACACTTTTGCGCGTAGATCCCTATATTTTTTCATTTTTCTGCACTTATCTTTCTCCCCTTTATCTTCAACTGAAAACAATACAAAGGTAATTGATCTACAGAACAAAGTAACAGAGAATCCTGCTCATAATCAAGATTTCTAAGTTCAGTAACACTACTTGTAATAATGATAATTCTCAGTCAAAGGGATGGGTAAAGAGAAGTAAAATTTGGTTATAAGAGGATCTCTGACCCAAAGGCTTTCAGAAGCTGGAAGAAATGTTTTGATGATTTAGGCTGTTATGTTATGGGCAGACAAGGAAATTTGGGGGATGATTCATTAAAATGCACCATCCTTTTTTGCCCATTATCACATATTTAGCAGTTATGGTAGGCAGGAGAGTCACCTCTTTGATCAGAGTCACCTTTTGATCACTCCAGAGTGTAGAGATGTAAGTTTTGCTGAGACTCCAACTGGCCTTAACGTATCTCCCAGTCATATATAGCACAATCACTGAACCAAATTGGTGTAGCTCAAACTGGTCTTGACAAGCCTTGAAACTAAGGACTGTGTGAAGGGTTACAGTATTTTTTGAAACTGTCTTTATTTAGCTACCAATATTGAAAAAGTCATGGGAGTGCCATTCAGGGTTCACAAATTAACCTGGAGAAGTGCTGTGTGCAGAACGGTACTGAGGGAAATAATTCTATCCCTCCACTTGGCACTGGTGAGACACATCTGGAATGTTGCATCCAGTTCTGGCCTTCACAGTACAACAGAAACATGAACATAACAGGAGTGAGACCAGTGAAGGGGCACAAAGATGATGAAGGGACTGGACTATCTCTCACATGAGGAATGTCTTATCAGTGTGTTTAGATACCTTTGGGGGGGAATAGAGGAGACAGATCCAGCCTTCTCAGTACTGCCCAGGACAAGAGGCAGTTGGTACAAACTGAAACACAGGAAATTTTACTTAAACATAAGAAATAATTTTTTAGAACCTGCTCCCCATAGATGTCTTACTGTCTCCCTCTTCTAGATGATCCTTCTTTGATCACAGTGATAGAACCTATCGCATTAGGGGTTAGATTAGAAGACAAGGTATTTTTTTAGCAGATGTGATTGCCCTAACACTGAAATAAATTTAAGTATATTTTTGTTAGCTTAGTTGAAGTACAACTAAAAAATACAGGCTTCTTTACTACTGACAACTCTTTGACACCTTGAATCTTCCCAACTTCAAAAACTTTGCAATTGCTGAATCAGTATCATCAATACAGTTTTATCATGCTAGACCTGACTAATGTCTTTTGATCTTGTTATGGTACTTTTATTATTGATACTGAGTGATTACTTGAATGTCTGCAAAATTATTATTTGTGAAGAGGATAGCATGCTATAGTTAAAAGTTGGCAATTTCTCTGTATCTTCACTGTCCTAACTATAGTAATTATAATTGAGTGAAGACTTTCAGCTAAATTTGGCTAATCAGCTAATCTAGATTGCTCTTCTCCTGCAGTCTGAATGTATTCTTTGACTTTATTTTCTAATGTCCAATCTGTTTTTCCTCCATGTGAAGCTCCTGTCTTGAAAAGAAAAAAGTTAAGTATTTTCTTTACTATACAGGTTTAGGAATTACTTCTGGTATTATATGTGAACTATTTTTGAAGATCCTTGCATTGGAAAACACTCTGTCATTTTCTAGGCTCTTCTGTAATCTGCACTAGCACCTACACAGCCAGGCAAGGAAACCAGGGTATGTTGTGTGATGATGCATGGAAAAGATGCTATTTTCTAGGTGCACTTTTAAAGAGTTGATAAAAAATTTGTTTGAGTTCCTAAGTAAGAGGCAAACAGAACCTACATTTGTACAGGGTGCTTGGAAAGGAAATCAGAGAGAATATTGAAAAATGTTTGCTGTTTAATTGAAATTAATTATTAAATGAGTCACATTTAAATATTTATCTCTTCACAAGAAAACTACAAACAATTTTTATTACCAGCCCACTCTCCAAATTTTTTTAATTTTTAAGTAATTTTGTTTGACAGGAAGAAAATTTCTCTGTCTGTTTGAAAAACTGTTCCACAATCTACCACTGATTTGATAAATTATGTGCTCAAATGCTTGTTTTGCTTTGTCTTTTTCTTTTATCTGTAAAACACCCACGGCAATATTACTGCTATCTGCAATGATCAGTCTCTAAAATAGGAGAACTGTCATTGTGGTCCAGTGCTGCATTTAACAGCTATTTCCAGCAATGCAAACTTGAAAATTATTCAAAGCTCTTGATAACTTTGTTTTAACATATTAACTAGAAAATGTCATTGCTTGGCCTGGAGTGTGGGAATAACCCTAAAAATACCTCCACTTTTCACAGCACCTCATATCCCTAAAGCCCCTCTCTTTAAAAATAAAAAGATCACCTTCTGCAGAAATGGACAGTAAAATCAAGAACATTTTCTCTGCTCAGAAGTAGGCCAGGGATAATTCTTTGTACAGAAGAGAGTCAGTGTGATGGTTAAGGAAAAGATACAATAAAGGATGCTGACACAAAATGCCAGAGGCCAGCTGCCAAGACTTCCAATGTCTCAGTCTACTAGGGAAAAGCAAAGGACTTCAGAAGTGTAACTCAAAATAGGGAGCAGGAGACGTGAAAACTTACAGGAATGAACCCAGAACTAAAAGTGAGAGAAGCCCTAAATTCCGTCCCTTGAAATTCTTAGGTAACGACCTTCACAACCTTTTTCATATGCTTTCCTTACAAAAACAAACCAAAACAAAACAAGGTAAACAAAACCCCCAAAACCATTCAGAGACGTCCTTGACCTTTTAAAACTTGCCAGGGTAGGGACAGCAATCCTTGTGTGCTGCAGGTGGAGTTCTAGTGATTGAGCTACTTAGGGAGCAAGGTCTGAGATCTCTTCTCCCATCCTACCTCTCCTCTTTCTAACCTGCATCCTGTTTATGGGGGAAGGAGAGGAAACCTCTCCTCTCTTGATGAACTGAGAACAGGTTTACTAAAAGCAAGCTTGAAGGGAAACTTACCCAAATGTGTGAATGTGAGGGATGTGTAAAGAGGATGCACCCCTGAGGCTACAGCTGCATTCTTGCACCAGTAGTTATTGTCCACTCCCAGTTGCTCCCAGCTTCCTGATCATTTTCAAGTGTAACAAAGCAGAGCTACAGAGCTCTAACACTAAACTATCAAAGCTACAGAGATTAAGGCACATTAACCTTCATGCTGTCCTTATCCTCGGAATAACGTACATCACGTTTAAGAGACCTGGATGGATGACAGCACTTCCAGGCTCTCTCTTTTGTGTCACTTACAGTCAGATTTTGCTTTATGGTCGTCTTTGTTCATCCAAACTGGAAAGTAAGCACAATGCCCTCATCCTACCACAGCCAACTACTTTTATATCTCTCGAACATATTCATACTGTTAGTCTGGGTTGCCACCCTGAGCTTTCAAAATCTATGGCTACCGTGGATTTGGTCTAGTTGTTTATGTGGGAACGATGTCATTTTCAAAAGAAGTGTGGCAGATTTCACAGCCCACTTCAGTATGCTTTTCAGTCTGTTTTTTACTGTGAAGTACTGGCAAGCTTAATTTTTCCCAATCTCCACTTTTCCCTTCCTCTCCTTCAAAGTATTTATTGTCTGGCCTGCATGCAAACACAACAAAATGAAAATAGAAATAAAAGAGAACATGAAAAAGTGAAGTTTCACTGTTTTTACTTGTAATTCTAATGTATCTCATGTATAATTACCATTTTCATCTACCTTCTTTCAACTAAAACTACTTGCTATCAAATATATTGTATCTTTAGCATTCTAAATACACACGAGGGCCTTTTAAAACATATTTGATATCATCTTGAACCTCAAATTCATCCATACTCCTTTGCTGAAACAGCATGACAAATTTTTACACAGTGGGGTAAAATATTAAGTTTGATCTTTATTTGGTTTTTTGCAACCAAGGGAAAAAATCTGGCTTCTTTTTAATTAGAAACCAATCAGGGCTTTTGTGTTCTAATTTAATAAAAAATTAGCCCAAACAATCCATAGCAGTCCTTAAGAATTTTAATCAATTTCTATTGTCACTTTATGAGACTTAATATTTTAGTGGGATTATGATAATTAAAACTGATTATGATTTATGAGGATGTCTTAAAATTATTTCAGTACTCTGAAGATTTGGATGAAACCCTAAATTGACAAGTGTTTTCCCTTTCCTTTAAAGAAAAGAATGGGAGGAATATGAAACCTATGGAAAACAACAACAACAACAGAACAAATCAACACCAAAACCCCAACACTCAGTGTCCAAATATTTATAGGTAATATTGAGGGCGAAGCATTCTATTTACAAAGGCCATCTTTCCACAGCATTTAATTTGTTTGGTGAGAACCGGGGCTTCAGTAGGCTCTATTAATGTTTTAGTAGCATATGATACATATTAGTGTATCTATACCTGTGAGACATTTTTCCCCTACAAACCTGCTTCTGAAGTTTGTAAATCTTAAAGAATAGTATATAATATTGTACCTGAGAAAGCGTTAAAGTAGTAGTTTATTTGGAATTCATGTGCATTAACTAGGCATTAAGAGCTTCATTTTGCAAACAGACTATTTGTAAAAATATCAAAATCATTCTATCCACTTACAGAACAACACACACAAAAAAAGCAGAGCCCTGGCAAGTTCCAAACAATTTTCAACAGTATATATGTACCTCTGAAGGTTTCTTACGTTCTCAAAACAAGAAATTCTGTTGAAATACTGTATCCTTAATAGTTAAAGATATGGTTAAGAGAGCCGAATCTTTATCCATATTCAAAGCTCAGCCATGAAATTGTGTTACTTCCTTCTCTTTGAAATCAATTTACGACAAAAATACTCAAGCTGCACACTCGGTTTCTATCCTAACCTGGAGAAAACCCCCCAAAGAATAAGCCTGTATTACTGGGGAGACTTTTTATCTACGCGTTTTATTTTAATTTAGAAGGAAAAACAAAAGTTTGCCGTTCCCGGGGTCTTTCTGGCTTCACAACGCGGGGTTAAAAACAGCTTTTCTCTTTCATCTGTGATCCAAACAGCAAGAAACTCTCCCGAATGAAAGTCCACTGTCTTCCCTTCACTCTCCGAAGAAACTGGGGTGATTTTGCAGCACTCGTTTTACAAAAAATATGAATTTATAACTCCGAAGAAACACAGACTCGGAGGAGGAAAAGCTCTTCCTGGCTAACAGTTAGGCGGGCTCTGCAAAGCACCAATCACAGATCACCGCTTCGCTATAAATTCAGGCATCGGGGTTACTGTAGCCCAATTACTTTCTTTTGATTAGGAAGAAGTCTCTGCAGCGATGTCGGAGACCGCTCCCGCCGCCGCTCCCGCTGTCGCGGCCCCCGCCGCCAAGGCCGCCGCCAAGAAGCCGAAAAAAAAGCAAAAGCGGCCGGCTCAAGCCCGCAAGCCGCGGGGGCCCAGACGTCACCGAGCTCTATCACCAAGGCGTTGTCCCTCCAAGGAGCGCAAGGGCTCTCCCTCGCCTGCGCTCAAGAAGGCGCTGCGGACTGCCGGCGGCTACGATGTGGAGAAGAACACCAGCCGCATCAAGCTGGGGCTCAAGAGCCTCGTCAGCAAAGGCACCCTGGTGCAGACCAAGGGCACCGGTGCCTCCGGCTCCTTTCGCCTCAGCAAGAAACCCGGAGAAGTGAAGGAAAAAGCTCCCAAGAAGAAAACAGCCGCAGCCAAGCCCAAGAAGCCGGCAGCTAAGAAGCCCGCCAGCGCCGCCAAGAAGCCCAAGAAGGCGGCGGCGGTGAAGAAGAGCCCCAAGAAAGCCAAGAAGCCGGCGGCCAGCGCGGCCAAGAAAGCAGCCAAGAGCCCCAAAAAGGCGACGAAGGCTGCCAAGCCCAAAAAAGCGGCGGCAGCAGCGAAGAGCCCTGCTAAGGCAAAAGCGGTGAAGCCAAAGGCAGCAAAGCCGAAGGCAGCCAAGCCGAAAACAGCCAAGGCAAAGAAGGCAGCGCCCAAGAAGTGAAGTGTTGAAGTGGAAATACTTAAACCCAACGGCTCTTTTAAGAGCCACCTACTATTGTCCCCAAAAGGGCTGATACACTCTGTCACTGAGCTCCGTGCCTGCAGCAGAGCTGTCCACACGCCACTATCCGTGTGGGACATTTGTCTGGGGAGTGGATGGGACGCTAAACTTCCGGCCATGGTTACGCTAAGACTTGGAAAAATAAAGTCTACATTCCCTGCGAAAACGCTTTCTGAAGGCTGCCTTTTTTTTTTTTTTTTTTTTTTTTTTTTTCTCTGAGCACCGCAAGTGGGTGTATGTGTTAAAGGGACTGGTTAAAGGCGGGTACCTTTCTGGGGCGTGGAGGTTTCTTTCATTGCTCTTATCAGCGCGATTTCTAATAGCATGGATGCGACTGCCACACCTCTTAGTGACTGTAGCAGGGAACTGTCAGCACGACTCCTCCGCTTTCTTGGTAATGACCTTTCCGCTTGCCAGCGCTGCCGTGGGGCAGGTCCTGATTTCTGCGTGACTTGACCGACCTGCTTTTTCGAGAAGGAGATCACCGGGGAGGGAGTGGGGGGAGGCACCAGCGTTCCTGTTCTGCACCCTGCCGAGCTCGAGGCGGCGCAGCCGAAGCGAAGAGAGCTCGGCCGGGCAGCTGTCCCGGAGCGCGGTGGGGGCTCAGCCCCGGGGCAGCGCAGAGGCGGAGCGGACGCGGAGCTCCCGYAGCTCGGGGGCTCGGGGAGCGCTGCCCTGGGGCCGCCTGTGATTGGCTGATGGGAGAAGCCGCAGCCGCTCATTGGGCGATTAGGAAATTTGGAAAAGCCCGCGCTACAAGGGAGGGAAAAGGAGGGGAAGGAAGGGAGGGGCGGGGGCGCACGGAACTGGCTCCGCGCCTCCCGGTGCTTCCGGGTCCCCGCGCTCCGGGACAGCTCGCCCTCCCATAGCGCCTACCCCCTCTCAGTTGTTCTCGCTTCTCACAGGCTTTTTGTCCTTGCCTTACGATCCTGTCTTCTCATACAGAAGGGCAAATGTTTAAGCTTATACTATTCCAGGACATAAGTGTAAAAAGTGATCAGGGTCGATTTTTTTCCTTTTTTATTTTCCTTTGATTTAGCTATATGATTGGAAGCTATGGAAAATACTTAATTTTGATGGAACATGAAGTATAATGTACGCTCACATCTTTACTGTAGAAAGACCTTAATATGTCATTGGGGAAAAAAACTGAACGTTTTTTATTAATTAAAACAATAGAATTAATTTAAGTTGTAACTCAAGGCTTTCAGAGATAGATTAATTATCACTGCAAGCTACAATGACTGCTTGAACATTGGTTTTATAACTGTCTTACGTTACTTAATAAAATTTTCGTAATAAAGACTGAGGAACTATAGTGTAAAGCCCTTTTAGAGAGTATGTGGGTGGCTCTTAAAAGAGCCTTTGGGTTGAAAGTGACGGTCCGAGACGCCCTACTTGGAGCTGGTGTACTTGGTGACAGCCTTGGTGCCCTCGGAGACGGCGTGCTTGGCCAGCTCGCCAGGCAGCAGCAGCCGCACGGCCGTCTGGATCTCCCGCGACGTGATGGTGGAGCGCTTGTTGTAGTGCGCCAGGCGCGAGGCCTCGCCGGCGATGCGCTCGAAGATGTCGTTGACGAAGGAGTTCATGATGCCCATGGCCTTGGAGGAGATACCCGTGTCGGGGTGCACCTGCTTGAGCACCTTGTACACGTAGATGGAGTAGCTCTCCTTGCGGCTCTTCTTGCGCTTCTTGTCGCCCTTCTTCTGCGTCTTGGTGACGGCCTTCTTGGAGCCCTTCTTGGGCGCGGGCGCGGACTTGGCCGGCTCGGGCATTTTGACAGCGCTTTTTCTCTCTCCGAGAAAACTCAGCACCAAAATGGCCGCAGCCCGCGCTATTTATAGAGCGGTTATGCAAATTCCGGCCCTCCAACCGTGCAATGCGATTGGACCTTACCGCAAGGGACGCGATTTTGCCTCCGATTGGTCAACATACGATCCGCATTTTAATTGGTTCTTTAAGCAGCGACCGGTTCCAACCAATCACCAGCGGCCAAGCCCGCCCAGGGAAGGGATAAAAAGGGGAAGCTCCTTTGCGTCAGTAGAATAGTGTTGGTTTAGTTACTGAGGGTGAGATCGGGCTTTGTCGTAGACTCTTAAAGCATGTCCGGCCGCGGCAAGCAGGGAGGCAAGGTCCGAGCCAAGGCCAAGTCGCGCTCGTCGCGGGCCGGGCTGCAGTTTCCCGTCGGTCGTGTCCACCGGTTGCTCCGGAAAGGTAACTACGCGGAGCGGGTGGGAGCTGGAGCTCCTGTGTACATGGCGGCCGTGCTCGAGTACCTGACGGCCGAGATCCTGGAGCTGGCGGGCAACGCGGCCCGCGACAACAAGAAGACGCGCATCATCCCCCGCCACCTGCAGCTCGCCATCCGCAACGACGAGGAGCTCAACAAGCTGCTGGGCAAGGTGACGATCGCGCAGGGCGGCGTGCTGCCCAACATCCAGGCCGTGCTGCTGCCCAAGAAGACTGAGAGCCATAAAGCTAAAAGTAAATAAGTTCGGCGAGCAAAGCTACTCAGACTTAGCGCGAGACTTTAAACCAAAGGCTCTTTTCAGAGCCACCCACAGAGTCAGAAAAGAGTTGTGTTGCTTTCTTTACAAAGGTGCTCTCGTGCTATCTTTAAATGCAACTTTGTTTAGCTAAAACGAACTTGTGTTGCGTTATTTTAAACTTTTGTTTCTACAGAAGAGGGGTCATACATGTGCTTTCTAACTCTCCCTTTTTTGTTGAAAATACTGTCAGTTTGAAATTATTTGGTTTTTTTCCCTTGTAACAGTAAAGCACTTATATCTTCATATTGATTCTGCTCAACTTTCATGATTTCATAGGCTTGTAAAAGTGTGGGAGGGTGGCTAAAAGAATAGGGAGGGTGTGGAAAAAGCTATGCAGCATGAAAACAGATTGGAGACCATCCCAAACTCATAACTAATAATGAAACGATTTCTTCATTTCCTTTGTAGGCCTCTGTTCTTCAAAAGATGTAAAGCTTCCTTATGATTTAATTGTATTTGGAAATAACATGAGGAATGCCTTCGGGAAAATGTCTCTTTTTGATCTAGATCTTTTAACTAAGACCTGCACTGTAAAGCAATAGTGTAGCACTGTTCCATTCTTCCTACCCTTAAAATTCCCTCACTGTGCATTGCTATTCCTCTTGTTACATCAGTTTACAGTGGGCAACATTACTTAAATTTTCTATGTTGCTGGCACAAGTATCACCCAAAAGCACCACCTTTAATCTCTTTATATTCACTGTCATAAATTATTAGAAAGACTGTCTATCTGATTCCTCTTGTTAGGATATTCCCAGAAGCTGCATCTGACGATCTGTACTACACTATTAAGGCCATAGGTCCCATCTGTGCAGCACCTCTGCCCTCCATGCCCTGGGGAGGAGGAATGCTCTGGGCTTGGAGGAGGGCAACACTCCCACTCTGCCTCTCCTTGCTACTCCCAAGCTGTAGCAGAGAGGCTTTTTTGACAGGATTGTGCCATGGCTGAAGTGAGACACCAGCGATAATTTGTGGAGAAAAACAGAGAGCTGCTGGAGAACCAGCCTTATCTGATACAGTGATGGTATCTGTGCCTAAGGGTCTTGTTTGTAAGTGTACACATTTAGGGTTGTAATGTTTTCATTATGTTGTTTTATTGGTCCTCATTTGCTGCACCTACATGTCCTGGCCCTTACACTTCTCTTTTTTAATAACTGCAGTGGTAATCAAAACTACTTTAACATGCACAAATCTTCTATCTTTAGTTTCCAGAACAGATTCCAAATGTATGTGTGTCAGAAGATTGCAGTCATAGAATGGTTTGGGTGGAAAGGGACCACTACAGATTTAGTCCAACATCCCTGCTGTGGATAGGACATCTTCCACTAGCCCAGGTTGCTCAAAGCCCCATCCAGCCTGACTTTGAACACCCTCTAGGAATGGAGCATCCCACATTTTCTCTGGACAACCTGGTCCACTGTCCCACAACCCTCGATGAAAAACAAATCCTTACTTACGTCCAATCTAAATGTATCCTCTTTTAGTTTAAAGCCATTATCCTTTCTCCTGTCCCTAGAGGCCTGAAAAAAAGTCTCTGTCTTTCTGTATTGAAAGGCAGTCCCAAGGTCTCCCCAGAACCTGCTCTACCCCCAGCTGAATAAGCCTAACTCTCTCATCCTTTCTTCATGGGAAAAGTATTCCAGCCCTCTGCTTGTTTTTGTGACCCTTCTGCGGACCTGCTCTAATAGATTCATGTCTTGCTTGTACCAGAAGACCCCAGAGCTGGATGCAGAACTCCAGACGGAGTCTCATGAGAGCAGAGTAGAAGGAGAGAATCACTTCCCTCGACCTGCTGGCCACACTGCTTTTGATATAGCCCGGGTTATGATTGGCTTTCTGGACCACAAGCATTCACCTCTAAATCAAAGAACTGGAATTCCAGAGAAAGGCCATGGTGTGGGGGGATCTGTATCCAGGAGCTAGATTTCTCTGCGAACAAACTCCTTTATGTGAAAATCAGAGTTGGTGTCACAGGGGAGGGCCCTGTCCTCTGAGTGTGGATCTAAGTCCAGCACATCTCTCCAAATTCTTTATGTCATCTGACCAGAAATCCATTATTTGCTTCAGAATTTCATTCCAAACACCTCTTAATTCACTCACTAGTCTGCTCACCCCAGTAACTGCAGTTTCATCCTCTCTGATACTTAGATTCACTCCTTAGCATTCCCTAGTTCTGTTCTTAAGCACCAGTGGTTTCACCAATTGTGAACCCTGTGCTGCCAGCACGCTGGTGAGGCCTCAGAGTAAAAGTCCTGTAAATCAGATGGATTACACGACACGAAAGAGTGCTGGAAAATCTACTGGTATTAAAGACTCACAGCTTTCAAGCAAATTACACTGGATGAATTAATGCAGCAAAGGAAGTTTAAATAAATGAGTTTCGTTCGCATATAAAATGAACAGTAGGAAAGAGGAAATCCACACAATATGGTGGCTTAGCTGTGTCACTGGATTCCAATGCACCTCCACCTTCTAAAGAACTTGTGATGAAAGAAAAAAACCTTCCAACCAAGCTCCCTCAAATGTTATAGATCACAGTCATGCTTAGGGATAACTCAGTAATATCAGTCTTTATATCAAAAGACTGAGAATTGCATAGTTAAAAATATGAAGGGCTTTTTCTGCTCTTTTTCATCTATATTGCTTATAATGTTAGGAATAATGTACTCTATTGAAAAGATCTTGCATTACTTTAGTTCGCATATTGTTATAATTATTATGACACTTGTAGCAGATACAGATAGGGATTTAAATTGCCATATAATCTCTCAAGAAAATTAAGAGCAGCTTTGCAGTTGGTTATAACACACTGATGCAATGGTAAGTCATGGTAAGATGTTGCTTTATTGCAATGAACAAATGCAATTTCCTCATTGCAGTTTAATGAGGAACTAGGGCAATTGCCCTAATTAATGCGCACTTGAAAAGCTACAGATTTTTATTTTATTTCTTTAATGGAGCTGAGTTTTGCAAAGGTTTCTGTTCTCGTTTAACCCCCAATGCTGTTTGTCCAAACTGACGAGGAAAATGTAGTACCTACAATATGAGGATTGGATCCTAAACTTCAATCCAAATAAAAATTATTGTCTCCAATCAACAGTAGTAGCAACTTCATTAGGGATTATATTGAGCAGGAAAAGTTTCTTTCCACTTTAGTTATTTTTGCCTAAGAAAAATCCTCTGATCCATGAGAGAACTGACTAATGTCACTAACAGAAACATCCGGGAAACATCTGTGTGCACTTGTACCAACAAACAGACAAGGCAGCCTTCTAGAAAGTGTGACATTAAATTACATCTAATGTGCTCCAGATACTGCGGAAAAGGAGTTGCAACTATTTTAATTACTGTAAGCTACTAGTCTCAGCCTCTTCATCACCCAATTCTGCAGAAATGGAAGAAGATTTTCCTAGTCTTTCAGTTGTTATAATACTAGAAGAAAAAGTTATACTATGATCCTCACTCTGCATTTAGAAAGACTTACAAAGAAATTATTATTTGACATACTGAAAGATTTTGTGTAATTCCTTTAGGCTTTCTTTAGCATTCAGAATGTTGTTTATAACTGCCTCAGGAAACATAGCTAGACACAGATCTTCGGGTATAAAGAACAAAGCAGACTCTGTGGAGCCAAATGGTAAGGTTAGGCACCAGCCTGGCAGGTCCACCAGTGAGAAATCTTCCAGTTAGTGTTTGTTCATTCTGTTCAGTTAAAAAGCAAACATAATCTAAATTAAGGCTATGTTTGCTGCTCCTATCGTATATATGAGTGGCAATTCTTTAAATTGTTTAAAATAACAATTTGAATGGAGAAGGAATTTGCAGGGATGATTATAATCATAACAAGATTTGTACATTTTGACACCTGTAACCAAATGCACAACTATCTCAATCACATTTCTCCCTGAATTTAGGGAACACTTTCTGCCAAGAAATATTCTGGAAACGCTGCCAAGGTTCTGTAAATTATACTCCTGAATAACTTTAAATAAACAACTGCACAAATTTCTAAGGATATAAAAAAATTTAAACAGAAGACAGGTTTGAAGGGTGCAAAATACTAATAACATAAAAATTGGCCAGCACCATAGCCATATTACTTCTATTCTGAGTATAAGTAATATTTACAATCTTAACAGATTTAATTTAGAAATGCAGTCTATAACTCAGTCAGTATTTATTCATTCACTTCATAAATACAGTCCAACATACTGTAAGCAGCATGTAGAGATGTTTGTTCACAACAGTGCGAAACAAACGGCAAAATTTCTGGATTCTTCGTTTGAACAAAAAATCTTTCGTTAGTGTTCATTTTTCAAATGTCATACAGATATCTGCTGGTCATATCCGTAATGTTTTCTCTCGCTTTTTGGATCCCGATGTACGCCAGCGAACACTTCTTTCGGAGCCTGGCAACTGCCGGGAGCGAGCCCAGCGCCCCGCGGCCAGCGCTGCCCCCGAAACAGTACTGCGGGGCTGGGGAGGGCTGAAAGGATGGGCGGACGGTCCCTTCCGCATCCCCAAACAGCCCCTCCATGTTGCCTTCAAGGAGTTTCAGACCTAAATGTTCCCCACCGAAATCCCTCACTGATGATATTCCCTGCTGTTTAGGACCTCGCTCCCTGCTTCCCTTCGCACAGACCTGCAGGTCGCTCTGTGCACATATAAAAGCGCGAAACGCTCGGTGCCCAGCCCCCAGACCGCACGGAAGAGAGGACGGCTGTGGGAGTGTCAGGGTAGACAAAGAAAACGCGAAGCCGCCATGGCCGAAGAAAACAAAGGGAGCGCTGCCCGGGAAAAGCGCCTCCGCCAGCTACCCGCGAGTGGAGGCGGAGAGCAGCGGCGGGGCGGGAGCACCGAGCGCGGTCCCGCATTGGTCGGATTTTGCCGCAGACCCGCGGGGAGGGACGGGGAAGGGAGCGCCGCCGCCCCTGGTCCTGGTACCGGAGGAGACGCA
>NW_021940682.1:19289696-19301158 GCF_001715985.3 Manacus vitellinus
TCTGTGAGAGTCAGGTCTGATGGAGTTAATTTGTGTCTCTTGCTGATGGACCGATGAAAATCTACATTGCTCCATGTGTTTTTAAAGACGCGGCATGTGTTTGATTATTGTCATGGTCTTACTTTGTTGAAACATAATAAAAAACTTTTGCTGTTTCTTCACATGATACTACTTTTTGAATGATACGTGTTCTGGAGCTGTTGATTTGTGCTGGGGTGCCTATTGGCTCTATGAGTCCATTCAGGTGCAGTGAGTCCTGAAAGCTTCCAAACCTTACATGTGCACACACAGTTCTACTTTTTCTGTCTGAATTATTATTTAAATTTAACATGAATGTATGTTTGAGGTATTTTTACCTTGTTCTTGAAGGATCATCAAATACATGCTATTCCATACAGTTGCTACTTACCATGTCTTTCTTGGCAATAGTTTTTCCTTGGTAAGTTATACCTGTGTACAATGAACATTTTTGTGCTTTTTTCATCAGTGTAGTGGGTTTCTGTGGCTGGGTTTTGGTCGCAGGGGGGGAGCTTCTGTTAGAATCTGCTAGAAGATTTCCCTGTCCCACAGAGCCAATGCCAGCCGGCTCCAGGATGGACTTCCTGCCGCTGGCCAAGGCCAAGCCAATTAGGAGTGATAGTAACACCTCTGTGATAACATATTTAAGAACAGAAGATGGAAAAAACTTCAGCCAGGGAAGAGTGGAGTGAGAACATGGGAACAACAATGTAGACACCAAGGTCAGTGCAGAAGGAGGGGGCAGAGTGCAGAGCTGCTCCAGGCCCTGGAGCTGTGGCCCCTGCAGCCCGTGGTGCAGACCATGGTGGAGCAGCTGTGCCCCTGCAGCCCATGGAGGATCATCGGGGTGCAGAGACCCACCTGCAGCCCATGGAGGAGCCCATGCTGGAGCAGTGGATATCCAAAGGAGGCTGTGACCTTGTGAGAGGCCCAAGAATGGAGCAGGGTCCTGCCAGGGACCTGCAGTCCATGGAGAGGGAAGCCCACGCTGGAGCAGGCTTTTCCCAGTTAGGACTTGTGGACCCATGTCGGTCCAGCTCATTTGTGAAGGACTGCACCCCATGGAGGAGCGACCCACGGAACAACAGTTTGTGAAGAACTGCTGCCTGTGGGATGGACTCACGCTGGAGAGGTCCATCAAAGACTGTCTCCCGTGGAAGGGACCTCATGGGAGCAGGGGAAGGACTCCTCTCCCTGAGTAGCAGCAGAAACAACAACGGACCATAACCCCCATTCCCCATCCCCCTGCGCTGCTGGGGTGGAAGAGGGAGAACATGGAAGGAAGGAGGGGTGGGGGGAAGGTGTTTTTAAGACTGCTTTATTTCTCACTCTTTGGCTCTTATCCTGCTAGTGATAAATATGAGTACTATCCCCACTTTGAGTCTTGTTTTGCCCATGGAGGTAATCAGTCACTGACCTCTCCCAGCTCCTAACTCATTAATCCTTAGCTGTTTGGTTTTTTTTCTCCTCTGTCCAGTTACAGAGGGAGAGTGACAGAGCAGCTTTAGTGGGTACCTGGCATCCAGCCAAGGTAAACCCACTAAAATTGGTCAGCTATTTCTTATTTTGTTTCATCATTCCCATCTTTTCCCTGTTTCCAATGGATGCTCATTACTGTCTAATGCTTCTTAAATGTGAAAAGGTTTAGCTTGATAATTTCACACACTTTTCCATTTTAGCCATCGCTTTTTTTGTTGTTCTTGTTTGTAATTTTTCATCATTTTTCCTTGAAAGTTCTCTTTCTCAGGAGGTGTGAGAGGAATGGATGTTACAAGACAGGGACTTTAGGATTTATTTTTCTCTCTTTGTAGGCCTTTTGGTATGTATGTTATTTAATTCAGGTTATGCTTAGCCACCATTTTGATAAGTATTTCCATATGTAGATGGCCATCTTTGTAGTGTTTATCTCAATTTATATCTATTAATATCACATGATTTAGTTCTACAGCTATAACAAGGACATATTTATCTTCTGATATCAACCTTAATGATGCTATTAGGACAGATAAAGCCCCCCCCCCATTTATGGTAATGTTGTGGTTTAACCCCTGCCAGCAACCAAGCACCATGCAGTCGCTCGCTCACTCCCTCATCAGTGGGATCAGGGAGCCTTGCAAGCTGCCCTGTTCACCTCCCATGCCCACTGTTGATTGACACTTTGCCAAAAAGTTGCAATCTTTTTTACCATTCATTTCTTGATGTTTTTTATTTCCCTATATCTCTTTGTGTGGAAGTTAATATTTTTTTCTATTACATTTAACCTTTGCTTACTTCCGCATCATATTTTCTTGATCATCTCCATATTAGACTTTAAGTAATCAATTTTTTTTCCTTATCCAGGGTCCATTACATTTTAAGAGTGACAATCCAGGGGAAGAACCAAAACAGATATTAATGCAATTTGTTCTTAACCTAAGTAATAGTTTAATTTCAAAGAAAAAAAACCCCACAGATTATTTAATGAATGAATTTTTATTATGACCAGTATTACACAGAATCCTTGTAGATATGACAACAATGTACAGGTACATAGACTAGATTGGTGCTTTACAGTGTGCTTGTGTTATTTGAGGAAATATTCTATATTTCATGATTGTTCAAGTCAAGTAATGCTTACCCAGATTTACCTTTTCCACACCAGGCAGTTTAATTTTCTTGGTTCTATTTTAGCATAGTGTGTGTGTCTAGTATCTTCCTAAGCTTTTCACTGGCAGCTGTAGGTACAAAGTAACAGTGTGTGTGTTTTTGAAGTATTAGGACATTCCTGAAAAAGAAACAAAATTAAACCTAAAGGAAAAGCAAAAAACCTGTTTACAGGAACTTGAACCTTTCAAGGTTATGGAAAAGAAAGGAGGAGTTTTAAGCAACTCAAATTCACTCAATTCTGGAGTAACACTTCATTTCCCAATATGACATCTTTTATTTTATTGCCAGTCTCATATTTTATGGCCAGGGTTCATCCTTTACTCCTGGTGGTTCATCTGCATGGATTGTTTTGTTACTCAGAAGCAAGTGAGTATATGGACTACAAATTAATAATATTTTTTTTTATTTTATTTTTACAATGAGCTCTCCCTATTAATCAAAACAGTATGAGAAGAGCAAAATGTTTTCCTGATCAGGCAGCATGAATTGGAAGAGCCCAGAGCTGTCTCCCATGATGTGGGAAGGCAGTCATGGCACATTTTGAGTGAAGGAACAGGCTGAGTGATGGCAGGAATGAGTGAGAGAATGACTCTACTCCTTTGCCCACTCTAGGAGTGTCAGGAGATTTTAGCACTCCTATTCCCTTCAGCATCAGCTTTCAATCTCTCAACCTGACATTCCTTCTAACACTCCCATCCTTCCCAAAAGACAACCATCCCTTTGAATAGGCTGTTGAAATAGTTTGAGTTTCAAAATTCAAGCCTCTGTGGTATGTTCTTTAAATTAGCTAAAAGTATCTTGATAGATATATTGAAAACTGGAGATACAGATTTTATTCATCTCCTAAAGCAAAAGCTTGTAATAAATGTGCTACTTCATTTAGGTGAGACACTTGTGAGAGAAAGCAATCATCTTTTTTTTGCATCATCTTCCTAGGGAAATAAAAGTGTTCCCAGAGCATTATCACATGAAATGCACAAGTTCAACTAAAAATAGAGATGGATTTTTGCCTAGAGTGACAATCAACATGACTAAATATTGTTAGAATTTGTCTAATTTCATGGAGGAAAACAAACATTTTTGAAAGTTGCATGACAAATCCGTTAATTACAACATAAGTAAAATTAAAGCTTGGTGCACCCTACTTACAGGGAGACTCCGAGCTGTCAGTCTCTGCACAGGCCACCTTCCAGGGTACTGAAGACAGGCCCATCAGTAGGACTGGTTGTTAGACCCACAATATAAAGGAGAATCACACATTTCACACCCCAATGTGCCCCTAAATTACTGCCAGACTGAGGCTTGGTCAGCTCAGTCCTAGCTTTCATTCTCATTCACCTGGACTAATCTGATGTACCTGGCACTTGGAGTGGCTGCTCCCCATGGGTCTGATTGCCTCAGGGCACAGCAGGATTTCTTCTCGGGTGTGCATCTGCTTCCAGGCTCTACTTACAACTGTGTGCTGAAGGCCAGAGCTGGTACAGTTACAGTTGTACTTCTCTAGGTGGAAGCCGGAAATCAACACGGATCGTGGCAGCCCCCATCCAGTCACAGTGTGTCCATCTCTGACAGGGCTTCAAAAACCACATCAAAATCATACATATACTTTTTAACTACTGATGCTTTGAAATGTTATCTTTTCATGCATTGATGTGTTTACGCAGAAACCCTCAATAACTCTTGCTGGTTATCCCCAAATTCACAGAAATGGACAAGGGACAATTTGGTCTGAAATAAAACCCAAACCAAACAAAAAAAAAAAACCCAAAACCAAAACAACAACACATAGGAGAAAGAAAGTTAGAAAGTTATTTACAAGGTAATATTTTTTTCACCTTTATAATTTCTGCATGTATAGTAATTACTGATCTTGCTAGTACTATCCAGTGCTGCTGCTATTCTGTATGAACTTCTTGTGGCTACAAGGTCCTTCAGCAGTTAGCAGTCTGCACACACACAAGATTAGCAACTAATTAGAACCTCACCACCCATAAAGACATACGGACTTGGACTTCTGGATCATAATGGATGCTGGCAAATCCAACCATCCTTTTGGTGAGGAACAAAAAAATCTTTATTTTCCTGATATGCAACAGTGAACTTGCCATGACCCCTACAGCATAAACCTCTCAAGCGCTCCATCTTTAGGTGTTTTGGATGTCATTAAATGACAATGAATTTCAGTCTTCTCATTTATTCACTTTTATTTAACCACAGTTTTCAATTTTACTGCTTGTCCTTCCCCCGTGCCTGATCCTTAACTCAGTCTTCAAAGCTGTCTCACCACAATCTTCCACTTTTACTGCACCCTCCAGTTTGATCCTAATAAAAAATTCTTCCCACATCTGAAAACAACAAATAAATAACTAAAACAAACATGTTCAATGCTCAGAAGTACTTCAGTGAAAATAACTTGAATGTCAAGAATCACCAGAAGACGAAGAGGCAGTAAAACAGGATATTGTAGCTTAGTACCATTGTAGCATTGTGTGAAATAGTTGCACCCTGAGTAGTGTACACATTTCTGGCCCATAAATAAACAAATAAATGCAAGTGGTAAAGAAATTTCTGAGAAAAGTGATAAAGATGATTTAAGGTCTAAAATGGCTTCTTTACTAAGAATATTAGGACACTTTCAGAACAGAGACCACTACTGGTTGAAGATGTTCTTGCTTATTTTTACTATCTGTAAGGTCAGTGGTTAAATCTATCACATTTAGTGAGGTCTAATCTAATTATAAAATTGGTTATAAACCAAAAGGTTACTGAAACCAGAAATGCTAAATTTCATAGGCAGTTTCCTTAAATAAATGGACTCCTTTTCTCTCTAGGCATTTTCCAAATCAAAGAAAAAAGATGAAGATGATGTGTGGAAATATGAGATTGGTGCCATCCCTCTCCTTTATAGAAATCAATTCTAGACTACACAGCTGCTTGCACAAGCAAAGCACTTGCTAATGCCTGTGGTAAATAGTTCACAAACTGGTCCATTTAATTACATGCATGTCCTGAGGATTGATTTTGATCTTTTTCTATAACATAAAAAAAACAAACAAAGAAATCCCTCCCATAAAAGCACCAACTCCAAACAAAAATCTGACTCTTCCTCTCCTCCCCCCCTCCAAAAAACCCAACCCAACCAAATAACAGCAAAACAACTTCCCCTAAAAAGGAAAATCCTATTCAAGTGCTTACCTATTTTTTTTTCAGGACTTCTAAATTGCTAGCATCCTGGTTTGGGCTGGTATTTTCACGGTTCTCTTAGAAAATAGTTGGGAAGGCAACAGAGGAATTCCATGACAGGAAAAAGCTGCAATGTCTTTAGGAAGAGGATTTGGTTTCTGTTTGAAATCCCTCCCTACAAGTGAAGAGCAGTATCATTTGTATGCGGAGTGCAGAGACCTGAAACAATGAAACTCTCAAAGATGTGGTATATAGACATGACATCTGGAGAGGAAAAAAGGTTTGTTTGCATCAGCCTAGTTAGTATGGCAGGGTTGTTCTGTACCATGCACCCATACATCAAGTTTTCTAGAACGAAAGGACAAGGGGGGGGGGGAAGTATTTAATGACCATGGGCTCCTTACAGAAGTATTTTATCATATAGGATGATCCATCTCTCAGCTGTGAAGCCTGTAGAATCAAAACATTTTCTGCCAGAGCAAGATGGAACATCCCAACTGTTCCTTGTTTTGGTTTTGTGGTGGGGTTTTTTGGCTTTTGTTTGTTTGGTTGGGTTTTTTTCCCCTTAGCCTGGGCAGCAGCCACAGTATAAATAAATGGCAGTCAAAAAATACAAACTAGCAGTTGATAGAAGAAACCAGAAGAATTCAAAACGCACGCTGGTTTTAACAACAGCCAGAGTGAGGGGCTTATCACCCCATTGTGGTGTCATCTAGCAGATTCATCTTGTCTGCAGATAAACAAAATGAAAATTACTCGGAAAGGGACAGGAAGCCGTGGCAGAGAAGGTAACCAGAGGGAGATAGAGAGGAAAGGAAGAAGGAGGAGGTGGAAGAGGGAGGTAAGCTGCTTCCAAGGCAGGATTGGTCAGAAATTGCTGCAGCCCAGGCGGGTCGTGACTGGGCACCCCTCCCCACTCCCCTGCTGGGCACCAGAGCTGAACCAGAATGCCCCAAAGAGATCAGCCCTCCCCTTGACTCAGCTTGCCATGGTAACGATAAGGATCTCAGAAGATGCAAAGACAAAGACACAGGAGGACTTAGCTAGGGTTTACTGCAATCTGTTTTTCTGTTATTATTAGATACACGCAGAGTATTTATTGTGACCTGCAGAAAAACGCAGTTTTCTGCTGCATTTCCATAGCTGTAGTGCAGTTGGTTTCCAGACTTTCCAACAGACTTCCTGAGCATCAGGAATACCTCCAAAATACTGTGAATGGAGACTAGTGGATTTCTTTCATGTTTACCAAAATCTAAATCGATCCTGCACTATATATTTGAGAGAAACACACAGTAACATTTTCTTTAAAAAGTTCATTTGGTCCCTAAGCAGGTCTGTTTTCAGCGTTCATGAAAAATAAACTACTCATGGTATTATTCAAACGGTTTCTATAACACTACACCAGATTTGTAGGATATTCCTACTTTAGTGTATTTTGGTGTGCTATGTAGGTTTGCAAAAGGTACTAAAGAAACTGAAAATTTGAGTGAAGGAATTTGGGAGTAATTTAATAAAAGACCTATAAGAGTTGAACCTTTGCATAGAGTATGTGATGTAAATGTTCAAATAAGTTTTACAAGGAGGAGCCTACAGAATCATGGGGATAGCATTGGTACCAAGCAATTAATTCCGTTCATGTTTGTTGGCCTATGTAAATACTTGTCTATATTGTTGATAAATTTGCTAGCCTAAAGCAAATTCTCATGAGAAAAAAAAAAATAAAATCACAGTTTTCTGTAAGACTTTTACTACCAAAGGAGCTTGAACAATATTTCAATTCTGTCCTCAATCAGGTCACTAGAGAAAAATTAAGCATAGACAGTCTTTTTCAAATACAAACAAACAAACAAAACAAAAACAGCAAAAACCAAACCAAAACAACGTGAATAAGACTTTTTGAAGGAAAAGAATATCTAAGGACTTTTTCTCACACTGTATTGTGACTATGAAAAAGCCTAAAAGTGAATGTTCTTCTATTACTTTACTTTTTTAAAACTTGTTTCTCAGCATACTTGGGAATATTTCTGCAACTGAGTGTAGTTTATTTTTCTTTTTTTTTTAATATTGTCTTGCATATTATGTTTTAGTCCTTTAAAAAACAGAGTTGTTTTTTAGTAACTACAGGGTGAATAATATTCATGGGAACAAGTCATCTGACAGATTGCACTACCTATGCTACAGTTAGTACTTTAAAGCAAGGATATATTTTGTGTGGACTTAAAATTCAAAAGTAAATTAGTGTCATGTATGTCATTCAACACTTATTTTGTGACCACCAGCATCTGTGATGCACTGTTCTTAAATCTAAAGTCTTTCCCCTTTTTGAGAATTTAGGTCGGCTTAATAGTTGAAATGAAATTTGGTAAGGGAAATTTTGCATCTGCAATGAAATAAAATATTGTGGTTTTCGAGAAAATACTTTTAACTCTCACCTGTCACATAAGCAAATAGGTGATATAGTACGTTTCTCTCTTCTATTTCAATATATACAACCCTGTTCTTTAACTATGGTATGCAGACAGAACGTGTTCATTTATAACAAGCGCAGTCACCTGAAGTAGAAGAACAAGTTGCCTTTCTACATTAAATATGAATGACTGGTCAGGAGAAACAGGTATATGCAGTAATCATAGGAAAACATTCCAGGTGTAATTTAGCTGAGGAAAAAGGATTTAGTATACAGAACTTATGAGTTTTCCTCTATTAATAGAAACATACTTAAACCCGTCATAAAAATCCTATTGGTGGGATAGAGAGAACATTGTTTATAAATTTCTGTATAAGGAAACCGAGCTAGTTATATGCATCTAGTTATAGCTAGATGCTGGTTACCATCTCAAGGGGGAAGCATGGCTGGAAAGTTCTGAGAAGGAAATGGTGAACTTCATGAATTACAATACTGAGCTTAACTAGTTTTTAATGAGGAACATAATAGAAAAACAATACAAACACTTTAGACTAGATTCCAATCTGCTTATGTCTTATTTGAAAACTATTAGAATATTTGTGTTTTCAAATGATTTTTCAAAAATCAGAGGGAAAAAAACAAACAACAAAACAAAACAAATCCAGCCACCTCTTTTCCAATTTCCAAGAGAAGCGGAACAGATATACTGAAGTGTCTAAGTAAGTATGAGCATTGTTCTTGAAAAGAAATGCTCCCTCCTCACACTGTGTCTTCAAAGGCAAAAATGAAACTCGGGAGGCCTCTGTTTCTGAATTTTCAAATCGCCCAATCAGAACCTTGTACAAATCAATTCCCTGCCTTAGACTCATGCAATCTCTTCCTCCCATACTAAATATACACCAATAGAAGGCTATTTTGCCAAATATACTAAATACAGAAAATTTGATATTATTAAACAAACAAACAAAAAATCCTTTAAGTGTTTTAAACCTAATTCTAGCCTCAAATTTCAGCATAGTTACTAATAAAGTCCTGCAGTTAATGTTGTTTCAAAGTCCAGCTCTGAATAGTAGGTGATTAATACCTAATGCAGTTTCTTTCAGTAAGACAGAGATGATTAAAAAAAAAAAAAGGAAAGAAAAAAAAAGTCCTCTATCTATTTCGGGAAATAAAAAGAAAAGATAAAATAACAATCAAAAAACCAAACACACACACACACAAAAACAACAACCAATCAAAAAAAAATATCCCAAACCAACCTGAAAATTGTGCAAAAATCTTGTACCGTTTGATAGCAGTCTCGCCTTTCTCATCTTGTTTCCAAGCAAGACTTCAGCTGGGCACTCCTCCGTTATCTCTCTCTGCTTGAAAAACATTTTCCATTAACACAATGGCACAGTGGCTCATTTCTCTGCCTCCTGAGACAGAATCCTGAAAAAAAACCCCAACCAACCAAACAACAGCAGAAACAAACAACTGCGGAGTTTTCCTTTTTCAGTTCTCACGGACGGTTTTAAAGAACAAAGAAAACATCCTCCCCAGCTCTGAGAAAGCCTCATTCTGAGTCTCCCAGCTCCCCCCGTTGCATTCCTGCTTCCCCTTCGGGCAGGCTTTTTCTTCCGGAATAAACATTACTGAATAAAAAAGAAGTAAAAGCCTCTTTTACCTACATCCGCCTAACAAAGGTGAGAAGTGGTGTTCTTTACAGCAGAAGAAAAGAAAAAAAAACCAAAAGAAATAAAATTAACGCGTTCAGAGGAAACAGAGGGGACAAGAGCTGTCGCTGTGCCCCAGCAGGGCGGACTCCCCGAGGCACCAATGGCGGACAGGCTCCTCCCTGCAAATACCGATCTCTCGCGTAGTATCTTGATTTATGTGCCCCCAGCACCTCGGGATCCTCAAGCCAGATGCGGCGACTTCAGAGCCCGCGACTCCCGCGTCATCGAGGCCGTGTCCCCCTCTTTGGAGCACAAGAGGCTCCCGCAGTCAAGCAGGCCAAGGCAGTCGTAGCAGCCAAGGGCCCCAAAAAGGCAACTAGGGCTACGAAATCCAAAAAGGTGGTACCGGGGAGCTCGGCCAAGCCGAAAGCGACGGTACCCAGGAGTCTGTACTGTATAAGTAAAGGAAACTTTTGCAGAAAAACGCCAAGAGCACTTTTGAACACCACCAGGATGAAAGAGAAAGAATTGAAACAGTTCAAGTCTAGACTGGTACATGATGACCCCCTTTCCTGTGTATGTGTGAGTTTCCATAGTGCTTCTATCTGAACTCACACTCCAGCCTATTTTGCTTTAACTCCATTATGATAGTCACCATCATTATCTATCACTTAAATAGAATACCTGGCGCTGCCCTTTGGAAACTGTCCTGGACAGCATCCCAGTGAAGTACTTACCATTTTCTTACTATCCCCTGATAGTCCCAAATTGCAAACAAGAAAAAAAAAACAACCTCAGAAGGCAGAAAATTACAGCAACCACTACGCATAAGGCACCCGGACACCTTTCCACCCCAACGCAGGGACAGCAGCGGCTCACTGGGAGAGGAGGGGGCCCAATCCCTCTCTGGTTTGAAAACCGCGCATTCCAATCGGATTGGCAAGGACGGCCCCGTCCCCGCCCCATACTACCACCACCGAGCTTAACGGTGCTTCCCACCCACTGAATCCATGGGGAGGCAAGCAGAGAGTACACCCTTGCCTAGTTCACATCTCAAACCATGCTGCGGTGACCGATTTCAATCGCAATAGATACCTTTTATTATTTTTTTTTCCCCTAAAAAGGGAAACGGAGGTACATTTACATAAGAACATGGATGTCTTAGAGAAAGAAAACTGCAGGGAACTACACTGATCAGCAAGTTAAAAATACACAAAGTTTACGCTTCAGAAAGCTTCTTCTGACATTTAGAATTTTCAGATATGTCAAATAGTATGTATTTGTAGGGTCAAGCGTTCCTGCTCTTTCTAGGAAGATGTGGGTGGCTCTGAAAAGAGCCTTTGGGTTGTTTGATCTGGAGAACTTTACTTGGCTTTGGCCTTGTGGCTGTCGGTCTTCTTGGGCAGCAGCACGGCCTGGATGTTGGGCAGCACGCCGCCCTGCGCGATCGTCACCTTGCCCAGCAGCTTGTTGAGCTCCTCGTCGTTGCGGATGGCGAGCTGCAGGTGGCGGGGGATGATGCGCGTCTTCTTGTTGTCGCGGGCCGCGTT
>NW_021940682.1:19302292-19303594 GCF_001715985.3 Manacus vitellinus
ACCAAGACCCAAAAGAAAGGTGACAAGAAGCGTAGAAAGACTAGGAAAGAGAGCTACTCCATCTACGTGTACAAGGTGCTCAAGCAGGTGCACCCCGACACGGGCATCTCCTCCAAGGCCATGGGCATCATGAACTCCTTCGTCAACGACATCTTCGAGCGCATCGCCGGCGAGGCCTCGCGCCTGGCGCACTACAACAAGCGCTCCACCATCACCTCGCGGGAGATCCAGACGGCCGTGCGGCTGCTGCTGCCTGGCGAGCTGGCCAAGCACGCCGTCTCCGAGGGCACCAAGGCTGTCACCAAGTACACCAGCTCCAAGTAGGGCGTCTCGGACCGTCACTTTCAACCCAAAGGCTCTTTTAAGAGCCACCCATATATTCAGTAAAAGAGTCTGTCACACTAATTACTTTCGGTGAGTGGTATTTGTAATTGGTCCTGGTTTAGTTCCCAGGCTAGGACATGCTGTTAAAAGAGTAGGGGAAAATGTTTATCCTGTTTATTGGGAAAGATTTGGGTCGTCTTGTGAGTGTCCTATTCTGGCAGGCTGTTTGCCAGGTCTATAAAAGGAATGCTAAGCACCTAATCGAGTTTTAAAGCTATTTGTTCTCCTTCCTCCTTTTAAGAGTATTTATATCTGTTCTAATTATTTACAACGACAGTCTTGTCTCAGTGCAGTTAATGCTTTTTTTTTCCTAATAAAATATCGTTGTCCCCTTTAAATATTAGATGTCATCCTCAAGTGACTTGGCTGCAAGCCAAAGCAGCTTGTTTACGCAGGACGGTCTTTAGGGATTAGTCTGTGATATTTGCAAGGGAATGTTTAATGAAATCTATGCCTCCAAGCACAGCAGAAGTAAAAATGGTATAGAGAACAGTATAATTCACTAGCTCCTCAGGTTTCATAAGGGAGTGGCGTACCTTTTATTGTATCCCGTGGAGCATAAGCGCGGCAGAATTAAGGGGTTTCTAAGTGACAACATAATAGGAAATTACAAGTTAAAATAAGGGACACTCAAAAAAAAACAAAACGAAAAAAAAAACTAAACCAAACAAAAAAAATTACCAAAGGTGAGCACTTTATCGCACTTGAAGTTGCTCGGGTTGCACAGGGAAGGCTGTTTTTAAGAAAATGCCTTTTACGAGGGAACTTGAATCCTGGTTGTCCCGAACAGAGGCCGCGATTAAAGCGTTTGCTGCGGGGTGAAAACTCGGCTGCCCGGTTACAGCTGTGGCACCGCGTCCGGCTGCCTCCGGCCCCGCTCCGCCGGGCGGAGCTGCAAGAGATGAGAAGAGGGAGCGC
>NW_021940682.1:19305189-19310485 GCF_001715985.3 Manacus vitellinus
AGAGGAAGTGTTTTCCAAGGAATATCTGTGACTAAAAACTTATCAAGTCTAGAATTATTTTTAAATGGAGACTCTTCCTTATCTGTTGTATTCAGTAATTTTTGTGATCCTATCTGGAAAACAGATTTTTCCCTGACTGTAAATTCAGTTGCACATCCCCTTGCTCTCCTGCTTGATAGATCTACAGTTGGTGACTGAAAAATTTACATTTCCAAAATAATTTCTGACTTTACTTCGCCTTTCTTTTTGTTTGTTTGGGGTTTTTTGTTGTTGTTCTGTTTTTTTGTTGGTTTTGTTTGTTTCTTTGATGTTTTTTGTTTGCTGCTTTGGTTAGTTTGTCTGTTTTAATACTGCAGGTAGTTTTATATAATTTAGGGACCTTCCTGTTTCATTGAATTATTGGAAGTAATGCCCTTTTCTCTGCTCCAAAACAGTACCTGTGCCTTTAAGAAGCGGTTGGATTGAGTTGAACACAGCCCTCATTTTAACTCCGAAACAAAGAGTCCCCGAGAATTGCTTAGAGGAAATATTTCTTCTGAAAAGCGTAAAAACTGAAAGACTCTTAGTTCTCTCTTAACTGCTGATACGCTTCATCTTATTAATTTTCCTTTCTCTGTGTCAGGAACTTGGACTCTGCAGCAAAATCTGACCAATCAAGTGCCTCGACACACCATTTTCTTTCTTCCTGTTTTCTCACTTTCAGCCATTTTCTGATACTTAACCTCGGAGGGATAAAAGGGAGGGGGGAAGGTATAGGGAATAGTGCTTTGAGGATTAAGAAGTCTCTGCTCTGATTTATTCGTCCCACCGCATTTGTTCGTTGACATAGGACTTGTATTTTTCAGAACAGATTTTTGTTTTCTTTGAGTAGAATACCGATGGGATTACAGCAATGAATTTTAGTGAAAACAAACTCGTTTCCTATTACTGTCTGCCATAGACAAAGATCTATTTATTAATCTGAACCTGTTTATATATGCTTATAATCAAAAATGCAATAAATCAATCAAAAGTAAGCCAGTGGTCAAAACATTTGGGTCAAAAATTATGCACTTTTTTTTTTCCATGTGCAAGATATGAATTATTTTTGAGGAGTGAGATGGGGAAACAGGTTTTATTTTCCTTAATCTCTCTCATTTTTCATCTAGTCTTTTCAAGATCTCAGGCTGTTAATAAATAAAGTATTATTGGGACTCATTCAGAGAGTTGCATGCTTGAATTGTAAAAAACACTTAATACTCCCATCAGCTGAGAAAAAAAACAGATGTGCAGTGATCTTTTTTTCAGGAAGGGAGAGCTCATATAAACCCTAAATTATAATGTCTAAGTCTGAAGTAGTTTTGGGGTGTATTATAAAAGGGTGTAATTTACACATAGGTGACTTAGTGCAAGACTTCGTAACTCAAAGTGAGAATAAAAGTGGAGGTCCCTCTTATACCAGCAAGGTTTAGCTGCATTTCTGTGCTTTTTGCAGGAGAGCCTGAGATAAATGGATGCTGCCAAGTAGAAGCTGGATGTGAGCAAGACCTGTGTGCTGACCAGCTGGGCATTGACTTGTAAATTGCTGTTGGTACTCAGGTAAGATGCTTTTACAGGTGATCTTGGATGCTCAGCAACTTACTTGGCTAAGACTGTTCTGGGCTCTTTAGCCATCCTCCATGGATGAACTGACTCAAATTCAAATCACTGCATGGAAAAATGTACTTCCTGACAGTCCAATGGGTAAGATACAGCATAGCTACTGAGGTCCTGGTGAAATACTTCATTTCATCAGAAATACATAAGAGAAGGTCTGATGAAAGTATCTTTCTAGAACTAAAATATTTGAATCAGTCCTGCCTGGCACCTATTAGTTTCTGAAAAAAATCTGAATAGATATATCCATACGAAAAAGAGATGAGATTTTAGTTTCAATTACCTATTGTAATGTACATATTTTGTAAAGGTGATATGGAGGTGGTTTCCATTCAAGCCAGTATGCAAAGATAGTTCCTTAACATGTTTTCATTTGCAAATCCCTCTTGTGGAATCACCTATTGGTTATGGTCTTCAGTAATCACAAGCAGTGAAGTCTGAGCTTAGCCAGCCTCAGCTCTCCTACAAGCCTGGCCAGTACTGCCCTGCTGCATCATTGCCTCTCTCTTCTTTCCCACTTTTGATTCATGTTGTATCTTCAAGCTGGATATAAGCAGGTTTCAGAATGCAGATGTGCAAACAACATTGTTGAAACAGTATGAACGTTTGTTAAGATTTCGTATTATGTATCAGAAAGTACTTTGTCAGATACTGTTGCCATGGATTTAGTTGTACTGGCCACAACAACTGGGTCTGATCCTAGGATCCTGCTAATTAATGCACTCTTCTAAGTGAAGGTTTCCAATTTGTCTTTTATTAGTTCTCAGCTTACAACTTGAGCTGGGTGGATCTGGAGAGTGACCACTACACCAGAAATTATCCCTCAATCACACACGTACCACCCAGCACTCCACTTAAGTCCATCACTTGTTCCTGGTCAGTTGTGTCTTGATTTTTATTTTTTTTAATTGCTTTTAACTGCTGTGTAGGTGTCTTTTGTCTGACATTATCTCAGTCCTTGGAATTGTTTCTTTAGTCCTTCCTTACCTTTTTCATTCTGCTTTTGGCTAGTTGTATATTAGCAACATTAGTTTCTCAACAAAAACTTTTCTTTTTGTCAGCTCTTGTGGCCTAATGCAACAACCACTTCAGCTATTTGTGCTAAGCCACTAGTACTTCATGAGACTATGGAGAAAGAAGAACACAGTTAATAAAATTTCCTCCATGAAGCAACAGAAAATGGAAAGCTCTGTTCTCAGTAAGCTGATAGAGCAATAAAAGGGACTAGTAATAAAAAAACCCCCAACAAATTAGAGGAACATAATATATAAAAACAATGCAAACCAAGTTTGAATTAAAACCATTTGTACATAAAAAATGTAAACCCAACTGGTTGGAGGTCTCAGCCCCAAGCTGCAATGATGGATAGAGTTCAGTGAAACAAATCCTACAGCTCCAGGGACACTGGGGCTCCAAGAGACATATCCCAACATTGCTACTTCCACACTATTCTCACCTGTGCCACCCACGGTGCCCTGCACCTCAGTCTAAAGCTGCTTTTAGGTTTGGCTTCAGGTTCAAAGAGCCACAAAGCCTAGAGCTCCAGGGACGTTGATGCTGCAAAAGGCATGACAAGGGGAGCATGGCACTGCCCCAGCATTGCTTTCTCCTCACCTTTCTCATCTGGACCACCCACTATGTTTTGGGTCAGCGTTAATGTTCAGAGCTCCACAGACAGTGAGGCTGCAAAAGGCATGCCAAGAGGAGCATGACACTGCCCCAACACAGCTCCTTCCACATCTTTCCCATCTATGCCATCCATGGCGCTGCACACCTCAATCTTAGCCGATGACTGCCCTTAGGGTTGGGGTTAGGGTAAGGTTTCAGAGTCACAAACCTAGAATTGCAGAGACACTGGGGCTCCAAAGAGCTTGCCAAGGGGAGCACAGCTCTGCCCCAGCATTGCTCCCTCCACACCTTTCTCATGTGTGCTTTTTCAAGTTTTTGTATATCGACACTGTATGGCTTCAGTTCCATTTCTATCTTTCACACTCTTTTATCTCTAAGCACTGAGATTTTGCTAGCGCAGTACTGTGAAGATACATTCCATCTTTATAATCAGAAAAGTCTGTATTCTGCTATGCTGTGTCATCTGTTCTTTTTCTCATGCGGAATTTAAATGTATTCAAGATATTAAAAAACCTAATCAAATATCCTTTGTGCCCTTATTGCTTCTGTTTCTACTTTCTACCCTTCCCCAAGATAATATATTTCTGAAGATCTCCCAACATTTTTTTGCATGCCTGCACCACACCATGAATATTTGATATATTTACCCCCTTTCTCTCTTCACCTGGATTTTTGATTTGTATGTTATTACAAGCACAGTTATTACAACCTGTAAAGCTTTGCAAAATTCTGGCCTGTAAGAGCTTCAACCTGTGATGCTATCAATAGGTAAGTAATTGATCCAGAAGACTCATGATACACTTTTTCGTAAGTGTTCCATATGATCCCATGCAGTATGTCAATGTTGTAATGAACGTGAGGATGTAGATTTTAATGCATGATGTAAGAAGCACGACAGAAACCCAACTCCCCCCCCAAACCTGTTTCTGGGACACAGCCTTTCAGGAACAGCTGACAGTCAAATGTAAATCTTTGTGTGTTTCAGATGTCAATTCAATGTGCTGAGGTTTGAACATTTCCAAGATTAATTTAAACTACTGATAGTCCATGAAAAGCAGGTAAGATCTCCAGTGCACAAGTGTAATGATAAGTAGCATTTGAGAATTTCTGTATGCTTTACTGCAGTCAAAGAGCTCATTGTCCAAATCATTGTCACACTGAGATTAAAGGAGTTCTAAGCAATAAACAATTCTAGTTGCAATTCAAGTTAGTTATATTGTGAAATAAAACATTATGGGAGCTTTCCACCATTCACCCCTCGTCCCCTTCTCCTAAATGAAGTATGAGGCTGGTTGTTGAAAATGAATGTTATTTTCCTTATTTGGGCCAATTTTGATCCTCCCATCAGTTCTCCCAGGCAGAGTCATCTAACAGATTATTGTTTATGTTTTTAGGAGAAACGAACATGTTTGGGAAAAAAATGAAGATCATTTACATGGGTTCAGGCTAGTCCACTTCCAGAAGAGATAATTTTAAAAGTCTAAGAGTGGTAACTATACATACACCAAAGAAAATGCAGGGGATTGCCAGCATTTGTCACTTCAGGGCTGCTTTGGCCAATATAATGCAGAAATTTCACTAGACCAGATGTGTCACCTCACCTCTGCATCCAATGCCTGAAAATTTTAACAGTCAGCAACATTGCCAGTTCTTGCTGTTTTGCTGGTTGTTTAGGGAGGTATGTGCAGAGTTTGAGTTCACCTTGCAGCTGCACAAGTACAGTCTACAGAGAAATAAAATGAACAGCCAGACTAACATGAAGTAGTCAATACTGATTACATGCTGTGAAGACTGAACTGTGTGTGTGTGTGCACGAGTATATGCAGATATTATATGTTTTCAGAGATCAGTAACTTTGGGATCTTTAAATAGGAAGAATAGGGAGTTCTTAACATATCCTCATAAGATTTATCTAGCTTAATGGTCCTGAAATGAATGGCTGTAAGACTCCATTAGAAGTATTTCAAAATACCCAGTATTTTACAAGGTCTTCTATACGATGTATTTTAAGAACACTTTCAAATATGAATAC
>NW_021940682.1:19313565-19316421 GCF_001715985.3 Manacus vitellinus
GGCCAATATAATGCAGAAATTTCACTAGACCAGATGTGTCACCTCACCTCTGCATTCAATGCCTGAAAATTTTAACAGTCAGCAACATTGCCAGTTTTTGCTGTTTTGCTGGTTGTTTAGGAAAGTATGTGCAGAGTTTGAGTTCACCTTGCAGCTGCACAAGTACAGTCTACACAGAAATAAAATGAACAGCCAGACTAACATGAAGTAGTCAATACTGATTACATGCTGTGAAGACTGAACTGTGTGTGTGTGTGCACGTGTATATGCAGATATATGTTTTCAGAGATCTGTAACTTTGGGATCTTTAAATAGGAAGAATAGGGAGTTCTTAACATATCCTCATAAGATTTATCTAGCTTAACGGTCCTGAAATGAACGGCTGTAAGACTCCATTAGAAGTATTTCAAAATACCCAGTATTTTACAAGGTCTTCTATACGATGTATTTTAAGAACACTTTCAAATACTAATACTTTTTATCCTCAAGAGTTTTGGAGGTGGGGATTTTTTATTTTTTTTTTGGGGGGGTAGCACATTATAAATAATGTTTAAGAGTTACTTTTTATTAGCCATTTAACCAAAAGTACAGTTAAAAGTCCCCACTAATTCACCCAGCTGTTCCATTATAGATGCAGAACTCAACTACTACACCACATAGGACAGGCACTCTCACCCATATCCCCATGTTCAGATCTCAGCACATTGGATGGCATCTGAAACCACACAGCTCTCAGACCCTTCCTGAAACCCTCTATGAGGCTCCACCCAGTGTTTGCTGTTGCAAAAAGGATGGTATTGTATTCCTTCTCCTCTTACGTACCTTTCTGTAACTCTTTTGTTTATCCATCAGTCCTAATGATGCCTTTACTTAACATTCTGGTTTCTGTTTTGGAGTTGATAATTGCTTTTTCTTTCTAAATGTAAGAGGCTTATCTGACTGGAAGATGATACACACATGCTAATGGATCAATCAGTATTGTAGGAGACTCTAGATGCAGGAATCAAATAGAAGACTGACTAATGGAGTTTATAAGCATGTGACTAAGCAGAAAAGCACAGAGGGCCTCAGATTAGGGAAAAATAAAAATCAGATGCACCATGACACATCCCTAAATGCTTGTAGTCACAGTTCCAAAACAGGCAGTTGCCTAAGTTATAAAATAGATTCTATCAGTAGATTTACACAGTTTCATAAAAGAAGACTGGAGAGTTTTGAACAAAGTTATTTGGTGAAGAGGGAAATGGAAAAAAACCCCTAAAAGATAACAGTTTGCAAACAAAATAGCAAACAAACAAAACAAATCCTAACAAAACTAACCAAAATCAAACCTGTTGTCTTATGTTTCTGCATTTGGAAAAAGTAATTTAGATAAATCTATCTTCTAAAAAGATAGCAAATTCCTTTTTGCATGTGTATCGACTACACTTTTGAGGGGATAAGGAAAGGAAGGTAAATGGAAAGAACTAGGTAAATTTCTTACCCTAAAATGTGTGAGCCATTATGATTAATAAAAAAGAAGGATGCAGGGAGATGGGGTTGTTGTTACTGAAGCACTTCCTTGGTTTTTCTTGTCTTTTTTCAAAGATCTCACACAAAATTATGCCTGTGAAAATGTTTTATAATGCTTATATTTCATAATGTTTTGAGTTCTCACAATATGAAGACTAAATGCAAATTAAAACAGAAATCACATCAAAACAAAGTCCCTAAAAAGTTCTTTAGAAAATTCTCATTTCACACTTTTTGAAGACTTACTTATGATTATTTCAATATTGCTCTATTACATAAAAAGATAATAATAAATTATCTTTAGATAAAAAAACCAATAAAAATTTGTGGGAAATTGTGCTGTTAAAAAGAAGAAAGGGGAAATGGCCCAATTTTTTTTATTATTTTGAAATTTTGTTTACTCTCAGTATAAATTAGTTTAATAGTATCTGTGTCAGAAAGTAAAATTTATTACTTTGAGCAAGCATACCTTAATCCAGGAAAATTAGTAACATTAGAACAATGATCTGTATTTTAGTGTTGACAGTTAAAAATATGAGTAGCATTCCTATTTTAAATGACACGTGTTTAGCAAGGGGATAACCCAAATATTAGTCTAATAGAGAATCGTAATAGGCTTTAGTTTCCATTAAGGTGCAGAGCCTCATACTTCCCCAGCAGGAAGCATTCCCAGAAAATGATGTTGTAACCTGTGGTGCCTTCCTTACCTGTCTGTCCTCTTAGGAGAATTCTTAAGGCTCTCAGCAATCCTCGAAATGACCAAAAATATGCTTGATGGGTAAAGGGTATGACAGCTAAATATGTACGCGTTGGCATGTGTGTGGGCATGTGTTGCGAGGGAAAAAACCAAAACAACCAAACAAACCCCAAGGAAACAAACAAGCCAAAACCACTGAACTTTTCACGTTTAAATCCACAGGAAGAAAATTCTACATGACATTAAACAAACAAACAAACAAGAACAAAAAAAAAAACAACCCTCCCTGCTCTTACCACGCGGCTTGAGGGTTTCCTCCCCCTCCCCTTTCAAGAAGGACTTAGTAACAGACTTACTTAACTTAGTTACTTAAATTAACTTAGTAGCAGTAACTGAGTAGAAGCACTTAGTAACAGAAAGAAGCTGTGGGTTGAGGAGGACAAGGCTGAGAGAGATTATATAAATATACCCGAGGAAGGTCTCTACGAAGGAAATATTAATAACAAAAAGATTTAAAAGCAACACTTAAAGCGTCCAATACACAGGCACACGCCGGGATGGGCGAGCAGAGAGCAGAGGTGGGGCGGGAGCACCGAGCCCGGTCCCGCATTGGTCGGATTTTGCCGCAGACCCGCGGGGAGGGACGG
>NW_021940682.1:19319061-19322063 GCF_001715985.3 Manacus vitellinus
CTGCGCTCTGCCGGCGCTGAGCCCCAACAAAGGGCCCTGCCGGGCAGCCGAGAGGGACGGCCCGGTGGGCCCGGTACTGCTGGAAATCCACCCTTTACTACCGAGAGCTGAGAAAAAGTAGTAAGGTGGGGGGGTTGTTTGTTTGTTTCCTTGAGGGCGACACTTTCACTTATTTTTGCAGGGAGGAAAGTCTTTTGTGTGTCCCACGTCTCTGACTTAATTATCACGTGGCCTTGTGTTTATGAGACTGATGTCCTGATGAAAGAATTGATTTGTGTCCCTTGTCTGATGTACTCACAAGAAACCTGTATTGCTTCAAGTGCTTTTAAAGATGTGGCAGGTGTTTGGTCATTTTCATGGTCTAACTGTTTATCGATATGTATTAAACTATTTCTTTTGCTGGGTTTTTTCCTTCACATAATGCTACTTTTTGAACGCAAAGCGGTATTTATTATTTATTATAGTTCTACAGCTACATTCACAAGGAAAGGAGGACACAACGTTTTAATGAGTTGCATCATCTTAATCATCTTTAGTAGTTTCAAGTGTCCAGATGTTACTTTTTGGGTTTTGAAAATGCATGTTTACTTCCTCCCCTACTTTATTCTTTTCTTGCATCTTGTCTTTTTTTCAGTACAGTTAGTTTATACTGTAGAAATATGACCCATATATTATATGTTCCTGCCAGGAGTTATAAGGTTTTCAGATGATAGCAACCCTCAGCAGTTTAGAAAACTAGAAAACTTGCAGCTATAAATAGCAAGGTATGGAGCATGAAGGCAATTAGGCTTAATATTTTTATCTCAATAACTAAAAGATCTACAGTAGCAACCTGCAGCCTTGCAACTCAGCTTCTCAAATGTGATTCTAAGGTTCATCAAGGACTTCAGAAATCTTCCCAAATAATCACAACTGCTAGACAGCTGTGCCTTATCGTCAATATATTTGTAGTTATCCCTAATGCTATGTGCTAAGTGTCTCCTGCTGATGATCTAGCCATTCAATAACTTTTCCTGAGAGTTCATCTTGGTCCTTTTCTCTGTGTTCCACACAGAGGAATACACGAGACCAAAATGAAATTATGTTCAGAAATCAATCTAAATTCCCATCGCTTATCCTACTATGCTTAAAAGTCTACATTTTTATCTTTGCTTGTTTATTTTGGTTAATATTCTCTCTTGGTCTGTTTTTTGGGTGTACTCTGCTTTTCACAGGTGCACTCTGTAAGCCCGAGAAAATACATAACTTTCTGGCTCTTCTTCTTCGTCAGATGATTTGTCCTTCAGCATTTCTGACTGGAGAGACTGCAGAAGGTGGGATATTAATGTCAAGATACTACTCAAAAATTCCATTTTTTGTATGGAGCCTATTTAGGTAATAATCACAGAGAGAAAAGAATTGTCTTTCTGACATGACATTTCAGAATAAGAAAGAGAATTTTCCAGAAAAATCTGTGTAGGGCTCACCCAGGAGCTGCACTGGCAAAACACTAACAGTAGCTTTGCCTTTATGACATGCTATTGCCTCCTAGAAACTTCCAGCTGGAACAGCTACCTTAACAGGAGAAAACTGTCAGCCTGTAGCACATGTTCACGTGGAGGAGATAAACCATCCAGGGGAACGAGACAGAGTCCCACAATTCATACTGTTTCATAACACGAGATAAGCTGGCGACTCTATCAAGCCCTAACATCTTTTACTTATTCTAGAGCTGCTGATGAAATCTTTTCTCTGTTCCCTCCCTTCACACTTAGGTTTCCTGATTCTGCATGATTATTTCTTTTGGATGCTCCAAAGCTTTGGTCAATCACTGGAAACTCAATTCTTACTGAAGTGAGATGGGTGACATGGTGTTAACAAGTACCAACTATTCCATTTTGTGAACATGTTTTTTTAGACTGTTGAGAGAAATACGACTGTCTAGATTAATTCCCCATATATTCTGTCTAAACAGTGCTTTCTCCTTACACAATGAAGTCATATTAAGAATAAAACAGCTGGAATTTCTGGTTCATTATACATTCAAACTGCAGAATAGAGAGCACATTTAATTTCTAGGATTACCTTGGTTTTAACTTAAATACTATCATCCAGTATTTATTACATCTCAAAAGAAATCCAGTATTTATTACATCTCAAAAGAAATCCACATTATTTCACGTTACAAATTAAATCAGAACTTCCATCTCATTTAAAGTGCTGAAAAAGAAACCATGTTCTGTGGGCCAAAAAAAAATTAATTTGAAATACCATTATGTGTTTGTGTTCCAGAGTTCTCCTATCTTTTCTGGTTTCGTTTTTTTCCCTTTAATATCTATCTCGTGGCTGTTAGAAATGCAGATTTTTATGAGAAGGTATGCTGCTGCTTGAAGTTAAAAAAAAAGCACACAACAGTAGCAAACTTCTTTGCAATTTTCTAAAGTTTTGGGGTTTTTTTTCGCCTGGAGAAATTGCCGATAAGCACATTTGGTCGGTACGAACCTGCGCCCTGGCAGCCACGGGGGACACACGGTCCGAGCGCTCCGGGTAACCCCGAGGGCGGCACAGGCCGAGCTTGGTCGCCGGACGGTGGGATCGAAAGGGCTCGTTCTTACTGGCTGGTGAGATTTGAATCATTGTCCAATAGTAGCGAGGATTTTAAAAAGGACCAATAGCGAAGCACTTCTTGTGTGTGGTGACGTCACTGACGCTCTGTCCAATGGAAGCGCTGATTTCTGATCCGGAAATTTGCATAAGGCCCCTATAAATAAGGGAGCACTCGCGGTCTCGGGCACTCCGGTGCGACAGAGCAGCCAGGAAGTGTTTGCAGCCATGCCCGAGCCCGCCAAGTCCGCGCCCGCGCCCAAGAAGGGCTCCAAGAAGGCCGTCACCAAGACGCAGAAGAAGGGCGACAAGAAGCGCAAGAAGAGCCGCAAGGAGAGCTACTCCATCTACGTGTACAAGGTGCTCAAGCAGGTGCACCCCGACACGGGCATCTCCTCCAAGGCCATGGGCATCATGAA
>NW_021940682.1:19324249-19326019 GCF_001715985.3 Manacus vitellinus
CACGGCCTTGGTGATGAGCTCGGTGACGCTGGGCCCCGCGGGCTTGCGGGCTTTGGAGCCGGCCGCTGCTTTTTTCGGCTTCTTGGCGGCGGCCTTGGCGCCGGGAGCAGAGACCGCGGGAGCGGCAACAGGCGCGGTCTCCGACATCGCGTCAGGCTCGTCCACGATCCACGGGAAACCACTGGGCCTGGAGCTACTCGGCGGCCTCGTATTTATAGAGCGGAGCCGAGCGGTGATTGGTGCGTTGCAGAGCCCGCCCCGCTGCACGGCAGAAAGGTCCCTTCTCTCCGCTCATTTTGTGTTTCTTAGGAGCCAAAAAAGCCTGTTTTTATCAGAATTTCTGCCACCGACCCCCCTCCAGTTCGCAGAGGCGTGGAAAAGAAAGACTCTTGTCCTCCTCGGCAAAGTTTCCTTTCGAAGAGGCAACGGGTGAGCTAAAAAAGAGGCGATAAACCCTGAGTCCTGGACCTGGACAGACCTCGGGAGACAGAAACTTTTGTTTTTCCTTCTAAATAAAATCCGCGACGTGGGGAACTAAATTTCCAAAGTAATTATTTAATATTCTTTAAAGGGTCTTCTCTTAATCTAAACTGAAAAACAGGAATTTGAATCAATATTTTAGTCACAAATTGATTTCAAAGAGGAGGAAGTAACACAGGCTCATCTTGAGCACTGAATATGGATTAGAAATTAGCTCCTTTGTCCAAAATACTTCACCTCTTTCAAAATAATTAAAATAAATTGAACTAGTGCATTATGCAGCAAGGCAAGAAGCAGATTAAAGTCCTGTGAAGGGCTGTTCATGCCCCAGAAGGAGATGACTTTTTACAGCATAGCAGCTTGTACTGTGTTGCTCAGTGTACACAATGCAGACATGGTTCCCTCATGCTCTGCTACAGAAATACTTAATTTCTTATTAAATTAGGTAACATAAGAACTCAACACGGCCACTTTTTGTTAATAATCATAATCAGTGGCCTAACACTTGGTAATTCGTCAGTGTTTTTATTTTGATACAGCTTGATTGGTGAAAATCTGAGTCATGGTTACCTAAGGAGACACTGCTGCAGCTGATTTTCCCCATACTTCTACACAATAAAACATGCTCAAGTGATCCATTAGGACTCTTCTTTCACAGCAGATTCCTAAATATTCCGTTTTCTTACTGTTCAGTGACTGATCCCTGCATTGGAAGTAATATTAAAAACAGCCTATCCAGCTGATGTGTCTGCTTTACTGAAACACCTGGCTGTGCTAGCAAGAGGGGGACCGTCTCTTCAGCTGCGTTTTGCCAAGACCACACTTCAATTAAAAATAAATGCACATTATTTTTCAGAGTACAGAGAATTAAAAGAAGTATTCTCTGGTATGTTAATTAGTGAGTACAACCCTTTGTTTTGCCAAAGGCCTATGAACTCCTTGTTGCCTCTTGCTATTGTAATTGTTGGTGATACTAGAATTTATGATTCCAGTAATTTATATTTTCAAATGGATAATTATTAAAATACAGGTTTTGACCAATAAGAGAAATTTCCTGTTTCTATTTCAACATAATTATGGCAATGTTCAGCACCATGTATAAGGTAGAATCAAAACTGGTAACAGTCCTTTTCACCTCAAACTGCCTGTCCAGTGTGATTACCAATTATTCTCAAACTTTCAGATTTGAGGCAGAAAATGGTCTCACAGATCAGACAAAGGCTTTTTAAAAATAAAAATATAATTAAAAATTGATAATTCAGAATGCCCATTGATTAAAAGGAAAAAAAA
>NW_021940682.1:19327579-19348676 GCF_001715985.3 Manacus vitellinus
AAGCTGAATTATGTTTCCAGGCTGAGTCTTCTCACTCTTTGTAAACGTAACTGATGTCGTCAGATGACTTCTACAATACAAGTTGCTTAATAAAGAAAAACACTTTGTGTTTCAAGCATTGTGTAAGATTACATCACAACATAAATATGTATTAGGTGGGCGGATAATATTTATTAGATAGGCGGGTTCATGTAAATTTTAATGTATGAAGATGTAACTTTTTACTGCTTGGTGTGCTTGATTTGTGGAAATCTCCACCTTGTACCCTGCACAGAATAATCAATGTCTGCTTTCTAAACTAGACTCTGTTTAGTTTAGACTCTAAAATCGGCCACAATAACTGCAAGGCTTTTCTGAAGAGCATTAGAAGTCAGGCTGTCACACTGCTACTGAAAGTGGAGAATAGCTCACTGCACCTGTAAGCTGAAGTGATTTCCTGAACATTTAGGATGTTAATCTGGTATGACCTAGCCCTGTCTTACAAAAGAGATTCGTGTTCATTTAGGAATTGCCCATGCTTTCTCTTTATTTCCTGGCATATTTTTCTCTTCTTACATACACTGTGAGCAAGGGCAGACAATGGACTTAGTCATGTCCTTCTGTTACACCAGTGTTGTACAACAGGCTCTTCCTCCATTTTCCCCATAGCATGGGATTCTGCTTTCTTGTTTCCGTAAATTCTGGCTACTTGGTTGTTTGGGGTTTTTTATGTTGTTCCCATCTTCATTCCTTGATGTTTTTGCATTCTAAATCTAATTCTAAATTGTTTTTCTTTTTAATGCACAACAGATCTTATGATATGGGTATCATAAAATTACAGTGGGGTAGCGTGCATGCAAGACTGTGCTACTTACCCTGGGTGCTACCATTGTAATAGATTCAGGCAAGGATCAAGACATGACTCCCACCAGGCTATCCATGATACCCTTTCAAAAAAAAAAAAACAACCAAACAACAACAAAAAAAAAACCCACCAAAAACAAACAACCAAAACCCAAAACTCCAACAAAACCCCGCAACAATAAAAACAAACAAAAACACTAAACCCCCAAAAGATTGCATTTAAACTTTGCAACTCAGAGATCAAGAGAGAAGCACATCCTTCTTTCCAGAAGGGTACAATAACAGGAATTCTGATCTAAGTTGTACAGGGCATGCCAGCTGCAGCAGGATTACAAACAAAGCAAAATAAGAAGTTGTTCATAGCACACGCAAAGTACTGTCACTATTTGTTTACTTCTGGGTAACTAAATCCAGGTCTCCCTTCTGAGGGTTTAATAACATTTTGGATGAATCTCTGCATAATGATATGATTCAATGGATTATAATGAATTGATTCATCTTAGGCGTTGTTTTCTATTTCCATCTTTGTGCGGTCACTAACCTTGGTTAGTTGGGCAAGTCATATCGCTTCTCGGTGTCTCAGCCCCTTCCCAGCCCATTTCCTCCCCATGATCATTTCTTATTCTGTGAACACTATTCAGAGCTACAGATGAAAAATGTGAGGTTGTATTACAGAGAAGAACCTCAAACCCTATATGACCACAATAAAAAAAAAAAAGAGGAGAGGTGGCTTGGGCTTATGTTACCAGTAGTCCTGAGCTGAGAACATCTGTTCTGAAGCAGTAAAAATGGCATTACACGATTGTGTCCGTGACCAGTGCCATCATAAGTACATACTCCCATCTCACCTCCCCTTTCCACACACCCTCCAAAGCCATCTTAGAGGTCTATCAGTTGAAGGTAATTACCTACCTTCTTTAACCCCCTCTTTGAGTGCATTTAACATGTAGCAAATTCAAAGCCTTTCACCTCAGCCAGAAGAGGATGGGTACAGCAACAAGCAAGTGTTCACTCTACCCCACCAGAGAAGGGTTCATCTACATAGAGAATATGGCAGATGCTAGTCTGGTATCTTAATACTAATATTATCCACAAGTAAAATTATCTGTTAATCTCAACATTAAAACTGTTAACCAATTTTTACTTATGGTAGCCTGTCCATGATGCATCCAGTGGTTATCTGAGCCTTGATATGAAGCAAACCTTTTAATAAGAGTATACAGAAGAAATCATTTTGTAATTATTAGTAGTACTACAGGACTTCAGTTTTTACATGTTATCGGCTACTAGAAACTACTTAGCTACTAGCTAAAGGTTGAAAGGGATGTTTAGGAACTAAAAAACAAGAATATAGTAGAAGTTCAGTGGAAAAAAAAAGTCTGTATTATTTACAATGTAGTTAGTTTTTCTTTCCTGAAGTTCAGAATGCTTCTATCATCTCTCAAGGCCAGCCAGGAACTCTCCCTCCTTTCCACCTGCCTGCTAGTTTTACACAAAATCACAAGGAAACCAGTATTTTGATACACTGAACATTTATTGTCTTTCATAAGACAACATGAAGTTTCCCCAGCCGATGACAATCCATCAAGATGACCATAAAGGGGATAGGGTGCAAAATTCCAGTGTACAGTATACGCAACAAATTACCTCCCTGACCACCCTGGAAGAAAGATGATTCATCAACCTCACTGCAACTAAAAAATATGATTATAAAATATTTACAGAAAAAACAACCAGTACAGAAAACAAAAACTGGACAACCATTTGTGTATGAAATGCTGCTAACACTTTTCTGGCTCCTTAAAAACCTGTTCCACTACCCTCACCAGAGCATTTGGGGTGTGCAAGGATTCAGGCAGAGCATAGTCACCCCTCTATCCCACGCTCCCCTCCCCAGAATATCATTATCTCCCTCCAAGGAAGGAGGAGGACTTGAGGGGAGCAGCATTGCATTCTTTACTGTGATTTCCTTTCACCAAGTGGAAATGCTCTAGCTCTGAGAGGAGGTCCCCAGCCACACCCCATCTGCAGCGGTCTCTATTAACAGCACACTGGCAAGTTAACCTGGGGGTAGGGAACTATTCCCTGTCACGTGAGCCCTTTCGTTGCTTGCAGGAGGACTTTCCCTTCTCCTCCCTCCACAGTGATCTGATCCGTGTCCAGAGGGGCAGGAAAGCTGACTAGGACTATGACAGGTCACAGGAGACCTTCCATTTCTTTCATGAAGGCTTCATACACATCATCCTTTGTCTGTACAGAGATAGGGGCAGACGATCCAGCCTTGGGGACAGCTTTGGTTAACGGGAGGGCAGGCTCATCATCCTGTTTTCTCTGGGAGGCAGCTGAAGCCCCTTTATTCTCCCGGCGCACTCGCAAGGCAGTGGGCACAAAGCGAGTGATCTCTGCCTTGGGATTGGTGATCTGCGGCTTGGCACTGATCGTGGCCGTGGCTTTCTTCTCGATGGTGGCTGCACTGGTGTCATCCGCCTTGGGGCGCTGGATCAAGCTGGGAGGGGCGCTCAGTACCCCAGGATTTGGAATGGGAGCTGGTGGAAAGAGCCCAGGTGGGGCAGGTCCTAGTGGGGGCACCAGAGGTGGCCGTAACATGCCTGGGCGAGGAGGAGGGATACCTGTAAGGAGAAAAGAAACCATGAGCTGTCTCCACACCTGGGAATTTTAAATTATTTCATAAAAAAGTGCACAGGCTCAGAATGCCAAGAAAAAAAACCAAAAAGAAAACCAAAACAAAACAACTCTCAACGAGATGCAGTAGCACTGGCTTAAAAACAAAATGTATAAAAAAAAAATGTTTTCAACCCTGCACCAAGTGCTGGGTTGAAAATGCTGCTCTTCAGACTCTGAAAGCAACAGGAGCTTGTTTATTGCTCCATTTCAAATTTCAAAGTTATAATCTGAAAATAAAAGTTTCTTGACGATCCCTCCCACTGCAATTTCAGAGTCATCAGAAATGCCTGACCCAGGTAGAAAAAATAAATATCCCAATCTTCAACTCATTTATTGAAAAACCATTATAGCATGCAGAGCTTATTCAGAAAGAGTCCAGCAGAGCAAAAGTTTAAACTCTGAAATTCCCTTTTTCAGGACAGATTTCTTGCCACCAAACTATACACAGAACTTACTTGTTGTTATTACACAGAAAAGTGTAACAGCATAAAGCACAACGCAGCCACACAGACAGGAACAAAGGCTAACTGGCCACCAATTATACTCACTGGCTTGATCACCACAGCACAAACTGGGAAAATAAAGCAAGAAGAGACTTGGCACAGAAACAAACAGAACACTTTACCTGGTGGAGCAGGAGGGGGCAGACGAGGAGGAGGACCACGTGGAGGAGGGCCTGGGGGCAGACCTGGTGGGGGGCCTGGGGGAGGACCGGGTGGTCGTCCAGGTGGGGGGCCTGGTGGCAGCAGTCGAGGCAAAGGCCCACGCAATCCTGGTAAGCCAGGAGGTCTCAGGAATGGAGGAGCTCCTGAAAGCACGCATACAAGGAAAGAGAAATTTAATTCATAGTTAAAAAAATACCCCAGCAACTATGTCATCAGCTAATAGTAAAGATCTTCAACAGCAACTTGAAAGCTGTATTAGCCAGCTGCCAGATTAAATAGAATGTTCAAAAATCTCAAAAAGAGGCAGCAGTTATAGAGTTAAAGGTTCTTCATAATAGTCAAATAGTATCTTCTCCTACTTGGAAAAAAGACTCCTCCCCACATAATGAAGTAGTAACTGAAAACAGCTACTGAGCTGAGTTTGTCAGAATTTAAACAGCTAGAAAACTTTCCTCTGTGGCATTTGATTGTTCTTCTGGCCTAAAAATAAGTACTTTTGCCATTTTACTCCACTTCATACACTGGCTCTGCTGCAGCCTGTGTTGCCTCTGACAAAGACAGAACCCATCAGGTAGACTCAGCTACAGGAGCTTGATGCCTCAAAAGCAAGGTACAGCATCAAGAGACTGCTGACAGACCATACAGTCTCAGTAATTACCACACTGGGCACGTGTACTCCATCTGCAACATGTTCTGCAGCCTCAAAGCTCCCAAACTGATACCACTGCCTGTAGTACTGAGAGCCTGCATCCTTCAAAGCAGAGTAAATCAAGTATTCACCTGGTGGAGGGCCAGGAGGAAGGCCGGTGGGTGGGCCTGGGGGCCTCAGTGGAGGGGCTGGAGGTGGTCCTAGCGGAGGAGGCCCAGGCATAGGAGGTGCCTGTATCTGAGTTGGAGGAACAGTCTGCGCAGTCTGTTGCTGCTGTTGTGTCTGGGAAGCTGCAGTAGATGACCCAGTCTCTGCCAGAGCTTCCTCACTGAGCTGTTGTTGCTGCTGCTGTTGTTGTGATGCCTCTTCAGACTCTGATTCCTCTTCCTCCTCCTCCTCCTCTTCTGAATATTCCTCCACTTCTCTCCCTTCTTCTGGAATTTCCTGACCTGGATATGGGCATATAGTTATAAAATCTGTCTACGCGTAACATCTTTGTGAACATCAAAGAAACTTGAGGACACAAAATAAAAGAAGAAAAAGAAAGATACACTTTACTTCAAAGGGCAGACATCTGACCACACTTTAAACAGAAAATGAAAATAAACAAAAAATAATAATAGAAGAATCATCACTGTTCTAGATAGAGCTCTGAGAACAAGAGCTATCCGTTCCTGTGAGATCTGAAGCTTCTACTACCAACCCAAACTGTAGCTATTTGATCTATGGTTTATGGGAGTTTGTGTGGAGGTAAGGCAACAGGGACAGTGGGTTGGAGACACAATCTCAAAATAAACACAGTCCCCATGTAAAAGAAACTCCCACACCTTTGAAAGACATTGGAGTTTCTTTCTAAAACAAACAAAAAATAATCTTTATTGGTTAACTTATTTCAGTAAAAGGGTATTTTTAAGGAGTACAAACCCTTATAGGTTACAGGTTGAGCACACAATGTTACTCTTTCTCTTTCACCAATAGGTTCATATTTCATTTGAGCAATTGTTTAAAAGTTAAGCAAGAAAAGGTTGAGAAGAAAAACCTCAGTAAATTGCTACTCTCAACTTCAACTCTGCTATGCACAGTGCATACACTACTTAACCAAAAATAAATTAAAACCCCCCCAAACAAACAACAAAACCAAATACCTAACCACAGCTGATACTCTAAGCAGATCAGACAGTAAAATGTTTACTCTATAATGGCATATCACCTCATACTATATGCATCTTACTCACCTGCCATTCGTAACATCATGGCCTGGAGTGGAGTCAGTTCTTTCATGTTCTTTTTCTTTTTTCGTGACTTCCCAGGCATGTCTGCAAACCGGACACTATGACCTGGGGAAACCAAAATATGGACAAGGGTGGCAGGACGAAGGAAGAAAATAATAAAAATCAGATAAGAGTTACGTCTACAACTGTTATGGATAACGTATCATTCTAACATAATGATGCTCCTTACATAAGAGTTAACATTGGTGTTCCTGACTATTTGAAGTTTTGCTAGCCTAGTATTCTCTATCAATTGGTCTCCCCCAAGCAAGTGAGCATATTTTATACTGAGGCTTAATTTTGTAGGGTACCCTGCCAATGCAATGCTTCAAGTGAAAAATGGCTTACGAGCTACAAGCTAACTCAACTTTTAAGAAAACAGGTTTATCTGAAAGTTGCTCCACTTCTAGACCATTCTAGAAGTGCTTCCTTCTGACTCATCTATTAATAAAAATCCTTCATCTGGAATTTAAGTGAGTTAGAACAGAGTAGCTGACTAAATAAATGACACACACATCATCAGTCAGGAGAGCACATAAACTCTACCAAGTAGTGTTTTCCTTTTGAAAAATCAAACCCGAATCTCTAAGTTCCCCCCATACCTGATTTCTTTTCTTCACCACCTTCCCTCTCCTTGTCATTGTCACGATGCAGGAAGTCGTCACCTTCACTGTCTGCATCTGACCTATCACTGTCACTATCATCGCTGCTCTCATCGTGTTTGTCTTGATCCATATCCTCAGGATAACCTTCATCTTCACTAGTGCTGGACATATCATCATCATGCCCTCGTTGTCCTGCAGAAAGCAAAGTATTAGGAAATGCATAAAATCCAAATACGCTGCTGTGAAAGAACATTTTGTATGTCTACAGTAAGAACATTCCCCCTAGCAACAGCACTGACAAACTGTCATCCCTTTACTGCTTAGCACATATTCTGAAAGAATATCTTGGAGAATGTATTTATAAGATTTCCTATTAGCATGCTGGTTAATTGGCAACTGCTACTGCAACTCATTAACTTCTATTCAGCAACTGCCCACCACTGAAATACTTTGATGCTTTCTGGCATGAAATAAAGCTAATCCATCCATTCACAAAAGTTTCTAAGGATGATACAGCAACTGTGTGAAAAGGAGGACCTAGGTTCTCCTAGCAAATGCACACTCAGGGTTGGCTGGGGACTTTGTTGTTGTGGTTTTGGTTTGAGGTGGGTTGGTCTGGGATTTTTGTTTATTTGGTGGGTTTTTTAAAAGGAAGAATTCTCTGACAATAGCTGGGTTTTTTGAAGGGATAATATGTACAATCTTTCAGCACTGTTAAGACCACATGGGAGTATATCCAATCTGTGCAACCTAACAGAAAAAAAAACCTGAAAAATGTAATTAGAAGTTTCAACATACCTAGTAAACAAAACTGTAGATATTATGAATATATCAGAATCACCTCAGAGGTGCACTCATTTAAGAAAAGTCCTTCAAGTAGTACTAACACCCATACTGCCAAGAGAATATCTTGTCTAGGGCACACTACATAGCAAAACAGGTCAAGGAAAACCCCAGACAGTAACAGGAAAGTTCTTACCTGCTTCAGAACTGTAAGAAATCTCCTCCTCTCGCCTTCGAGGAGCCATTTCCAAGGTGAAACCCACTTTACGGCCATACATCTGCAGGACCTGAGGTGGGGGTGGCCCTGGTGGAGGTCCAGGGGGCTTCCTGCCTGGAGGTAAACGTGGAACACCAAGCCCAGGAGGAGGAAGCACAGAAATGGACCGAACTGGTGGTCTGGAAATAAGAAAGGAAATGAGAAATGTAGGAACGCAAACAAACAAAAGTAAACATACCCTTAATAGAATTATTTAGCCTTCTCTCATCATTGCTTGCACAGCAGCCTTCTAAAAAGAAACGTGAACATTTACAAAGTATAGATCTGACACAAGGACTTTACAACCTCATACAAAGACATGACTGCTGAAGATCAGACAAAAGCTTCTCAGAAAGCAACTGAAGAGAACAATGAAAAAAAGCAAAGATTGAATCCTACCACAGAAGAGGAATGAAGTAATCACAGAGTTGGTGAAAACAGAAGGCTATTCAGAAGGAAACAGAAAAAACTAGTACTAGAATGAAAAAAAATAATAAACAAGCAAACTGGGAGTTTATACGAACTATTCATATAAACTGAATATGCTAGCAGGACAAAAGAACACACATGGCAATTTAAGGGGCACTTATGTTCAAAGTGGCAGGGTTTTAAGTTTTACCGATATGCAAAAAGCCCAAAACTAGAAGGCATAGTATTTAACTTAAAGGAATTTAAACAAAAACCTGTAAGAGTAGGGAAAGATTAAAAAGGACTTTGGTTCTGAATTCATGACTTCTGCAAGTCAATATTACCTCTGCTTCTGCCCCTAGCTCCTTCCCAGTAACAGAGGTGCTTCCTCTTCACTTCCCCTCAGTTTCTTTTTCCACTTACCCATAGGCTGACGTCTTCTTCAGGATAGAAGGCGGTTGGGCCCCTGGAAGGGGAATGTCCTGGATGAGGATGTTGGAGGGAGCATGAGGCATATCTGGTAAGGGGATACTTTCCACTTCAACATGCTGAGCATTCTGTAAAAGAGGGGTAAAAAAAAAACAAACAAAAAACAAAGAGAAAGAACAGGTTACTCCCATAGAAGCTACTGCACAACCTCATTACCTCAGAGAGTACAGAACACATGGGACCTGCTATCATTTGTCAGAGGTGTCTGTTCTTAGGGCATGTTATCTTGCAGCAGCCTATGAAAGAAATTTGGGAAAGTGTCAGCAGTAAAAGCTTTCAATGCAAAATAAAGCACATGCAATGCACTTATGAAAGGCTTTAGTATTCATGTTTCTATTTCCCTTCAGACCTTCAGTCTCCAAAACTAAGAGACTGCAGACAAGTATGGCTGTACTTTTTGAGTACTCAGCAAGCACAAATCACACACTGATGCATATTCCAAAGGAAAAAAAAACAAGAAGTCTTACTCCTTGTACTTGCACATCACTATGTTCTAGAATACAGCAAGGAAGAATGCTAGAGAAAGATCTTTAAAAGAATGCCAAAGGCTTCTCATTATTTCCAGCAAGAGATTTAGCAGAAATTCACAGATATATCAACTGCACACTCACAGGCTTGCTCTTTCTTTAATACAGAAAACAAAATGCTGATATTGTTGATTTGCAACATAAATTTCCCTTTCCTCCTTTCATGTTGAATGAGATCAGTATATCAGAGACAAACAGTGGCTTGACAACAGCCACACTGTCCTCACTGAAATGCTCTAATTGGAGGTACTGTGCAAATTATTGTAAGTATTTCACATGGGCTACATGTCACTGGTCTCTAATAAAGCTCCTTCCTTTGTAACTGTCCCACCTAATGAGCAGACAAAGAGAATAACACTACGACAGCTAAAAGACTGAAATATATTAAGCATTACCTTGACAGCATCAAAATACTGGCTGAGTTGTGATCTCTTCTGCTCGTACTCTACTTCCAGCTTGCGCAGTTCTTTATAGATGTCAGGATTCTCTTTCTCGTAGAGCCGCAAGATACGTTCAAAAGTCTCACGGAGTTTTTTGCGTTTATCCTTCAGCACCTTTTCATTAAGTTGTGGCTGCTGTACTGGGTTGAACTCTGATCCAAGACAGTAAATAAAGGACAAAAAAAATTCATAAATTACTCTACTGCACAACTGTGATGAATGAAATCAATTCAAAGCAAAAACATCTTCAAACCCTATTTTCAGGAAGTTTTCAGCCTTATGACAACACTCTCCTTCAACTCTAAGTTATATCACACACACTACTCATGCTTTTTGTCAGACATCTTGAAAAAAGTCCTTTTTGATGGCACCACATCACCTTAAATTGTAATTAATCTCCAGCTTTAACAGCATTAATCTCCCTTCTAACAGGAAAGGAAATATTCTATTTAGTCTCCTCAGTCATTCCTTAAAACTAAGTTATACATCTACATGAACCACTGCCTAAGTCCAACACCTGGTACCTCTTACTCACCCATCTCATCCAATTTTTCCATGTCCCGGATAATCTGCTTTGGATCTTTCATCTTCAGTACAGCTGCTCGTACCATCATTCGTTGCTTTTTGTTCTAAGATCAGGGATCAAGCAGATCAGAAAAGTGTCACAGAAGAAAGACATAGAACATCTGTTACCCTTTCTCAATATTTCCAGTCTGGAGAAAAAAAACACACCTCAAAATGCCCTGCAAATGTTCACCATGACACAAATCAGAAGCAAAGGTAACTAAAACTCCTGGTAATTTTAATTCTACTGTCTTGATAATTACAAATGCTACTATAATTCATTCAATTAAGACACATACAATCAACACAATAACCAACTGACAAAATAGAGTAAAACACTAAAAAGTGTGTGAGTCTTGGGTGGCTTATTTGTTTGGTTTTTTTGTATTGGGCTTGTTGCTTGTTTGCTGGCTTCGTTTTTTTTTCTTTTTAATTTTACTCCTAACTACTTACAATAATATTTTTTAAAAAATTACAAGTTAAAAACCAGCAGGTGATGAGACATGTTTACTCAAAACAAGATTTCTGTTTTCTTAAACTACTTGTTTGGATAGTATTTTCCAAAGTCAATCCTAGGATACCAACCAAAACATCTGTAGTTTAGTAATCAGCCACAGCCCATTACAGTCACAAACATGATACACAGTACAGGAAACACCAACTAAATGTTCCCAGTCTCTTTATTTACCTTCTTTAGTTCCCTTTTCCTAGCTTCCTTCCCTAGAGGGGGAAAGAAAAAGAAAATAACAACTTGAAAGACACAATCAAATGGAAGAATCTTTCCTTCATCAAGACTAGTGCTGTTTATCAACAGCTCACTCATCTTCAAAGACTGTAACTGTAACTCAACTTCCCACTGAGAGAGAAATACAGCATGAAATAGATTTCTGTTTCACGTGTTTTATACAGGAAAAAAAAAGGAGATACTGCAGTCTTCATGTCTCCAGAAGCAGAACTTTTTCCATACAAAAAATAGAACAGGCAACAGAAGTCATAGTAATACGTGCAACCACGAAAAGATTGCTGCACAGAAGCTGAAACAGAGTCAACAGACAACACACTTGAAAAATATCTAGGTTTTGAGTATGCATCTGAAATAAAGCATTTCCACCATGTAAGTCTAGATTTTCTTTATGTATTTAGCCTTGATAACATCTGACAAGTTACCAAAAGCAAAAAAAAACCAGTTAAAACAACTCCCTCATCTAACCAGAGCACCTACAAAAGTTGACATGTTCCTCAAATTCCAATCTCAGTCAGATTAACTTTGTCCCAGGAAGCAGCCTGCAGTTTAACTAACAGCTAAATACAAACTGATAACCACAGTGAGAACCAAGAGAGAAATACTCAGAGAAGCAACAGCATGAAAGCAAGAAGCCTTCTTAGCCAAAACTGAGATGTTTTTCAAGTTAGGGACACTCGGTTCTGATTCATGAGTGAGGATCTTATCCTCAGAAAAAGCTTTTTATCTGCTTCCCCCCATTCCCATCTGCTTAGCTTTTATGGATACTTACGGGCCTGATCGGTGGGATTCATAAACTTCCCACTCTTGGTGGACGATGTAGATCTCCGCCCCATTTTGATCTTTTTTCTTCTGCCTCAAAAAACGAACTTAAAAAATAGGGAGAGACCTGGAAAAGATTATACAGTTTCAGGTCCTATGCACTGATAGCTTAATTATTATTTCTCTTCTCTTCATTGCACTGAGGTTGCACCCTCAAATATCTCAAACACCCAATTTCAAGCTCATGCTACTCTAATTAAATACTACTAATTTAACTAAGTACCTACTTACTACTACTTCACTAAGAAATAATTTTAAACTAATTGATAATTGTCATTATTCACACTAATATGCAAACCAAGAAGCTTTGTGCTTACACTGTGAAGGGGTGCGGGGGGGGGGGGGGGGGGCAGAAACACATATTCTATTTTTCTAAGAGCATATCAGAGTTCATCTTCTCATTTACTCTCACAAGAGCTCTCCAGTTTTCACCTCTGTTGCAAATGTTTCCCCCCAAATCTCCTCCCTTCCTCAGATTCTAAGCTGCCACTGCTGTTCCTCCCCAGTACCCACTGTATCCATCAGCAGGTGTGCCGCACACATCCCTGTCTTCTTCACCTCCCCAGAGCCCACTTGTGCTCTCTGTCTCCATCAGCATTATTTCAAGCTGTGTTGTGATGACCAAAGAAAGGGTTATTCTGGAAAAGATTATTTCCTGTCTTTTGACATTTCTTCACCTTACAGATGACTATCTAAGCGTTCAAACTACAGTCCGGGATGTTTCTTCTCTCTCAGTTTTGCTCTCCCTCTACCTCCACTCCTAATTGCCTGACAAAATACTGGGGGTTTTTTGCAAGACACTATCATTTCTTTAGGTGGGAAGCTCACCACACAGAGGTAACAGTTATATTTACACCCCGTATTTCCCACATTTCTACCATTTAACGGGTAAAGAGAAAGAGAACAAACTTCCTGAAACCTCGATCCCAAATCTTCTTAGGACTCAAAGCAGAGTTTCAATGCAACAAGTTAACATACAAAGGTGGAAAAAAAAATAAAAATCAAGCACTAAATTTATGACTTTTTTGGCCACTGAGGAATGGGGCAGAAAGCCCTCCCTTCTCCTCCCCCAACAGAAGGAGGAAGAGAAGACGGGAGCGCAAACCACCGCCTTCTCCTCGCTTCTTTTCTCCTCGCAATCCAGCACCGCCCACCGCTCTCACCCCTCCGCCGGGCCGGGCCGGGCTCCGTCCCGGTGCAGCCGCGGCCCTCTCAGCCCGCGCCCGCCTCCGCGGCCCCGCCGCCATCTTGCACTGGCACCGTGTGGCTGGCGCGCGGAACCGCGCTCCGGAAGGGGCCGCCCCAACTCTATGGTTCCGCCGCCCTTCGCTCCCCCTCGGAGGTTCCGACTCTGTGGTTGGACCGGGGCGGGGCCAGGAGGCGGGGCTGGAGCGGGGGCTGGCATGGACGGGGATAGGGACAGGGAGAAGGACAGGGGCGGGGACAGGGATAGGGACAGGGATAGCGACAGAAACAGAGACAGGCTGTGCCCAGCCAGCCCCACCGAGCCCTGAGAGCAGGTGAAGACAGAGTTGGGGAGGGATACGGGTGAGAGAGCCCTACGCCGGCAAGGCCAGTGCTGGAAAAAGACTGGAATAGGCCAGTGCGGGAATAGGGACAGAAGGGGAGGCCTGTGAACGTGGTCGTCGAGGGCGCTGTTCTCCCGCACTCTCCAGGGGAGATCCCACAAAGTGCCCACCACCCCCGCCCTGAAACAAGGCAGAGCCAAAGGGCATGTGAGAAGTCTCTGTCCATGGGGAATAAACGCAAAGTGCTGCGGGAGCAGGAGGGAGCTGCCCACAGCCTCAGGTCTGTCACATGGGTTTGTTGTAGGATTTGGCCTCGAGGTAGCGCTGCTGCCCTGTGAGTGGGGCTGGCATCCCTCTCGGGCTCCTGGGCAAGCTGCCGTTCCATGGGATTACTGGGAAAAAGTGACTGGATGACGTTCATCTGGGAGCTCAGGCTGTACTAAGGGAACAGGAGAAAGTCTGGTCCCATCAGGGACCACTGGAGCTACTCTGTTACTTGTCTCTTCCCGCAGCTCCCCTTGTGGTGAACTGGTGAGGCTGGGGAACACCGTGTAGGAGCTGTTCTGCATCATCGTCCAAAGTACAATTTCTAGCAAAAGTCCACAGCACACAAAGAACCAGGATAAAGCTACATGAAACATCAGGGTGCAAGCAATAAAATATAGGTGCAGGATTAAAGAATTAGCATGCCAGGGAGAGGTGTAGGAAGGACAGTTTTCTCTGCACAGGCAGCACCTGGGAACAGAGGTGGTCAGAGCTCTGAGCAGGATTTGTAGACATCCCCCCCCCTGCTCCTGGTGAACATGCCATGCAAGACAACGTTATTACAGTTTTTCAGATAATGGAGTCTCAGTTGGCAAACTTGGAAGCTTATGAAGGATCACTGCAGGGTGGGTAAAAGACTATAAGCTGTGTATCATAATAATACCAACATCCACCACACACTGCACAAAATCCAAGTTAGCAGATAGCTAGTCCAGGAGAATCCTTGGAGCCAAGACTTCAGAAGCTCTCAGTGCCTAGGGAGTCTTGCTCTGCACAGAGCAGAGTCATCCCCACCTTGTGTCTCTTTGGCCTGTTCTCTTTACATTATTCTTGTTACCAGAAAGAACTTTCTGCAGGGCAGATTTTGCTTGCAACCATACTGTTTTTCCACACAGGTTTGAAAGCAGCTTAGACTGGCTTGGGCTGGTTTAGTTTCTTTTCTTCCTTGAGGCTGTTCTGACTTGGAACATGCATATCACAGTTTTAATTCTTAATCTTTTGTCCAGAACAGCAGCCTGAGCAAAGGGAGAATGTTCGAGGGGATGTGATGTAAAGCTGTGGCCATGCACATCCCTGTCATGCAACATGTCACTGGAGAGGGGACGGCTGAATTTTTGAAGATTAGTTGCACCTTACAAAGCCTGGGGCTTTCTGTCATGGGAACACTGGGCTCAGTGGGGACAAAGGTGCTGCCTCAGCCGTGACTGCTTTCTCCCAAAAGTGTCTGCTGACTTGGACAGTAGTTCTCTCACATTTTTCACTTGATACTTCTGTCACAACAAGATGCAGCTCCGAGGAGTGTAGAGAAGAAACATCAATAGATGGGTTATGATACCTTTGGAGCACCAAGTTTAAGGCTGGACAGAGAGTTAGAAAGAGCAGGGATTAATTCTGTGGTGGGGAAGCCTGCTTTCCTTTAAGTCCACTAGGAACAAGGATATGCATAGAGCTGAGTAGAAATTGTATAGCTCTGTGTTCTTCATTGTGTATCCCACTTCCCCTGACACTGCTTAGTACTTGCTTTCAAGAAAATGTGGACAAACTGCCTGAAAAATACAAGAGATTCATTTTTATTCGACTCCACTATTCTTGTACAGCAGTGATTGGGAATCTCACAAAGAGCTGGTGGTTTTTCTTCCTAGTTTAGAACATACATTTGCACATAGAAAGCAGGAGCCAGGAACTCCTACCTCTCCAACACTCAAATATTGCTATTCTGCCTATTGACAATCTCTTGCCTCTACGCAAGTACCTCTAAACTGAGTGCCACTTGTGTCAGGAGACAGAAAACGTTACATTGTGGAGAAATGATGTCTCAGGTCACCATGTCATCCACCACAATACCTCATGCACGCAGGTAGTGCTTTTTGCCTCCTCTGAATTGCCTCTCCTGATGCACATAGCCTAGTGTGCGGCTTGTGCTGGTCTCAGTTTCTCAGTTCCTGGCACCCACCCACGTTCCTGAAGCCTGGACTTTCTCCCCAGTAACTGGCAGAGCTGGCAGAGCTGTTGAGTGCTAGCAGTTTCATCGCCATCTAATGGCTTTTGAGCACAAAAGCAAAGAGGAGTCAGAACAGATGATTAAAGTGAGACCAGTGGGGGAGGGGGGAATAAAAAGGACTCCATAATGGAAGGGTTGTGCAGCCTATTTATCCCTTTTGTAACCTCACCCATTTCTTTATTTTCATAGGCATAATCTAGTTATTAATAAATTACTATTGCTAATATTGAATATTAACAAACATGTATGAATTTGGACATGCTTTTAGTTTGGGGGAAGCTGGTACTAAAAAAGGAACCTATACACAATCTGACTAGATTGTGTCTATCAGTCTATCATGGATATAAAAAAATTATAAAATTTATAAATTGCATCTATAATGAAGATTTTAATATTTTCATTATTTGGTTTAAGATTGGGTTTTCAGAAAAAAAAAAGAAAAAAGTACAGAAAAGAAAGGTCTTACAATACGTACATTTTTATTGTCTTAAATTACCTTTTTTTTTTTCTAAAATCAAAAGAAAGCAATCCACAGCAAATCAGAGCAAGAGACTACAAATCATGTTCTTCCTTCCATCTTTTGTTTTAAAATCTGAAAAATAAGGACATTTGGTAGCATATTGTGAAATGCAGAATCTGAGCATACTCTTGGCAGTCTCACATTAGTGGGACTGGGTAAAGCATTTGAAAATAACTTCAGTGCATTAATAGATCTGCAATCCTACAGGCACTTGTACATTTGTACGATTCCATTTCAGTCAACAAAACAGCAGCTTTGCAAAGAAGTTTTTACCTGTGGGTTTGCAGGAGCAGAGCATTACCAAGCATAAGAGGTTATTCATAGCCAGGCACACCTGGAACGTGGCAGCTGGTTTCTCTCAGCTGTGGGGCCAGGTTGTGTGTGTGTGCCTGTAGGCCCAGGCTTCTCTTCCCTGCCAATCTACTGGGATTAGAGTTTATTTAAAGATCTCTGGCTGGCTCCTTAGGCAGGGATGGGACAGGAAATAGCAGCTAAATATGCTTCAGCTAGTCCTTATAAGTAGTTCAGTGAACAGGGAATCCAGTCTATCAGATTTAGCACTAATCCACACTAAGAGTTTAGCAACCACAGCTGTCCTGATGAAGCCTCCAGATGTTGGCATGGATTGCCTTATTGAAATTGTTTTCTCCCATCATGTTGTATATGATAAATGTATATATATGTATATGTATATAGAAACATAGAGAAAAATCAGACCTCCTCACCACCACTGCTCCAGCAGTGAGTATTATTGTCACTAGTATGAATTACAGTTCAAGGTTATCTACAATGCATTCCAGAAAATAGTGAAGGAAAGGTACAAAGTATTTGAAACATTGCCATCCAGAAACACCTATAAGCCAGTTTCGTATTAATATATTTCATTGCCAGTTCCCAGAATTGTCACATCTCTTGCTCTGCTGCCACTAATAAGAAAAAAAGCCATCAGTAGTTCATTTGTGATAATGAATCAAAAAGGTTACTTCAGGCATAGCTGCTGCAGCCACTGTCACAGGAGAAGAGAGAACTCTGACTTCATTCACTGAACTTGTTTTCTCACCAAAGAAGTCACTTCATGTATGGCACGCTGGTACTTTTCTGAGGCTGCTTTAAACTCAGCCAGGTGCTTCTCGTAGCTTCTCACAGCTGTCAGAAGCTCATTCCTCTCCACGGCTCCCAGGATGGCATGGAGGATCATTTCAATGCCAAGGCCAATAATGGTAATGCTAATTCCCCCAAGAACAGATGCCCCAATCTGTGCAAGGAGACTGATGAGCTTGCTCACAGTGAAAGTTAAAAGATTGGAGCCAAGAAGTTTGATAGCTACCATCCCAGCTGTTGAAGTTGCTTCTCCAAGAATAATGGAAAAAACTTTCTGAGCTATTGCAATTTTCTCCAATTCAGGCTCTTTGATGTCATATAGCTTCTGGTACAGCACTGGCTCGAGCTTTTCCTTCATGTCACTATCAATCTTCTGTACCTGATGCTGAATCTCACTCATCACTTGAATGATTATGTCACAGTTTTCCTTGACAGTACTGCTCTCTCTCATCTGAATGTGGGAAATGGTACAGCCCAGGTGTTCATTCAGCACTCCAACCAGCTCATTTGTTGCACGGAAATTTGTGGACATGCACTCGAGCAATTTCTGATGCAAATGGATCAATTCTTGCTTTCTCTTGGGATTGTCTGGGTAAAGAAGGTCGCTCAATGCCATTCTTCAGAAAAAGGCTACTTCAAGAGAGAAAAGAAATCTTTTACTCTGTTCAACACCCATAACTGTAGCAGTGAAATGTGCTTTGTCTCTGCCTCACTGGTTCTTTTTATGCTCAGCAGGTCAAATCCCAAGGCATATCTTACAAATCTTTATTCTTGGTTTGGATCTTTAGACAAATAATTGGAAAAGGACCTTTTAAGACACTGGGTATACTCAGAGCAGCAAAAATAGCTAACAAATATGTAATTAGCATAAATTGTAAATAGGACATGGTTCACTGAGAACTGAAGATTGAAACTGAAATTGGAACCTTGGAAACTGAAGATGATAGAAGCTGAACTAGTTCACTAAAAAATGGAACAATCTCATCTAATCAGCAAAATCTAAAATAAGCTGGGGAAATTAAAGGCTTGATTTAGGCACACTTCTGTATCAGCCTATTTTTTCAGTTTAGAGGCATCTGATTTTTCAGCAACCGTGATGACTGGTGGAGTGGACACGGTCTGTATCACCATAAGAGTGTTTTATGCCAGTGTAGCTTTTGTCGTCTAACATTCAAGAGAAAATGTTACTATATAAGCACTCTTTGCTTCTACTAATAAACCTACCCTTGGGAATTCATACAGAATAGTAAAATTATCTATAATAAACCTATCCTAACCTATGTCACCTTACACACATTTCCCACTGTATTTCCTTCCCTGATATTTAGCCTGTTCCCTCATTGTTTATTCACCTCCCTAATGTTGTAATTGATTTCCCATTGTTTTTTCACTCTGAATATCAAACCGCTGCAGACAGCCCTGTGACGTTCAGCACACTGTGTAAGCACCATGAGGTGCACCTACACCAGGTTGTCTCTGATGGCAGACTGCCTTGGAGCAGCTTGCCTTGCTTGCACAGCCTCACTCCCTCCATTCCCAGGGTGTCCCATGCAGAGCCAATGTCTGCAGATGCTCACCAAGCTCCTAGGACATGACTGAGCAGAATCTGGCCCTCCCTTATCACTGTACAGACCAGAGCACAAAATTTAACTCCCCTTGTGTCTAATCTTTATGGTCACCATTCTTCTCCGAGTTGTTGCTGGTTTGCCAACAAAAGGGCATATTTAATATATATTTCCTCATAACCTGCATGTCAGTACAAGAGTCCAAAGAGACTGAGTTCCCAGTGATCATGGAGTTACTCCTCATCACTAAGATTCCGTAAACAACACAGTGCCACTTCCCTTTGACTCCATCACCAGCTGCAAAGTGAAAATGCTTTAGCATGGTTTTGACTTAAATGCAAAAATCTTAGCAACAGGGGCAAACGATGAGTGAGTAGGATGACTCATTTCTTTGTTGGTACTTTTTATGTTCTCAGCCCTTTATTGCAAATCTGGGCCACTTTTGTGGCAAGTGCTTTGCATTTTTCCAAGATAAACCTCTTCTTGCTGTTGGTGCCTGCATATCACAGTTAGAACTACAAATAGTTATGTGTAGGGGACTACCTAGATTTTTCTTCTTAAAAAGATGCCTTTGTGCCATATTGGTCCTTTGTAATTCTTGCACTATCTGTTAACTGCAAATCATCTGACACTGACCCAGCTGTATTTTACTGAACACACCCTCCCCCACAAGGTCACAATTGAAAACCAGAATGATTTCAACAGTCCCTTGCCAACTTTTAATCTCAGTATTTAAATATAAGCCAGTCCGAAGAGATTTTTTTCTACAATATTTTGCACAGTACTGTGCATTTCTGTCAGCCACTTACCTTGTAGCTCTGTCAAGAGATTAAACTCTTTAACACATTTTTTTCTTCAAGCTGTAGGGAGCAAAGTACATATACTGTAAAGGTTTGTTATTTTCAGGAAACATAAAGCCATGTCAATGCAAGTTATGATTTCATATCACTCCTGCCTCAGGGATATCGCTGACTTACTCTCTGACTCAGTGTCATATTAGAACCTTTCTACTCTGGTAGTGTTTTATTGTAAGGTAATTTGCTTTACTTATTTGTAGAAACTGAGAAGATAAAATGTTTCAGAAGGAATAGCACTTCAACAAACATTTTACATTCTAGACAGGTGTGGAGGAGACTTTTAGCTTCTATTATTTACGCATGATTATTTCAGGTTCTTATAGCTGCTCTAGATTTTATGTCTCTTAATGCTAAGATTACTTCTTAGTCTTCACTTTTGCTATTTTTTACATTTTCTTTCTAGAGTTAGGCAGGCCACACATATTTCTGACAATTTCTCTGGCTCCAGGGAGATTTTCTGCAGAAACTTTTCTAATTAAACATTTAGAGTGCCTACCTGATTTTGTCTGAATGCTCCTGGTGAAATGTGTATGGGACAGTAACTTCAGCCTCTTTCCCCTGTGTTCGTCTGGTGTTTTCCAGCAGCATGTGATGAGTTAGGGATTCGGAGGCTGGGCTTCAGCTCCATCCTGTTGCCTGCCTGCTTGTCATTAATTCTATTGTGTGATGTTTACCCAGATTCATCTATTTTTCTTCCTCCTTTCCCCTTCCTTCCAATTTTAACAGAATTGAGTTTACTTAAAGCTAGTTCCCAATTGTTAGATCCTCCAGAGACCTCCTGTTCCTGGAGGAAATAGGTACAGCACAAATCCCTCCTGACAGAGGTACCCTCACAAGTACCTACAGAAATGGTTGAAAGGGGATGGTGTTACTTTCTGTTCTCAAAACATAAAAGGTGTAGGACAGCACTTTTTGTTCAAATAGGTACAGGATTAAGTTTTTCACCGGGATTTATAAATTTCTATTGTTTAGAAATATAAACATTCATGTTTGCAACTATTTCTTGAAATAATGAGTTTTTACAATTTCTGTTTTCTTATATCTGTGAATTATGGAAGAAAAGTTGAACAGTCCCACAAAAACAGAAAAATAGATACCACAGACAGTGAAAACAGGCTTTGTCTGTCCCAGCAAGACAAGGCTGTACTTCTGTCTTCAACCAAACAAAACATCTTTTGTGTTCTGATCCTTAGAAAGGTGGACCTGCAGCCCACAGGAGTCTGGTCAGGAATACTGCTTCCCCTCTAGAGAATAGTTGAGTTCTCAGATGAAAGCATAAGATCAAGCATGTAATGAATACTCTGTGATGCTAACTTGATTTCATCTGAAAGCTGAGCTGCTGTATTCAACCCAGATGAATACAGAGTGCCAAACTCTCTTGTCAGAGCTGTAGGCATGAGAAGATGAGCTGAGAGAGAACATTAAATGATTTAACCACTACAATTCTGGAATCGTCAATTAATTGTGACTCCTATTTTTTTAACTGAGAATGTCATGTAGTCCTGAATAT
>NW_021940682.1:19349119-19643353 GCF_001715985.3 Manacus vitellinus
CAAGATGGGACCCCAAGCAAGGAGAATGTTTTGTGCTTCCACCTATCAAGGGATGCTTGCATCATCTAGTCGCTGTATGAACTGACTGATAAGGGTCACTTTTCAGAGCACTGTAGCCTGACAAAATATTGAATTACTCAGTCTTCAATTGCTTTGTCTCTTGAATGTAATGTCATGCATTTGATTTTGCTGTGTTTATTCCCCCCTCCCAAGAATATGAGTTTAATTCTGTGTACACCCACCAGTATATACAAACTGAAGGATTATAGTTCTAAGGATGATGTAAAGTAGATTGTTGTCTAGGACTCACACAAATTTACCAATAAACACCAAAACACAAGCATAATTCATCTACAGCACTTCTCTTACTTTAAAGATTGCATGCTGAGGGTCAAAGTCATAAGCCAGAAGAGTAATGACACTTGCAGCTGTTTACATCACGTTTTGCTGGCCTGCTTGGTAAGACTCCTGAAAAGGCTGTCAAAGAGCTTTTTCTGTGTTTTCTTCTAACTAATGTCTTGGAGAAGGATGCGTCAGGTGGGTTGGTAATTTGTACAGTTGGTTTCAGAAATGTAGTCAAAAATATATCCACTTTTATTCCCCTGTAACTCCACTGTATTAACATCTTCTGTATTACTTCTGTTTGCTTTTCAGAGTCAGATCCTACTCCAGAAATATTAACCCACCTTGGCTTTAAGAGTAGTAAAAAAAGGCTGTTCAGGGTCTGTCAGAATCTGCATGGCAATGTACGTCTATGTTGCTTCAACCAACACAATATTTTCACTCTTCAATGTGTAAGTTCGCACCAACTTCCCCATCATGTCAGTGAAAGAACACTTCAGCATTAAAGAAAAGCTGCAGCTCTTGGTCAATGCTTTGAAAGAGATGCAAGTTACCATGGAAACAGATGACAAAACTGTACAGGAAAGCATCGGCCACACTTCGTGGCTAAGATTCCTGGTCCCATCACCTCCCTGCAGGACAAGACTGCTGCAGTAAAGGAACTTTCTAAGATTTACAAGGGGGCACTAGAAAACATCACCAGTGCACCTATTGCAGTGATGTTGAAATATGACAATTTCCTTGAAGCAGTAGAGTCTGCTATTCAAGAGTTACTGAGTTCACCTGTCTTATCCCTTCAAGTATCAGAACTTCTCATAGTTCTATAGAACTTCTCTGCCAATATTGTGAAAATGCTGCAACAAAATGAGAACACCAAATACCACAGAAGGCAGCTCCTCCTCGAGCTGAACACCGCAACACCTCAGACTTGGCTCTCTACCCTCCTCTTCGCTTTGTGTTTTCCTTCAGCCTATCCCTCAAGAGCACAGATCCATAAAAAAAAGCCTGAAAACAGCAGCTGACTACTCAGAGGAAGCTTTCAGGGTGCTGAAGCCACCTTGTGAAGGATTCCGAGCCTTTGTTAAAATGGTTGAGGCCTGCATCCCAGTGATTGCCCTTTAATCTGGTAAAACCTGATGACATCCAAATTCCTTAAGTGTCTACATTTCTAATGCTAACATTTCTTTTGTACCTAAATTCTGTATTCCTTGCTGCAAGATTTCCAAGGAAATGGGAGCACCAAGCTTATGTGGAGCTGCTTCAAGAGGCAAGCAATTCATATAGGTGTTTTGGGCAGTTCTTACTTTTGACTAACCAGCTGACCAGCAGCTTGTGCAGTCCTGTTCTATTCAGATCTGTTTTGGATAACAGCAATAAGTTGTTGCTTACTGTTTCAGACAGGGAAGTGAATACTGAACTCCAGCTTCCTGCCAAGACCATCAGTGCCTAAAAGCTCGGGTTATTTGTGAAATGTGTCAGTGAGTTTCAGCTCAATTGATGACTCCACTGCAAAGTTAAACCACCATGACTGGTCTTCTTAGATCAGTAAGATACCCCCCTGACCATAGCCTCAAGCCCAGGGCTAGCATCAGTAGGGTTGAAGGACCAGGGGTGAAGAAGTGAGGCATGCTGGAAAGAGGAATTGCAGGCAAAAAATGTTCCTTATCATTTCCACACTGTTATTTTTTGAAGATAGGAGAACTCCATAGCTCTAAGCCTTGAGTGTTTAAGGCTCCAGAAGTGCCAAATGAATGCATAAAAGTGAGAAGAGTCTATAGCTAAATCAGAAGTTCCATTTTCAATTTATGGTGTTGATTCAACCTCCAGCATTAGACATTACTCAGAACAGCACAGTAGAAAAGCAGGTAAACAAATCTCAGTCATATTCAACACCCGTGAAGACAGCAGTAAGGCTCCACAGACTATCCTTCATTTCAGCATGAAATGACCAGCATGCATTTATTGGCCACTAGAGAACACAGGACCTGTCTGATTTTTTCAAAAGTAATTTTAAAGTCAAACAAGATGAAGACAAGTCTTGTGATTCTCTGCTGGTAAGTTCATGTCTCAGCACAGCTTCATGCTTCTGTCCCCTGTGTGTGAGATGCAGTCAGCCTGAGATGAGAGCTGTGGTATTGGTGCATGGCATCATGCAGCTGGGAAAAACTGCTGTGCCACAGATTTTACTGTCTCCTGGGACCCTGCACTCAAAGGAGATATGCAAGGCTGCACAGTTACCCACTTGACTTTACCACTGTGGTGCCTTTCACAACCCATAGACAGACACTTTCTCACTAAAAATAAAGGTACTAAATAAAGGGTCCAAAGTCCCTGTGTGTCTTTCCTGAATGCCTAAGGGAAAAGCTACCTACAGTGAAAGGTATCCCAGACTTAGTCTTCAGAAGGGCCATAGATAACCTTCCTCCTACCTGAATGGGTCCAGGGAATGTCTGTTTTGATGAACCAGACTGAATGTTCCAGTCTTAGCTGGAGAGTTGCAGCTGAAAGCAAAGGGAAGTTTGAACCTTCTGTAGCAACAGGAACTCCAGAGACTGAATGTCTGTGAACTCTTCTTGGCTGCTATTCATGGGATGCAGCCAGAGAACCAAAGACTGTGGGCCAAGCACATAGAAACTGCAACCACACCAGGAAGAATGGCAGAGGCAAGGGCAGCGGAACCACTGTTCTTACATCTTGAAGCTGAAAAAAAATCAAGACAGAAGTATTTAGGACTCTTTTCACTTCCTAAAGCTTGCTGCATTTGCTAACACATCCTTTGCCCAGAAAAGCCATTTTCTCAACTATATCTACTACTTTGGCTTGGTTCCAGGAACAAACTCTTATTCCTGAATGATTGTTTCAAGTTCAAAGATTGCACTGACACACTACTCTCCAAAGAGACAAAAGCAAGAGTCCAGTATTGGTGGTGGACTTACAGAAAGATGGAGATGTGCAACAGGCCCAATGAGGTCTTCCAGCACAGAGTTATCCCTATAGCCAGGAAACTCAGTGTGTTCCTTGCCAAAGGATACCTTTTCTCCCTTCTGTCTCAGGAGAGAGATCACAGCTAAAGCACCAATAGTTTGTTTACACTAACCTCAGCTTGACAGAGATAAGTAGTAGCTTCACAAAGTGGTAGTGGACTAGAGTAGTCCTGATGCTGGAAGTGTAGCAGCCTTGCAAACCACCAGCATAAATATCTGGGTTCAAACTGACAGCAAATCTCACCTGCCTTTGCAATAAGAACACTGGGGACCCAAATGCGTGAGTCCTACAACATCCTTGCAAAGGCACCTGGGACAAATGGAGGCTGCAAAGAACCCTGAGACCAGGGTGTATCAGGTGGCTTCATCTTTAGTGACCTGTGGAGTTCTCCCAGGTTTCACAGCAAATGGGTAAAATCTGGGTCATGTGGCTCTTGTAGGTGAATATAGCGGGCAAGCTACAGATTTGCCTTTGAGTGTGACCCTGTGTAGGTGCAGCTGGTGAGGGCTGCTTGGGGTACTGCAGACCAGACTGCCCTGTGCCCCCACCGCATAGGAGAGGCTGTATACAATACCTTCCACCAGCTGGCAGTGGTACTTGCTGTAGTTCCCCACAGAATGAAGATGCAGCCAGTTACCGTCCTGTGTCTGAATGAAGTTTTTGACAAGAAATATCTCGTAAGGGGGAATGAGGACTTCCTTCTCAGATGTGTAGTAAGAAAAGCCTTGCATAGCTGCTCCCAGGCAAGTAGTCACTGTAAACAAAGTTTCATTCCCAAACTTCTGGGCTTCACTCCTGAGGCGGGAGGCGGAAGTGAAACGGCCAAATCGCACCCTGCTGCCTACCGTGGCCTCGATATATAAGTCTTTTACACCCCTGTGCACCTGGTAGCACTTACGTTTCCCCATGCTTTCCTTGCTGCTCTGCCATTCCTTCATGATCTGGATAGCAGTTGTTAGGTAAAAGTGAAAATATTTGAAACTGAAGTTTTGTCTGTAGTGCTCTGGAGAGATTCCTGCTGTAGACGTAGCCCAGTTCAGCTGAGAGTGCAGGGAAGAGTTCATGGTGTAAGCCATGAGGACTATGGCATGGCTGTCATGCATCTCCCTCAGGAGACCTACAGGGCTCTTTAACAAAGCCTCCTGAGCCTTCTTCCAGAGGCTCAAATAGTCCTTGTTAACAGCTATTTCCTTTTGAAAATAGTCTCCTTGCTCCAGTTCTTCCATCATCTCCTCTCTGCACCCCAGATACTGGTCATCAAAAGAATTCAGAGCCATATCCATCAGGATGTGGGACATAGCCTGCAACATAAAACCAAATTAAGATTAGCATCAGAAGTATGAACTTCTCGTGTATCTCTATAAATGCTAACCAAGTTTTTCTCTACCCTTTTCTCGCTGCTTTGTCATTATTGGCAGAGCAAGCAAGGCAGGTAGGCAACTTAGGCAAAGACCTTTCTGAGCAACCTCAGGCCTATACATCACCTCAGTCAGATGCCAGTCAGGATATCAGAGTTCTTATTTGATGTGAATCAGTCACATTAAAAACTTCAGGAGAGCTGGCTCTTCAGAGGGTGATGGTATAAAGCCTGTAGGACAGACCCATGGTCCATTTATAGCAATATTCTGCCCAGGATTATTAAGTGGTTTTGAAGAGGGAAAGAATAAGCAAATCAATGTGCTAGGGCAGTGTAACCTGAACACTCAGAGGTGAATTTCTTCTTCCTGTCCTTCCAAATCTCTTGGACATGTTTTGGCTCCAGGGAAATAATGTAAAGGACAATATAGTAGCAGTGTGACAAAACTTTTGTTCATCCAGTTTGTCTCAGTGAGACCAGCTGGACTTGTCATGTAAATAAATATTAACCATGAGTAAGGATTCACACAACTGGGTCCTATAACAGGAAAATAACCTCTAATATATTCTGCCTATGAAACAACCAGCTGATTATGTGTATCTAGCATTTCTAATTAATAAAAACCTTGTGTAATAAGATCTAAGAAATTGTGTGAGTTATGCTTTTTGATCACCTAGTAGACTAGTCAAGTGCTGTAGTCAGTTGATAGTTGAATTCTACAAGTAGCTAGATATTCACTTTAATCTCAAATATTCATCCTAGACATGTAACCAAACTGACACCTTTCTTAGCCTCTGAAGTTATACTGGCCCATAAACTATGCAGGGATTCAATTTATTTCTCATTGAATATCATAATTGCTTTGAGGGAAAGCTAAAAGGTCATCAAAATACACAGAACAATATTTTTACCATCCCATCCAACAACACACTGTTTTTGTCAGAGCCTCAGCTGAGACAGGTGGGAAAAGGAGAGGAGACGATGAGGTCTACTCATAAAAATACTGCAGGAAACCATCTGGCTCTAAACAAGAGGAAATTTCCAACCAAGCGGTTAAAAGAATTAGGACAGGTAAGAAATGGAACAGAAGAACTGAAAGCAGAAAAGTTAAAAATTAACTAAAAGCTCCTTAAAGAAACTGTTTCAAATGGGAAAAAAATTAAAAACTTATTTCAGTGAGGTAAGCAGTTTCACCATTTCAAATAAAGAACGTTTACCCTTTTTACCAATATTTGTGAGGAGACCAGCAACAGGAGGCTGCCCAGCAGCACTGGCTTCCCAGAGTCCACCCAAGGCACTGGAAAGAACATTTTGTTCGGGAAGAGGTCATTTACATCTGTTTCTTTCCCTTTTTTCCTGAACTGGAAAATTCTGCAGTTTGTAATTTGCACTCAGGTTTTGGTGACAGTTCTTCAACCAAAGATCATTCACCAGATTCTTACAGCAATTCAGAAGTCATTAATCATCCAAGCAGACAATTTACTGGTAGAAATGTGCCCACAATCCATAAGGAAAGGTCTGGTTGCACCAACTCCAGCTGATGTGAGTGTCTGTCACCTTAATAGCTCTTTTAATTCCAAGGTATCCAGTGTTCTTGTTCTTGCAAAAAGGAAGAAAATCATGGCTTGGAGAAGTCTAAGGCAGTTGTCCCTTGAGGAGTGATGTGTCAGGATGAGTACTCCCTGGTCAAGAGCTTAAAAAGCCCTTTTAAAGAAGTTGGCTCTCATAAAGCCAACACAGAAATGCAGAGTAGGTTGGGATCCCATCTGGAAGCAGAGATAACCTAACTGTCCTTCTCTTCCTTATCACCCCCTGGTTTCTAATCGTGTGTTGCCAATCCTACCCTTACACCACTGCAGAGCTGCACCTTGTTGGACTGTTTACATTGGGTACATGCAAAATGAGTGTGCAAATGCAGATTCTGTACTGAGTCAAACCCCTCTCTAGCAGCTGATTTCCAGACCCCTTCCAAATAACAGCACAGAGTTATTCCCTTTCAAAGCCCCATGGCCTCTGATAACTATTCTTTGTGGAAAAACAGGCAAGAGCTGTCAGGGCCTTGGTTCTGATCAAAGAGAAGTGAAAATCATTTTCCATGGCCTGCTGGTGATAGGCTGGGTGAGAGGTGCACCTCCAGTCATAGTGTGATCTCCTGAGATGAGATGTTTGTGCAGATGCTTAGATTCTGTGGATAGAGAGCATTTGCCAAATATTGCTGAAATAGGGTGAGAGGTGACATAAAGGTCTCACACTGGGCTGCTTCCAAAGCAGCTGATGCTGCTGACAGTATCTGTCACCACTGGGGACATAAAATGATGGCATGAAGAATGATACAAAGTGATAGATGGAGACTACCTACTTCTCCTTTTTGGAATGTTTCTGTTATTTTGGGCTGTATTTCAGAAAGTGGTTGTTTGACGGTTAAAAGTGAGTTCACAGAAGGGTTTGTGAATTAACTGAGGCATCTCCTCTTCTGTTTATGTAGAGATAAAACAGAGCTAAACTGAGATGTGTTCCCGTGGGAGCTTGGCAATCATGATAAAAAGCCCCTCTTAGATGTCAATGCAGCTGCATATAATCCAGTTGCAGATTATGTCCCAGGTTTTCCCTTCTGATCTCTTAGTGTATGTTTAGTGTGAAGGGAATCAGGAAGAAAGGCCACTGAATTTGCATTTTCAAATGCTTCAGAAGAAACGGTGTACTATTAAATACAATAAATACAATGGCCATAAGATGGCAGCAGAAGATTTGTAGCAGAACTTAGACTTGGAGCTGCATTAACCAAGCAAAAATCGAATTCCTCCATTTCAGCAGTAAATTTGTAATGTGATCTGTGCACTCGGATCCCCAAAAGTCATGACTTCAGCCCACGTAGGGATCTGGTGACACAGAGTAGATGACATAATGGAGGCCTCCCAGTACAACTTGCTTGAAAAAAATATTTACTGAAAAGGAGAGAAAAAATATAAAACTAACAGAATGATCCGAACATAGACAGGAAACTTTTTGTGCTAACAAAACCATACAACAACAACAACAAAATCCTTATTTTATTATTACACCAGACATTAGGATTTCACTAATCTCTCTAGTATTTTTCCAAGCAAAAATTTCACTTCTTCCAATAAGCACTCCGTTCATTTTAACTAGATGGTGTTCAGAGGAGAGTTTTGCTGTGAGCAGTGAAGCCCCATCAGTTTATGCCAATAGAGGAACCAGTCACAGGTCACAGGTGTTTGACCAAGACATGCAGAGATATTTATTAAATGTCTTCTCCTTGGCCAAGATCAGCATAACTTGCACAAGTCATAGCAGCTTGCCAAACAAGATGCTCACACTCCTTCTGGCAGCCATCTCTGTGGACTTATCCTGTGTCCTTACTTCAGGCCTAGGTCTTTCAGGAAAACACTGAACTGGGTAGATGGTGAATCAGGAAAAGCCTGGCCCTCCTTTCCCTCAGCATCACAGAGTGCTGGAAGTACAACCTGAATTTCGATATAGTCACTTCTGATTCACACTGGGACATGGGAGGGGAGGAGGAAGACTCATGCACCGGGTTCCTGCTCCTCAGGGCTCACAAAAGCAGGCTGTACCTTCCAGGCACCTCTTTAACCACACGTAAAGGCTGTACAGAGGAACAGAGAGAAGCAGCACACCGACCTGCTTTACATAGGCAGTGTTTATTGCAATCTGCAGCTGAGGATGGTTTCATCAGCTTACATGTAACCAGAGACTTGATCTCTGTCAGTCTCCTGAGGATCAGCAGTCCTTGTCCTTGGAGGTGTGATCTGCCATCTACCTCTCAGGGAAGGAAAGCTGACAGAGCATATTAAGGAAGCTGTGCAGAAAGTGCTAAGGTATAATATCAATACCAGAGAACAGAATGAAGTAGTGCAGAGGGAAGACAATATGTATATAAATACACGCATACATTATATATATATTTAGATACAAGTTGTCTTGAATAAATGAAATGCTGACCAACTTCAATCCATTCTTGAATCAATTTTCTTTTTGTTTATATCATAACCTTTTTTTTTTTTTAGCTGCTTAGACACTTCTAGTTTCAAGCATAAATGCTATAGCATTAGAGACAAACAGATTGGTTTTTTTGTTCTGCTTGGGTATCTTCAGTTTCACCAGAAACTGGTTAAAAAACCCCACAAACAACAAGAGATTTCCAAGTTGCTTCTTACAGACAGTCACCAAATTCAGTGTACAAATGGAAGAGCTCATCTAAAAGGAGGAAACACTCCTTAAACACTCCTTTTGGGATTTCTTTGTTGTTGCTATATGGGCAAATTTTGTGACAGAATAACCAGAAGAATGTACCAGAACCTGATTTCTGTCTATGCATTAGTATTTGCGCACTTCTGTCTTTACAAAGACATCCTACTGTGACGCATACTTAGTGTGATTATACTATGTGAAAATACTGAACTTTCCAGTAATTCTAACAGGAAGCAGCTGTTCTTCCTTCCTCCCAGTGAGCATCCCAGGATCAGATCCATCACATTTACGCACATTGTGTAACAACATCATAATTGTGGCATTCTTCTATAATCCCCCTGCATTTTTCAGAAAAGTACAAGAGGTCTAGTTTTGTTTCTAAGGCATGCAATAGTTTTCTTGAGACTAATCACCATTTTTTTCACCTATTGTGTCCCGGGGATTCAGATGGAAGGAAGTAAGACAGAGTCTTCTGGTGAAGCTCAAAATACCACAAGAGATGCCTAAAGAGAGACTTTTTTTGATGAAAGGAAGAAAACTAATGTAAGCTCAACAAGTAGGATAATTACTGCCTGGCATTCCAGCTGGTTAAGGAGACAATGGAAGTAGATGCCAGTTTAGATATTTCCCTTCCCTCCTTCTACCCACAACCTTCTTTCTCTTGTGGGGCTCAGAGTGTTCCAAGCCGAACAAATGAAGAGACCTTCCAATCCTTAGTATCTCCCAAAGAAACGGTTGTAGGCCAAGGAAAATCCTATTTGGTCAGAGAGATAGTCACAGGGGGGATAGTTTTCACAGCGCTCATGCATCTGCTCCATTGGACTTTTATAATACTCGAAGTACCTGGAGTAGACAAAGACAGAGATACCATTCTGCAGATTCAGTCAGTGCAATTGGAAATGGTTCACACACCTGACACTGACATGAAAGGAGTGATTCTCCAGGGTACCCCAACAGGGGATTGCTCATGCTGAGTTAAATATTTATGTACATACAAACAGGTTACTTAATCAATGCTGGGGAAAAAAAAAAAAAGAGATTGAACCCAGCTTACAGCAATTGCTCTGCAAGTTTTATCAGCAAAGGAGACCACAGAAGCAGTTAGGGTTTGAGGGGTTTCTTTGCCTTCATTCCCATTCCCCAACTACCCAGGAATATTTTTTGTTGTTAGTATTATTTATTTTTATTACATATTTATTTTTTATTTCCTGATTGCATTTATTTTTGTTCAGTTTCTACTTACTTTCCCACTAGCTATTATTGTCTTTTAGCTTAATCACTTTTCTCTCATCATCCTCACTTCTGTTGTAGACACTAGCCCCATGCAGCTAATTTATTTTTTTTTTTGCCAGTTAAGCATGCCCAAATCTTTTAGTCTCAGCTCTGGATGCCCTTCTTAGCTCCTCTTCTAGATTTGATTAATCTTTCCTGAAGACTGTACACAACATCACAGAAGTCCCACCACTCCCTCATGAATTTTTACTTTATTTCTGTATTAGAAATACCCCATTGCATGTTGTTGAATTCATATTTCTGGATCAACCTTATCTCATTATCAAATAACACACCAGGATGTCTGTCTACCTCTGTCCTTCCTGATTAATACTTAGAGCAGAAGCTACTTTTACAATGCCCCACCTGTAAGGGGGTTGTTGGTACAGACAGTACAGTTGCTGTTACTGAATTTCATCTTGATTTTAATCACGGCAGGTTTCACCATCAGCCCATTCCTCTGCTACAATACTGTGATCCTTCCCTCTACAGATGGGGCCTCCCAATCTTCTATTGTCTAAAAACAGCATTACCCTTCCAGTCCAAAGATGGATTGAATAAAAAATCCTTTTTCCAAAGGCCCGCACAGGAGAGTAGCTTAACAAACCCTTCCAGGAAATATATGAAGAACACCCTTGCATTACCTCAAATTTTTCAAATAGCTAGTATTTCTCCAAATCTTTATGTCTGGGATTTCTGCACAAGTAGATGTATGATCTACAGCTTCAGAAAGAACAGCCACTCTGATCTAGCCTTATTCCTGCAACAGAGCTGTGCTTCCTTTGTAGGAAGCCAGAGGCAATGACCAAGCTTCTGTGATTCTCATTTTCCTGGAAATTGGTTCTGATGACCCTGTAGGTTAGAGCAGCTTCTAACTTGTATCCTTCTGTCCCCATGGATAGCCCAGACAGCTAGCACAGTCTTTCTCCCTGGGAGGAATACTGGAGTCCAGCTATGAGCTCTCTAAAGGATATTAATGAAAAAAAGAACCATTTATCCATCACTGAGTCTCCTACAGCCTTTTTCCTCCAAAGTGTGGAGGTAATAACATAGATGTACTACAAAATAATACCTTGTACTGTCCTATTGCCTTCCCACCCCTCTTCAGAACAGGGACAGAGTCCAGCACTCAGCCTGACTCCTGAGTCATTACCGTTCATAGAGGCTGGATCTCTTCTGCCTCTTCACAAAGGCATTGGCAACTTCTTTTTTAATCTTGATGCCTACCAAGAGAGAACACTGCAGGTTAGAGATGCAGGGCCATGGTCTATGAAACACAAAGACCAGCCTAACCTCTGAAAATGGAAAGTCTGCTCTCTTCACAAGTAGATGACTGCTACAAACCATTCTAATGGCCTGTTCATCTCTCCCCACCCCACTATCTGCTCAAAGCCCAACAGCTGGGCTCTCTCCTCGCTGCAGCCTTCACATCTCCATGGGGCAAGGGCTTTTTCTGTCATAAACTCCATTCCCTTATCATACAGCATGATCTGAATCCACAGCAAATGTGCAGAAGGCATAAAATATGAATAAGGAGAAAAGAGAATGGCACCCTCTCTCCCTGGCCTGCTTAACTTCAGAGTCTTGGCTTTCTTTCTATGTTGTGATTCAACTGAGAGTAATATGGGACACCAACAACCAGACCTTAAAATGCTTCCAATAAGCCATGAGCAACAGACAGAAACACCAATGCTCACATGTACAGGGTTCCACAAAAGGTAAAGAGTACAAAATAGTGACAGTAAACATCACACAGGGAGAAATACACCCAGGGAGAAATACACAAGATCCCAGTGTTCAGGACCCGGAGAACACGAGAGGCCTTTCAGCCATGACAGCATTTGCCCCTGCTCTACACTAACACGCCGTTACTTGCTGCTTGTTGGCTCCCTTGACTCGTGGTTGTGCAAACACTGTGGTGCTGTGAAGCACCCCACAAACACTAAGTTGAGGCACTTCATTCCCCATCCCCATCCAGGGTCATCACAGCACAGCCTCGCTCCATGGGATCATCCCACACCAGCAGAGGTGTGCACAAATACTGGCACAGCAGCAACACAGGGAGCTGCACACCAATACTCATTTCAGCATGGAAACTGGAATGTCAATCATTGCTGTCACTGGGGGGAAGAAGAATCTAAGACCTCTGCCTGCAGGGAGATGGGGAAGTTTGTTCCTTCCCTTGTCCCCATTAAGTGTTTGACTTTGTTTCTCTTTGGAGGTGAGAGGTATGCCCTCTCTTGTGAGCTGAGGTTTAGTCTGGATCAAAATACTGACTACACAGAAACTGCCAGTTAATGAGCTGTCAGAAACCACCATCTTTCCCTGAACACTCTCTACACTTCTTTTTTTCTCTTTCCCAATCTGTGTTTGTATTGGCTCACTGGAAAAATACCAGCTTTCATGCTCCTCAGCAGCAATGTTATCCTTTAAAATGTGAGAAAGGAGAGTCAGGGGAGAATGAAAGGGATTTTCCATACAGATTTCTGCCAGGATCAGCTTGCTGCAAAAACTGTGAACATCTCAAGGTGTGCAAATCCCCATGTCCCAGGTGACGGACGAGAGGAACTGCAAATTCCTCACGTTGTGGGATTTAGCAGGGATGTCACAGCCCATTGCCATGGGCAGGTTCTGCTCTCTCAACAATCTGGGGACACAGCAATCACTCTGGATAGAGGTCTGTCTATAAAGCCAGCTCAGAGCAGGGTGACAGGCCATACTGCTCCACCAACACAACCCAGTTTCACAGAGGGTAGATGCATCCAGCTGCTAACAAGCTGCAGAACTCATGTGCTGCCAGGGGATTGCTCAGGGGTTGTGGAGATGCAGGCTATGACACTAGCACACCCAGAGCAATGCTGGCCTGTAGGGACACTGACCTCCCTCGTGTCACCTGCTCATGTGTGAAAGGCAGCCCCCTGTTTGCTGCACCTCAGGGACTGAAGCACTCAGGGAGCAAAAAGAGAACAGCTAGAGGGACTCAGCATGGTTCTTGTTCAGCCCTCAAACCTGTCAAAGGGGAAAAAGGAGGCAGATGCAGTAGAATAGAGCTGAGCACCAGTCACAATGATATACTCACTGTCAGCGCTGAGAGATCCTGAAGGCTCTTTGGGATCTGGAAGACAGACAGACAGACAGAAAAGAGTCTGCTTGGGATGATTTAGACTATCCTCCTGTGCTGTACTCTGTAACTGAATCCTGCCACCGTCTAGCTGGGTCCAGCTCCCCCCACTTAACTAGAAGGTCTGTTTCTCCTAAAAGGGTTTTATTAACACTCACCATTTATTAACACCCACCATAATGGTAAAATTAATCCATTATGTCTGGATTTGTTTAATTTCAACTTCCTCTGAGACAGGTTAAATGACACAACAGATGTGTAATCACTGTGGAAGGAGGAGGAAGACCTTCCTCCCTCACCCTTCCCGCCCTTGCTAAGAGTAGGGACAACTAGAACTAGGGGACCATTTGAATAAACCCCAAATTTGGGCAGAACATGAATATAGCTTAGTGTCTCCTCTATCTTTGGAAAGATACATTTCTTCTGGGGGGAATCACAAGCCATTGACAGAGAAGAGAAATAGATCAAAAAATTAGCAACAACTCTGTCCTCACAGCTTTCTGACACGAGGTTGAGGTACCTGGCTCACCAACCCTCTCAAGAGCAATTTACACACAATATTTCTGTGTTCAGTTCTGAACTTAATCCTTGATGCCCCCGCAAACATCCAAGAAAAGCACCCTCTAAGAGCTCCTAACCTGGGGTCTCACACATTGCCCTGTTTCACAATTTTTTTTCTTTCACTATTTCACCATATCTTTTTTCAACAGTGTCAGTTCCACCCAAGTTACCAGGTATTTGGCACAAGTGTATTTATGGGCAGAAAGAGGACTCTAGAGACCAAAAAAAACAAAAAAAACCAAACAATGAAAAGCACAAAAAAAACCAACCAAAAAAAAACGCTAAAAAAAAGCCAAAAACAAAACAAAAAATTTGTGTGAAAAGTGTTACGTGTAGTTCTATTTTTAAGCAATATATGCACTCCTTTGATTTAAAATAAAATAAAATTAGGAGTTACTCCTAGGCCATTAAGCATTCTGGAATATAATAATGACTAAAAAAAAGGCAGATATATACTCGAGTGAAAAAGTAAGAAAGAGACTGACAGAAGAAAAACTCTGATTAAAAAAATATATTTGCCAGAATTGAATCATGACATATCAATGCCAAGGACTGAACAGAATTTAAATCTGAATGAGATAATACAGGAAAACACAGACCTCTCTCCTGATCAGCTTCATTTTTTGATGAAAAGGAAAGCACTCATTTTTCAGATCTTTCCCCTCTTCCCTCTCTCTTCATCAGTTATAGAGCTGCCACTACATTCTATCTTTTCATCATGCAGTCACCATCACTAAATCACCTTCAAATGAGATGTGCTCATTTCAATGGGACAACTCCCTGTTTTTTAAACAGGAATAGGAAGGTGTATTTCCCTCCAATTCTCCGCATCCCACATTTACCTGCGGGAGGAAGCTTGACTTGGTGCCTATCTCTGTGATCCTACAGCACTCCAGGACTGGCAAGGCACAAAATCCCTCTCCTATGGCTGACACAAATCTGCCTGCAGTTCAACCATCTTACTCAAAAGTGAGCATCCAGCATACCTTTGCCACTTCACCCAAATGATAAACTTGCTTAATTCTTAAAAATATTAAAATGTTCCAGTTCTCTGCTGCAATTCAATAAGCAACTGAGGTGGGGGGCAAATGGGTGTTGACCAGTGGAAGAAAGTGTCTGGCAAAAGATGGGTCTCTGTTCTCAAGCCCTCTCTCATTCCTGACTGACTCTCTAGCAGAGATCTGAAGTTGTGCAATGACTGGTGGTACATCTCCTCCCCCCTCAAAGCTGTCCGTCTCTCCCAGACTAAAGGGAGGCTGGTGGCAAGTTGCAGGGTTGAGCAGTGATCTAAAGAGCCTTCCTGGGAAGATGTCCCCTTACCTTTCTCGCAACAACAGAGTGCTGCCAGGGCCAGAGTCATAATCAGCAGTGCCAGCAGACTCCTCATGTCTTCTTTGGCTGTGCTAGTCTCCCTAACCTCAGAGTTTTCCTGGAGGTTACTGAAGTTCTCCGTGGCTTGCTTTTGGGCAGCAGTTTATATCCTGTGATTGCTTGGAAAGTTCAGGGATCTGGCTTGTGTTCCTGTGTCTGCACTCCAAAACAAAGCCCGTCCTTTGGGCCAGGGGATACTGGATCCTGGCAGTCATTTTGACATCCATCTCAGTACTCGGGGCATTTCCAGAAGATTTTATCAGAGGTTTTGAATGGGACTGTTGAAGAAAAACAACTGGATAGAAAAAAGTCATCTTTCTTATAAACTTCAAAGTCACTCAATTGTGTTGGAAAGGCAGGAGAGATACTAGGCACACCCAGTGGTGACCCTTCTCCCCACCCCACCTTGACTCATTCCCCTGAAGGTAAAGAAACCTGTAAAACAGTTTGCATAGGGCAAACCCATTAGATTCTTGGACAGTTTCACAATTTCACCAAATCACTTTGGAGAGATGAGATTTTTATATTGCTGAGAACTTTGGAAGCTAGTTTGAGGGAGGGTCTTTTTTTTTCTTCCTGGAAATCTTCCTAGTTTCAAAGCTTTATTTTGGCTTTTCTTGTCTAAAAAATCAAATAAACGTTTAGACTCTAAAAGTGTTTTATTCTTCAGGATTTGAGTGGTTAAAGTTGCTTGGTACATCAAGAGCCTTGCATGGGCTCCTGTACAGCCTATCTATCAATGACTGCACACTCCCAAACCCACTATGCAAGTTCCAAAAGCCATGTTTCACAAACAGCACAGGAATCATAATCTTCCTCCACTTTCTATCCAGTCCTCCTCAGACCCATGTGCAGGGTATGTTTCCAAGGGTTACAGAAGTACAGTTTAAAAGGCTCCCAAGGGCAGTCAGAGCCATCAGGGATTTTGCCAACTATTAGAAATACTGTCTTTTATCTTACAGAATTTTCACGATAAAAAAAAAACAAAGTTATCTTCTCTACAGCCCAGGAAAGATGAATATATATACTGACAACTTCCAGCAAAAGTTGTACATATATTATTCCAGCAAAAGAGCAACAGTTTAAAAATAAATAAATATCTAAAAATAATAGGTATTCTAGGAAAGTTATGCTTCCAGATGAATACTTGAAATAATATAAATAAATAAATATACAATTCTAGTAATCCAAACAGCTTTATTTGTCCTCCCAGCTTTTCCCAAGCTTTCTAACCAGCATGTAGTCTCTTAAAACTGTTAGGTTGTTGCTCACACTAATGAAATCCCACAGAAATCTCTGGTATTATTCAATATTTATACTGCTTAACTGGAGGTTGGAATCGCAAGATATTTCTGGACACAGACTCAGACAGCACGAGCCCTGTGTCTTCTGTTTTGATAGTGTCACAGTGTCAAGTCAAACTCAGACACTGCAGACTTGTTGATTTTAGGGTATGCAAGTTTGCTCCAGTTGGTGATTATAAGATTTACTTCCTTGGGAACATGCAGAGCAAGCGTGGGTGTGAATACACTTAATCCAAATAATTTTTTTTCCTTAAATGCATTTATCTCTCACTTTTTCCCCTGGACAAAACTTTAGCAACTGGCAGGATGGAGTTTCCTATCAGAAGGGTTTTCAATAAATAAATCAATCAATTACATTTCTTTCCAAAGGTTCAATTTCAAAGCTGGCAAAGCTCTGAGGCACGTTTTGGAAAAAGATGCATATTTGTAATGTGCCAGGTAGATTTGGCTCTAGACTTTATTTCACAGATTAGTCAAAAACTTGATACTTTATACCTCATAGCCTTTGATAGCATGTCATGAACCTTTCCCACTTCTGTAATTTGCAGGTGATGGTGTGAGCCTGGAGGTGTAAATGTTCAAACCATCTGTGCTCAGCTAAGATAGATGTTATGTCCCCTACACATCATTCACTAAGGAGTGTCCCAGCTGCTGTGTCTGCTGACCAGCCCAGAACAGTACTGAATTCTTGGGCATGTCAGCACTGGTGCTGTTTGGTCTGGGGACAGGCTCTGCAATGTGCCCTGGTGATGGTGGTGGTGACAACCCAACTGCAGTCATGCTCACTCCTCAGTGGTCCAGGAGGTGCTCAGTAACAAGTGCACAGGGTTAACACACCTTGGTTTCAAGTGATTTGTGAACAGTAAAACTGAATTGTTCTATACAAACAAAATTGGGCCTGACCCCAAAACCTGGGTTTCTTTTATTTGTTTTTTTGCCACCAAGACCCCTCTCCACCTTTGGTTTCTGCAGCTTTCTAGTGCTACCGGAATCATTCCAAGTGGAAGTAAGGGTTTTGAAAGGGGATTGCAAAAGGAAATATGAGTTAAGTCTGAACCACACACTCCTTTCTACAGGAGTACCCTACATCATGACCTGATGGTAACTGGATAAACAAGAAGAAACTTACGGGCATTTTCTGTCATCAACCCTCACTCTAACTTTGTTTTTAAGATTAGATAGATGCCTTCTAAATTTTGTTTTCCCAACTGATGAAAGATATTACAGATTTTATTTTCAAAAAGTGCCTTCTGAACACCATAGCATTATAAGATGTCTTAAGACTGGGAGCTGAGATTGGCCAGTGACCTCTGAAAGAAGCAACTTGTAGACCCCTCAACAAAAACACTGTAGATCCTTTCAAACTCTTATGATTGCAAGGTAGTAATTTTTTCCCCAGAATCTGATAAACAAACTCAGCTTCTTCATGGAAAATTACACACCCCCTTTAAAAATACTCTGACTCATGAGAAGATAGTATCAAACCAGCAATTTATTGTGTAGTAAACACCCACATCCTGAACTCATTCTGATCTCTGCTACATCAGCTCAGCACTAATTAACACAGTGTAGGAATCCATGGCTACATGGGAGAGAAGCAGCAGGCTGGATAACATACAGGGACACAAGCAACTGAATATGTTTCAGAGCCATTGCATTTTTTGGGAGGATACCCTGGACTCCAGGCCCCAGGATAGGGGCAGGTCATCCATTACTTAGTCCTCCTCTTCCCAAAATAGTGCCTGTAAGCAGCAGCATAGCCATGGCGATAAGCGTACAGCTCACAAGGGTAGTAGTCCTCGCAGATCTCCCTCTGACGTTCATGGGGTGCCTTAGTACGCTCCCTGATCCTGTAAAAGTAGGAGAGATGAGGGGTAAGTGCTGTCATCCCAAATATCTGCCTACAGCCCTTTCCTGCACCACAGCTCCCAACCAGGATTAAGGGTCCGTCACCAGAGTCCATTATCCAGCTACAAAGATCTTGGCACACCAGCTCCTGTGTTTACTACACCCAGGCAGCGATGTGACCTACAGCAAGAATGTTTTGCCTCCCCAGGCAATCTTTTATTTCAGGGCTAAGTAAGGTGGTAGGGAGAGGGGAATGGCTCCTGCCTCAGTCTGAGGAGGGGTCCTCCCTTTGCAGCCTACCTCAGCCTACTCCCTTCAGCTCTTCCCCAAAACCACACATGGAACAAAGACCTAAAACATCATGCAAAGGGGCCACCTGGTACTGAGGAGGTTTGCTTTGATGCCTCACTAAGAGATGATTTCTGTGCTTCAGTCTTAATTTTCACAAGCCTTGCATGACGCATGAAATTGCCTATATCCATATTTTATAGAGGAGGCAAGGAGGCCCTCAGATGGCCCTGTGATTTAGAAAAGGTCAGTTCTGCTTGAGATCTGAGGACTAGAATAAGATCTCAAACTGAGCTTGCTTTCTGATCATCCCACACTCATTCCCTCTCCTTCTGTTGGTGTTTCCTTTAGAAGAATTAATCAGAGTCCTCCCAGAACATGACATGTCCCCAAACCAAAGGACGTGTTCTCTGTTATCTGAATTCTCGCTCCTCCCAGGACTGGGGACTTCAGGGATACCTCACACTGAGAGAGGGACTGAGGCTTCTCAGAAGTCACTGTGGCTGCCACCTCTGGTACCAGCCTGAGCTTGGCAAGGAGGAACCTCTCCCCATTCCCATCCTCAGTGTCTTTAGTCCATAACATACCTCTCCTGAGTGATGGCTCCTAGTCTCGTGTCAGCTTGTATGAAGTCATTGGCCCTTCGCCTATTGATGAAGGGATCTGAGAAGGCAAGGAGTTATTCAGGATAGAGAGGTACTTTTTCAATGCCAGATTGCAACAAAAGCTAGCTTTCACCTTTATAACAGCCTTCTTGTCTGCCCTCCTATGCACAGTGAAACCCAGGACCTTTTAAATTCCCTCCTGTCGCCCCCACTGGTTCGCGCACAGGCTCTCACTGTGGTTGGTGCAGCCTGTATGGAAGTGCACAGGGTGGTCTTGCTCTGCTGTTACTCAAGTCACCTAGGGGAATGCTACTGTGATTTTGCTGCCACAGCTCCTCCAAGTAAGTGGAGCTTGGCGAAGAAGAGATAGGCATCAAGCTGCACAGACCGTGGGAAGCCTGAGCACACTCAGAATTACAAGAATAGTGAAATTACAGGTAAAAACAGGAAGGGCCTGAGTAAGTCTCTCTGCCTCCAAGGTTAGGCAGTCACTGAAAGTTTCACTTTCGAGAAACATCACAATCCTGTTGCAGAGTTCAGGAATCTGTGGATATTGGCTCGCACATGTGCCTTTGTGCTTCTAAATATCTGCTTTGTGAAGCCCTTCTTCCAGATGTCCAAATTTCTTTTTAGTTTTGGTCCATCTGTGCTCTAACCTCTCTAGGATATTGCTTGTTCCAGAGTAAGACTCTCCACCCTTTCATGCTTTTCCTGTGACACTCACTCTCTCTTCCAGCAAAAGCATCCCCCTATCCATACATCCCACCTGCTTCCAAGGTGCTTAGGCAAGGCTCTCCTTGTCCTTGGGAGAGAATAAATTTTGTAACTGGCTTCTGCAGTACCTCTTTCCATGCTCATCCTAGAGCTTTTTGAGCAATGTCCTTTTCTAGTGTCAGTTAACCTGGTTTTGGTACATGCCAACTGACACCTAAGATCTGTTTGCCAATTTTCTTTTCCAATTTGCATTATATTCAATGCAAAATGGTGGTATGAACATGTGTTGATATATCTCTCCCTTTTTTTCTTGAAACTCCATCTCCCAGTAAATTCAGTTTCCTAGGGCTGAGTGTTTAATCCCTACAGTAAAGTACAAGGAAATGATCTTGAGCACATCTATAGCACACTTCAAATCCAAGAAAACAGTAAAGCAGTCTTACAATAATGCTCGTGGGACTCCATGCTCTCATGGGACTCTGGGGAAAGAAAGAGTAAAACGTGGTAAGACACTGTACTGATAGGAATCGGTCTTTCACACTCTACAGATCAACAGAACACACATACAAATCAGAGAAGCCAGGTTTTAAGGTACTGTTTAAAAGGAAGAGAAAGGGATCAGAGGCGTGACCTAGAATTTATTCGAGTTTAGAGTGTTCAGGAGTTTAATATGGAGCCATGTGGTGTTTTAGTCAGAACTTCCAGACTTGTGCTCGGTCATCCAGTCTGATTCTCAAGAATGGTTCCTCACTTTCTGTTCCTGACACTTCAGTGGGTATGAGACATGCTTACCTTCAAAGCTTACAAGTGTTCTCAGGGAATGGATTAGCACAGTGAAATGCACTTGACTCTTGGATAAAGCAGAATGTTAATTCCACCAGTACAGAACTGTGTGCCTCACAGGAAAACGGGGCTAACATTACAAAAGGAAAAAGGGAAATCTTCCTATTAACAAGGACTAACTAAGAATAAATACTGTTATTGTAGTCCAGACAACAAAAGGACAGAAAGAGGAGCAGTCTGTGAGGTGAGCTGGAACAGAGAGGAAGGGGCTGAAGCATCCTGGACCACAAATCCCAGTGACTGGAGCCAACAGCTCTGGAACAGGAATAGGAGGATCTGACGCAAGGGCAACAAAGCAGGCAAGAGATTAAGTTAAGAGAAAAGAAGACACAGAGTTACATAACAAACATCTGAACAGACCCAAAAATATCTGCAGGTTTGGAGTTATCATTCTACCCAGTAATAAAAGTCACCTACCATAGCAAGTGGCAGCCATCACCAAGACAGCCAGAAATGTAAGGATGATGAGAGTGCGCATTGTGCCAGTGCAGGGAGGAATCTCTCACTGTCTTTCTTGCTGTGTTTTGCTTTCTTCCCACTGAGGGCAGCTGGAGATCCTGGGCTGACTGCAAAATTAGCAGTGGAATGTTTATTAAGAAAATATAGTTAGGAGGGGGCCTATGAAAGAGCCTGGGCAAGACGATGGCTAGCTGGTACACTCTCTATAGAGCCATTACAAAACATCCTCTATTAGCAGATTGAATCAAGTTTTGGGAATGCATGCCCCCTTCCTCTCCCAGTTCAGGGCTGGGGGTCATAATCCAGAGACAAACATGTCACTAACACTCCACACTCATAAAAGCTGGCCTGCTTTTGGAATTTCAGGAAAGGAATTTCAGAGACTGCCAGAGGTCCAAAGGCAGAGGTGCGTGTTGACCCCAAATGCAAATGTTTGCCTTTCTAATTTTTCCTCTGATCTGCCCTCTTTGCCCCCACCATGTTCCATCTGGATAGAGCCAACCCAAACTGTTTTGTCAGCTTTGCTGATGGAGATGTGGAGACTGAGGCTTCAAACACTCCTGCTTCCCTCAGTCCCCCTCTCTCCAGTGGCCCTTGCTGTGATGGCAGCCCGCCAGTCATCAGAGGAGGAACACAATCCTAGTGCCCATTCCTGTCTCCTACTTTATTGCTCCAGGACTAACAAGCAGCAACCTAAACAAATCCCTTCTGCCAAAGGGATCATCATTTTTGCATTAAGATGATACCCATAACTCTCTCTCAGAGGGCTCTCACTGTGGTACTGACACTACACTCCATTTCCAGACCAAGGAAGGACATCTTGGTGGAGGCAGAGGTAACCATATCTCTCAGGACTGATGTCTGTCTGGTCTAGCACTAGCAGTCCTTGCTCTACCAGGCACTGACATCAGATGTCAATGCAAGGCTTTTCAGCTGGGACAAATCTCCAAGGCCAGCAGTCTCTGGGAGCATTACCTTGGTTTTTAAGCAAATCAAGAGTTTGTCTGGGACCAATATCAAGGACAGCAGAGATGGACAAAATATTGAGTGTTCAACTCTCCAGCAGCTCTGTGGGAAAGTAGAAAAGAGTAAAAGAAGAAAGAAGGAATTACAGAGATGGCCATCCCTGCTGGGTGAAGAGCAAAGAGGAGTAGTTTGCTAGAGGAAAGACAGGGAGGGAAAGTGGGTACCCAGTGCCTGCCAGCCCTCGCATAATGGCCGTGGTGGGGCTGGGACCCTGCACACTGCCTGGGGATGGGCCTAGGGCATAGGAACCATTCTCAAGTGTGATCCAAGCTGTGATGACCACCTGCTTTCTCCATGTATACATGCAGGCATCAGGATCTCTCACTGTCAGGGTACAGAGCGAATGCACTCTGGATTCAGGCCATTCTCCCCAAACCACTGTGGTGTTGTCACTGCTGTTACATTCAGAGGCCAATCCGTGAAACCACACTGCAGGTAACACAGCCAAGAACTACAGGGTCAGTTAGCCAGAGTCTAACCCTTCACCAGAGAGGAGTGAAACTTCAGTGGAAAAAAGATTACTCTTTTAATCTTACTAAATTAATATTTACAACTTAGTCTTTCAATGCCAAACTCATGACCCTTTCCTGAAGCCTCTGGTTTCTGGGAGAGAAATTGAGAAGGGTCTTCAACTACAGATCAAAGAGATAGAATTGCTTTTCTTCCCCATTATCCCATCCCATGTGGAGATCACCTCAGTCTCGTGCCATCAATGCTTAGCCTAAAATGAGGAGGAAAACTAAGGGAAAAAACATAAGTCTGCTATACACCAAAGGTCAGAAGGGAACAGAGACATTTATGCTGCCCTTCAATGCCCTGCCACTCCAGCCTCTTTAAGGAAAATATCTGCTCTGTGATTGTTTTCATTCCTTAGAGCTCATAGTTTCGGACTTAGTGTTGAATGTGGATTTTATAGGTTTCCCAAGTGTCTTGTACAGGAGCTACTAAGAAAGGGAGACTTGAGGGAGAGACTGGAGGAGGGACCCCAGTGGGAAAACAGTGGGGCACAGAGAGGGAGATGCTGGGAGTACTTTGGAATGAAAGTGAGGCTGCACAATGGGAAACTCCAACATGCTTTCCAGCCAAACCCTCTTTATTTATCTTTACTCAAGGCAGAGCTTTCTGCTCCCTGGAAGACTCTGTTCCCATTTCAGAGGATGCTGATCCCAGAACGCCTGGAGCATACCCTGCATCAACCACAGGAGAAGAGCCACAAACACCACTTTAACCCAAATGTTTCATTTTCCACCACAGAGGCAATACATTTTTCAAGGGTGAACACGCCGGCTACACAGCCCTATACCAACAAATCTCCTTCGAGGAATGCTTTCTCTTGCAACTCCATACTTCCCTGCACACATCTCCCCTCCCCAGCAATAGTGGGCTGCCCCAGAGGTAACATACCATGCAAGAGAGTGAGCCCAACCCCTCTGCTTTCTAGAAGCAGCCACTGGTTAGAAATAGAGAAGGGAGCTAAGGCAATCACCTGCATATGCCAGGGAAATCTCCGCAGTCCCACAAATAAAGGGGGAATCAAAAAAGCAGCCCTGATCTGTCTACTGCTGGATTGGAGACTCACAACGTTATACGCATGCCTTAGCAACCACTCCTAACACTTTGCAGCTGTGAAGCACCAGCAAGGCAATAATAACAAGCAGCTGTCCAGTAAAAGCAAGGCGGTCCCTGCATACTCACTAAGGTGTTGTTTGCCTGCAGCTCTTGTCTGGCGGTGCAGCTCTTCTGGTATCCTGAACCCTGGACTGAAGAAAAGGGACCTTTTATTTATTAGCATTAATCAGTGACTCCTCCCCTCTCCCACTCTTGATCCACCCCCAAGGGTACCACCTTCTCCATCAGAAATACCTTCTGCTCACAGCCAGGAAACCAACAACCTCAAGGAACTGAGCCAAGAGGGAGAGAGCCAGAGCAGACACCAGCCACATCCAGGTTACCTCTCTGTGCCCAGGAGCAATGAGTGGACAGAGATCTGAGAACAAGCTCCAATCTTTGCTGCAAGACCCTCCCTCTTCCACCCTCTCCTCCCCTTCTGTGCTCTAACTCAAGCCATGCTGCTAGCCAGGGCACCTATTCTTCCACAGGAAACAGGAAGCCAGAAGCCTTCTCCCCCTCTCTTCATGCTGCTTTTACAACTGTCTGATCCCCTCTCTTAGTGGCAGGCTAATGTCAGACTGAAAATTCACATAACAAAGGTGTCTGCTTTTCCATGTAGCTCCGAAAACCCCGAAGTGACAAAACCCTGTGAGTTGGCTTACACAAACTTAACCCCTGAGTTGCACCCTCTCAGTTCACACCAGGCCCATAACAGTGCTGGACAGCCTAGGGCATGTACTTGTTGGACAGGGCTACTGGGCTTCTGATCCTGTCTGCACCACCTAGCACATGGTGCATGTAGAGCACACAGGCACCACACTGGGATGCTGAACCCATGAGAGTAGCAACCTGCAGCAGTGCTCCCTCCCTCAGCAGAAATCCATGCCTGGTGCATGCTCAGCAAAGGTGCTGGCAGGTCCAGTCCCTAAGTAAGGGTAGGCATAGACTGAGGGACTGAGCTCAGCAGAGGTGCAATCATAGCATGGTTTGGGTTGGAAGGGACCTTACAGATGATATAGTTCCAACTCCCCTGCCATGGATAGGGACACCTTACATTAGCTCAGGTTGCTCAAAGCCTCATCCAGACAGCACAAGACTCTGGTCTTCGGGTATTCACAACTTCTCTGGGTAACACCTTTCAGCATCTCTCCACCCTCACAGTAAGAATTTCATGGTAATATCTAATGGAGGGATGACCAGCTGCAGAAATTAGTGGTTTGGGAAGTTAAGAAAGAAAACCCATCACATTATTCATTAATTAAACAGCTGGTGAGTGTGGCTTGCCTGGTCCAGAAAAAGATCAAGTGTGGTCTGATGTGCAGTCTCAGTTGCAAAATGAAAATGATAGAATATGCGTGGAGTTAAAGAACCACCAAATGTTTGGACAGAGAACAGTCCTATGGTTATCTCTTTAGCTCCTACAGTACTCTATGAGTTTGGGGAAAGTTCAGACTTCTCTGTGGCAACAAGGTACCATTTTACTCTTGTCCTTGTACAAGCAGCTATTGGTCCTCAGAGCCTAAGAACATCAACCTTGAACTGTTTCCAAGGTATAGGACACTTAATCATGAACCACTTCTGAAAAGCTGTGCAAACAGGAGGACATTTCTTGCCCTAATCTACCGCCCATCAGGGTCATCTGAATATTCAGCGCTACGACATGCTGCACCCTGAAAGAGATCAGAAGATCTGGTCACCCTCATCTGCCTAGGTGCAGGTAAACCTTTGGCCCCGATGCCATCTGACAAACTTTTAGTTAAGTTGGAGAAAATGGGCATTAAAGCCAAAACTGTGAGATGGTAAGGAACCAGACAAATGGGGTGGAAGCTTAAGCAGTGAAAAAGAGAAATGTTGAGAAACCACTAATTTAATTTCTCTTGGGGCTAGTTTTACTGAATACTTCCATTAATGGCTGGCTTTAAAAAGGAATACTTGTTGAGGAATTTTGTCAATAACACAAAGCAAGAAAGCAACAGCAGTGAAAAGGAGGCATGAGAGCTTATACAGGATGAAAAGGAGGACCTTGAAAGCTGCAGTAACAGAAACAGGATAATATGCAGCAGCACAAAGGCAAGGTCTTCCATTGGGATTAGCAGAAAGAATCCTGCTGTAAATTAAAAGCTCAAAAACTGGAAGTAAACAGTTAATAAAAGGAAAAACTATGAACCATAAAGTTGATGACAGAATACTGATTCTGATATGTCTACTGAGAATGTGCCTGCAGAGATGGGCACCTGTTAGTGCCATTGGATAAGTTACCAGGGATAACTCAGCAGGATCCCTCTGTATGGCCCAGGTCACCTTTGCTCACAGAAGAATAATTCCAGTGGGAAGTGCTATAGATGAGGACTAACAAGACAAGGTGATTTGCGCTCACACCCAAAATGACAGACCGTAGCCTGTGGGAAGCACCAAGCCTCTCCACCCCTGCATTGTCCACAAGGCTTTTCCAGCAGGACAATGAACTAGCAATTACAAACTGTTTCCAGTACCCCTCCAGGGACTGTTTCAGAGTCCGCAGCTCTCATGATTAGGATAAATCTCATTTCCAGACTCTGTGTCTTTAGGGCCATGATCCATATCTATGTGTCCCTCACCTAGTGCCCAGCTCATGATAGGAAGACTTCAGCAGAGTTGCTGAGCACTACAGTAAGGGAATAAACCTTATCACCTCTGCAACAGAGCAGGGTTTCCAAACCCAGGTTGCCTGGAGTAACAAATAACTGGACTCATCAATCTGGACAGTCCTTTTCAAGCTTGCTTCTGTGTTTCAGGATGGAAGTTAGTCAGCAACCACATGGTCTATGGCTTAGGAAGAGATTTCTCAACATGACAAACAAGTGCTTTTTAGAACAACTAGTTCTACAGCACATGAGAAAACAAGATTTTATTTTTATTTTTTCATTTGGTCCTAAGTAATACCTCGGAACTGATCCAAGAAGAAAGTATAATTGAGCCATTAAGTAAGAGTGTCCAAGTATCCACAATCTAATTAGAGTCAACAACCTCATGGAATAAATCGTGCTGAAAACTAGCATACTGACACTAAGCTTTAGAGAGAGAGATGTTTTTTAAACACAGAAGCTAGTCAAAAGACTATAAAATAAAAATAAACAGAACACATTTCAGACATTTAAAGAACTCAATATACATATCTGAACGTGTGTTAGTTCTGGCAGCAAACTTACTCAGCTACCCGAAATTAACCCTAAAACTAGTTCAAATGTTAGTTCAATCTGGGAAAGACACATTTCAAGAACAGATTGAAAAATTTCCAAAGGTTAAGAGAAAGGGGAAGCACATAAACAGGAGAAATCTAGTTTCACAGCAATTGAACATTATTTGCAAAATAACTGAAATGATTAGTTTCCATTTCCATGGTGGGATGGGGAGAAGAGAGTAATTTTATAATAGATAAGTGGTAGGGATGGGGAAAAAAAAGTAATTTTATAAAAAGTAAGCGATGAGTTTTTCCTCAAAAATATTTAAACACATATATTTGAAACCTGTCTTGACCTTTCCCTGAGAAAAAATTTGCCCCCAGCATTTACAACGTTCTGCAAAAATAAAAGTCTCCAGTGTGAAAATATGTATTGGTTCTAATAAAGTGAATCCATGTATAGTCTTAGTGCTGTGAAAACCACCATCTAAGCTTACAAATAGTGTCAGCCTCCTGTGGGTGGGGAAGGTTCCCATACCAGCTCACAGCTATTTTCTTTCCTGCTTTCTCCAACATTTTGGGCTAGGATGCACTTTAGAAGTTCCCCTTTCCATCTTACGTAATGACTTCCAGTGACTTTCTCCTGCCCATGGATGTGGAGCACACCTGCAGCCTGAAGGGTGTCACTCTGGACTCTGGGACAACTGGTTGCTCAGTACCCCAGTGTTAAGGAGCAGGACTGAAAATAAATACCATAAAGAGGCACAGATCCTTCCTCCCTGAAGAAAGTCAGAGGGTGAGAGGACAATTCTTCTTCTACCTCCACTGGCCTACAGAATTTTGTCCTATCTCCACATTAGTCATGACCATAAAAAGAAATTCACAGTTGATGAGCTGTCAGGTTTGGCTCGTTGGCTGGTTGGTAAACTGAGGACTTTTTTGGCCACTGTATTATGTTGGTGGTGGCAGATGTTTAATCTACTGAAATTCAGAGATTAGTGTCCAGACAAAACCTCACAGCCATGGTCTATGCAGTTGTGATCCTCAAAGTTACTCCTTGTAATCCATCAGACTTCAAAATGAAGGCCAATATCCTAGAAAAGTCACAGTCCGGGTATGAATACAGGAGTATTTGGAGTCAGCAGTACAGCCTAATGGAAGCTCATTGCTCTCCATTTCTGCTTGCTGCAAAAAAGTGAGCCTGGCTCAAGCCTTTAATTCCAATACTCAGCACCATTCATGGGATGTCACTGAGTTACTTTAAAGACTATCTCTGTTTGGCCAGGACTTTCCAGAACAGCTGTGTTTGGCTGAAACAATAAAAAAAGATTACTGGTAATAGGAAGTTCATGAGCACAGAAGACTAAAATTTCACAGAAGCTAGACCAAGGTTATTCAGTTCACTGGATAAAGTAACCAAAACATTCTGGGCTAAGAACTAACTCTGCTGCTTCCTTTGGCTTCACCCAGATCCGCCCACATGTGCTCACATACACTGATCAGCATATTTCTCTTTCAGTCTGGAAAGAAAGGAAGACACAGGACAATGTTAATATTATTTGGCTGTTGAAAAAATTGGGAGAGGCTCTTGTGTAGGGATTAAATAATCCATCTAAGTAACTAGAATTGCTTGTACTTCAGGCATCCTAAGAAAAACTGAGCAAGCAAAAAGTTCGAGCTTTATATAAACAGAGCATACTTCTGGGTTGTACTCTTACGGGAAAAGGGAGCAGAAATCTCTCTTCTTTTTCCACCCTCATTTCCCTTGCTTCACCACATGGACACAAAAATGTCCTGACCTGACTTATTCTTTGGGATCAGATGAGATTTACCCGCCTTATTTCCTGTACAGACATGTAGAGAGATAAGAAAGCAACTGTGGTTGCACTCTTCTTATCCATCTGGTAAATAAAAAAAATAACAGTAATGCCTCTTTTTTTTCAGCATAAGCTTTGATAGCATCTTAGATCCTAAATCTGCCTGCCCTTTTGAAGCCAAGATTGGACTGAAATATTTGTGTTCCGTCTGTCTTGAATGCAGGATGCCACCGAAATATTTACAAGCATCCCTGCACTATTATATATGTTTCTCTGTTCTATCTCGAGTTCAGTATCTAAAGGATCATAAATTTTGTCTCTAGTAAGTAAATAACTTTTTCTGTGACACATCAAGCCCCTGGTGTTGGCCTCAGCCTCTGTTGTCAATATCTGATAGAATAAAAAGGAATGCTAGGGGGTGGGGGGAAAAGCACAATACCCAGCTAATTGTGAAATGCTGTTTGTGGCAAGAAGAAAGACATTCTTATTTCTTGAAGCATTAAATCTGACTACTCTTATCCTCCTGTGCATAACTACAAATTATATTAATGTTGCTAACATCACATGCTAGTCAAACCATTCAACTTCCTTAGCAATGAATTTCACACACTAATTATATGCTCTTTGGATATGTATTTATTGTTTATTTGTATTAAACTTGACAACTGATTATTTGTATCCAGAAATTTTGTGTTCTCATAAAGCAGGAAAGAATTTTAAAAGGAGAAGCAAAGATAAAAGGAACTCAAGAAGCATTTGGACAATGCTTTCAGGCACATGGTGTGATTCCTCTGGTGTCCTGTGCAGGGCCAGGAGTTGGACTCGATGATCCTGATGAGTCCTTCCCAACTCAGTATACTCTATGATTCTATGATAAATCAGATCTTTTAGATTAGTTTTTCCTTCTTCCTAAAATGGCACTGGACTCCAGAAGTCACAACTTTGCCAGGGATATTTGTCATTAATGGTCATAAATTCCTTTAAATTATAAAGGAAATGATAAAAAAATATAAATGGAGAACAAAGAAGAGTTCTGGGTGTGGAAGCACTAGGAAGGCAGGCATAAGAAGGGATATAACAACAGCACATGTTGATGGCACCTGGATTAGGATATTATTAAAATCCCAGCAGAGCTCTTTCCCTTTCTTTTTAGCCAGGCAGTGGGAGGAAACCCAGGACAGATGTATAAGAGTGACTCCAGCGTTGCAGGCATGAGGTAACACTTTTGGATTCAACATTTTCCTTCGCTTGCTTGGTCAAAGCTAGTTTTGGTCTGTTCTCCTGAAATTATCTTTTTTTCTCTACATCCATGATAAAGGATGTCATGTTAAGACTCAATACAGGTGCCAAAAAATCACATAAAAGCATACATATGACTTAAGGCATGTATCAATCCTAGAAGCTGCATAGAGCTTTTTCCACGGTAGAATCTTTTTTAAAAGATTCTTTTTTAAGATTCTTTTTTAAAATATTCTTGCCAACAAAAATACTTTTGTCCTTCCTGGGTTATAACTAATTCTTTCCTCACTCTGTTCCAGTAATAGGATCTGCTTACAATACTTCCTGTCACCAACCAGATTGTATTATTTGGGATTTCTGTTCTCACTGTCTCCCACCTATATCAATGCCTGCACTGGAAAACGTTACTGTACATTTATCAGCAAAATACACTGCATGAGTCAGATGTTGGGTACACAATCCTGCTGGCTGGCTAAGCATAAGATTAATGACAATGTTCTTTAATACCACACATTTTCATACAGCAGACAATGAATGAGAATCTCTGCTGTGCATATATTATATACCAAACATCTGTACACATCTGTAGAACACACCTTCCCCCATGTTACTTGGCCAACCATCTATCTGTCACTTCATCTCTTTGAGGCAGGCATCTTCTTTCTTGATGCTCATTTCACTAGAGAACTGGAGGAGAAACTAGTGAACCTGCTGGAGGACCCAGTAGATAAAATACCAGTACTACAGAATAAATAAAACACATTCACTAGCTCCTAAAAAGACCCTTGTCTATTTTGAGACCTGAAATGAACAGCGAACTCCAGTAAGGATTGCAGTAAGGACAGTAATTTCTTTAGTCACCCTGGTCCCTCATTAGGAGTAAGTGTCTGCTTGTGCAAAGTGCTGTACAAGCCCCAGAAGGGAGAGATGTGTGGTTACATACCTGTCCTCACCTCTCCATAGGAGAAGAGGCCTGTCTGGCAGGAGCACCTTCCTCAGCCAAGGACCCTCTTATCACTGCCTGGCCTTCCCAAGCCTGGGGCTTGGTGATGACAGATGATACACAGGTGTCCAAAGTTCACTCTGTTTTTCAGCCTCTGGAGCTCTTCTGTATTATCTGATCTCTTGGGGCTCCTCTGTGCCATCATTCTAATGATGATCTGTTTCTGACCCCATCCACTGTTGCAGACAGTGGATTGCTAAACAGAAATTTGCTGTCATTACAACTTATCTGGGGAGATCTTGAGTTAGTAAGAACATAAGAAAATAATTTATCTCAGTGGGTTTGCACTTTTGTAGAGGGGTACCATAAGTAAAACAGAAGAAGTGTTACGAGGAGCTCTGTACTGCCACTAAAGAGAGATCTGCAAGGGTGAGGTGACAGCTGAGGGCTTGGCTTTAGCTCCTTCTCTTTTGTCTGACAACAAGCACCTGAAATCTCAGATCAGGCTTCTGCCTCCTCCATGCAACATGCAACACTGCAGCACGAAGTTGACCTGAAGCTGCTTCTGAGAAAAATGTTCCTGCTGTCTTATTGCTGAGGCTGTTTCCTGCCCATCCTTATCTGCCTGGTGGCTGCTGCCCTTTTTTCTTGCAATCTGACGAATTGTGTGAGCTCCCTGAAAAGTTGCTTGGCCCCAGGAAGGGTTTCTTCTGCACTTCTATCCTGCAGCTACTCATTTGGTGACACGAAACCCCACTCCCCAAGCTGATGTCCAACAATTGCAGTGGAGAGAAGTGCCTAAGGAGATCAGGGAAAAGAGCACAGGGACTTTCTTGACAGCTACCGCATTGGTATGACCTCCATAAGCTAACTCATATATATGTGTCTGAACTGCACTTGATTTCAGCAGGCTTTGATTTTTGGGTGGAAATTAAGCTGCTAAACAGGAATAAAGTAATAAAATACACTTGCAGGCCTGAACAGGTAGCAGAAGACATAGATTCCAGTTTAGCTAGATATAAATCCCCATATCAAGGTCTCCAAGGTATCAGAGCAAAAGGAACTGTATGCAGGACACTGAGAGCTGGAAGCAGCATCAGAACCAGCTAAGGCCAGCTGCATTCCCAGGGTGGAAGGAAGAAGAACAGCCCCAGCAGTGCCTTGTGTTTACAGCAAATACAAAAGTAGGTAAACGTCCAGTTCAGCAACTCTGCTAATGCAGAGCTAATTCCAGCCACAGGGACTAGCTCACCCACACCAGCCTCCAGAACACATGTGACCACATGGCCTGCCTTCAGCTGTAGGATGTGATGAGGCCTGACCCACCTATCACACTGCTCCTCTCTATGCTTGCCCCACTTGGCCAGTGGGACACACTATGGCACCAGCCCCATCCCCTTCTCCAGGCTGTCTGTCCCCTTCACCACAGATATGGCACTGCCACCTCCCAGCTGCTCCAGGCCCTGTTCAGCCCTGGGGAAGAGCCTGTAGGAGGATGCCACGGCCAGGAAAGCTTCACAGAGTGGCCCCAGCTGCTGGGGAGAGGGGCAGGGGGAACATGCACAACAAAGCCCAAATGACAGAACAAAGCAGTTATCAATAGCAGCTGCATAACCAATGAAGAAGCAAATTGAGGCCTTGATTCCCATCTCAGGACCCTGGTGTCTCCATTTTCCATTCGGGAGCATTTTAGGACAGATAACCTTGCATTTCCTCCCAGCCCTCTCCTTCTTGCTCTCAGTGGGAGCTTTTGCTGCTTTTGTCAGTGACCTGGGAATTATGTTCCCTGGGAATTCGCTAAGTGGGTGGTGGGGCTGGGGGAAAAGCAGAGGGGGATGGTGCTTGTCCAAAAACAGACTTCCTCCCACACATGTTGCCCATCTGTGGCATGTCTGTCTGTCACAGAGAAATTCAGAGACAGATTTAATATATTAAACATAAATAAAGCAGCGCCAAGTCTTTGGCTGATCGTCTTGGCTAGAAATAGAAGTGAACTACTTCAGGGGCTTTGGGTTTGCATGCTTGATGGATTCCCAGCATAAGGACAGATGTTCAGATAAACCCATCCGAAGTCAAAATAAACAATCCTGCATGAATTTTCAAGAAGGGGGCACTGAAATGAGCTGGAGAACATCAGTGCCATTCAAGGTAACAGATAAGGAGCAAGGAGCAGCTCCCAAGCAGCTCATCATGGGGAGGTTAAGGTCCCAGCAACGATGTGAGGGCATGTCATGATAAAGACTACAGTGCCCTAGCATAATAAAGCTAATGATGCAGGTTTTGGGACTTTCCCCCTCTGCCCAACACCTAGTCCCAAAAAAAACAGATACCATAATACCTTAGAGACCACTGCACTGCTGTGGGTGTGTCTGATCATTTGAAAGTGGGGACAGGACAAGCAGATATACAAAGCACCTCATTTCCATAGGAACAGACACAGAAATAATCCCATCCTATCTTGTAAAATGCTGGTAATGCAGTTTCTCAAGTTTGAAATGTCCTGGATACAGTTATCTTTATTATTAAAAGAAGAAGGGTTTTATTGTCCTAGATCAAAAGGCCAGACTTGCCAAGAAGGACTCCTCTGAAATACCAGACTCAGAAGGCGAACAGGGCCCCTAGGGCAAGGCAGCTAATCCGTTTTCTTGTGTTACTGAAGTCTTGCTTTATCACCATTCTGATGGAGAGTGCCTGGCGGGTTCTCTGTTTTCCCTTTTCATGGGATACTTATTCTCTTTAAAAAGGAGTGCCTGGGGCAGGTGCAATGTGACAAGCACTTTCCCCTGGGAGCAGCAGGGTTACGCTTGGGACAGAGCTGCCTTCAGTGCATGGGATGGGGAAAAAGAGAAATAAAATCATACCAGCATCAGAGAGCCCTGTCACTCACACAGAGACAGGGAGCCAGCAGGGAGGAGGAGGGTGCACTTAGAGCCAGCCCCACCCTGTAGACTGAGAGGGGACATGTGGAGTATCTTGTACCACTGAGAGTCTCCAAGTTATTGAACAGAAATCAAGGCAGAGTCCCTGGTTTGGGATACTGAGGACAAACCTAATGGGATGATTCTTAGGTCCCTCTATTCCTGCCTGCTCCACTCCTCTGTGGGAGCAGTGTTTCTTTCCAGAGTACTTTGTGTCCCTGTGTGGTGGCGGTGAGTTATCAGGTCACAGGAGAGACACCAAAGATGTGCTGTTTCCAGGCTAGGAACCTGCCAGATGGAAGCAGTTGGAAGAGCCATTAACCATGGCAGCATCCAGATTCCTGGAGGACAGAATGGGTCTGTAGAAGAAGACTGGTAAACCTTTAAAGAGAGTTAATCTTTTGATATAAGCATTACTACTTCAGTTATAGCATGAGAAATAGCCTTTCACTTTAACAGTACCTTTCTGCTACTGTCTTGCCAAGATTCAAATGTACCAAGCAAGGGCTCATTCACATTTTCCTCTCCCCTGCCATAGATGCTTCTTGATTATGCAAAGATATCTTCTTAGTATCTTTGTAATAAAATATTTTAAATAGAATAATATTCCAATATTTACTAATTATTTAAAATAATATTAAAACATTTACTATGCAAATCTATCTTCCTAATATCTACATAACATAATATTTTCTTTACTGCTAGAATCTCAACAGAGCAGAAAACCTGAAAATGTTGCTACAAGATGGGGGTCTGAAATCCAGGATGCCCAGGGATCCAAGAAAACACTACAACTGCTTTGGGAAAGCCATGTGGAAAGGAAGCCCATTCACCATCAGCCCCCAAAAGGATAAGGCAGTTTGTGCAGGAGGACGGATCTCACTGGCAAGGAGTGAGAGATGGAGAGAAAGCAGTGATCCAAATCTGATAAGCTTCAGGTGTGCCAAAGCAGAGCAATCAAACAAGGCAGCCTTTCATACACGGTGAAAGGCTGCCATTTCAACTTAAGAAAATAGCCACTGAGAGTCACAGGGAGATGGAGAGTGAAGAGAAAGTGTGGCCGTATGGCTAAAGTCCAGGAGATCTGGATGCGGAAGATCTGGGTTCTTTCTCCAGCTCTGCCCACGGGCTTCATCAACAATCTGGGGTAAGTCACTGTCTGTCTCTTCTGTTTCTCAGCCAAAGAACAGAAAAATCTGGCCAAGGAAAATAAAGTCTTGACTGCAATAGGAAGTCATGATACATCCAGGATCAACACCCACATTGAATTCCAAAATGCCAAAGAATACTTAGAGCACAACAGATTTATACTGAAAACATCATATCTGTATTTTAAAACACAATCTTTTGGGCATACAGCCCTGTATTATTTAGTGGATAAGAAAACAGATTGAACATTTTTTCTTAAGGTGATTAATTTATTCCTTCCAGTGATTAGCAGCAACAAAACAAAACCCAGGAAAACTAAGATCCCATCCTACTCTTCTGATAGTTGATTAGCAGACCCAAAGATTTCACATTTGTCTGCAGTTGCCCACATAGCACTGGACTGCACCAATGCTATGTCTTCTGGCACCTATGGAAGTAATGATGGACTATCTCCGGCCTCTCTGAAAGGTACAGATAGCAATACTACCAGTGCCTCAGTTATTAGACAAAAGGCAAGAAATAATGCTTGTGATGTAGACATCATAAAAAACACGACATAGGTGGCATAGTTTCAGACTAAGCCCCTAACAGGGTAACGAAATGTGGGCTCTGGCCTAGGAAGAGAGGGAGGTGGGAGACATGAAGAATATCTAATACTCATAATACAGGGATAGGGAGAAACCTGGAGTGCACAAACAACCCATGTGTTTAGGCTGGAAAGTGGATGGGTCTGACTTTTCAACCTGTATGTGGACAGGATATGGTGTTTTGCAGGGGCTGCTGTGATCCATGGAGGATTCAATGGCTTAAGCCCTGAGGAACGCATGGGGAGGAGGACACGGTGCTCTTTGCAGCTGTGATACAGAGGGCAACTCCGCACAGCCGTCATATGTGGAGGCCTGCTGCAGGCAGAGATGCAGTTAGGCATGGGCCTTTCCTCTAATCTGAAAATATATGCTGCTTTACAGATCGTGGAAGCTGCCAGCCTGGATTTTTAGGTACATTAGCAGAGAACGGAGAAATTCAAATAGGGGAACAAGTACTCTCTTATTCAATGTGCATCTTGTGGTTTTGCAGGTTTTTCCACTGAGAATGTTCCTCTGAAGTTTCCTTTGTGACTGAGCCAAAATGGGTCAAACAGGTATTTGATTCACAGCCCTAGAAAAAACACTTATGTGTTCTCATCACTGTCAGTTCTCTGTGGTACCAATCCAGCACCTTCCCTCACTGACCCTTACCTGTTGCTGGCCACATTCCCCCTTGGGCAAGTCCTTTCCTTCTCCCAGATCAGCCTCTGGCTCTTCCTTGCCCTCCTCTTTCACGGTCCTGCAAACCACTTCCCCAGTTGAATCCTTCAGACAATATTTCCTCCTCCTGTGTCAACTGTCCCCACGTCTTTGCCAGCCCATGGGCTGCCATTAGTGGTACTGAGGGGAACCCATCCTGTGCCAAGGTGCAGCATGACTAAGCCCTGTGATCTGTCCACCCGCAAGAGAGGATTTGTTTCTAATATTGCTGCCCAGATTTATTGGTTCAGCTTCCTTCCAGACAAACTCCTTCTGGGCTCCTCAGTACAAGAGAGAAATGGAGCTCCTGGAACAGGTCCAGCAGAGGGCAACAGAGATGATTAAGGGACTGGAGCATCTCTCTTATGAGGAAAGGTTGAGGGAGCTGGACCTGTTCAGCCTTGAAAAGAGATGACTGAGCGGGGACCTTATCAATATCTGTAAGTATCTGAAGGGAGGGTGTCAAGAGAATGTGGCCAGGCTCTTCTCGGTGGTGCCAAGCAATAGGACAAGAGGCAATGGGCAGAAGCTGGTATGCAGGAAGTTCCTTATACCTGAGTATAAGGAAGAACTTCTTTACTGTGCAGGTGACCACACACTCAAACAGATTGCCCAGAGAGGTTGTGGAGTCTCCCTCACTGGAGATATTCAAGAACTGTCTGGATGCAATCCTGTGCCATGTGCTCTAGGATGACCCGGCCTGAGCAGGGAGGTTGGACCAGATCCATTGTGGTCCCTTCCGATCTTACCAATTCTGTGATTTTGTAAACAGAGGTGTCAGACAGTCATGCACTTCCTCCTTTTATTTTAGGAAGGACAATGGTTCCTACCATATCTTGCACTAAATCATCACTATCTCCTCCCACTCCTGGGAACTCAGGCCCAACTCAGTGCTGGAGTTATGTGCATGAGATGGGATCTGACTTAAGCACCATAAAGCTCATCCTATGACAGGTATTCCAGTAAATAGAGGAGAGATTTTAAAATTGTTTATTCAAAATTGGCAGAGTCCTGATGCCTAGCAGAGTCCCTAGAAGAAAGGAAGAAGGTTTATTCCTGCCTTGTGCTGGTGACTGTTTTCTGCATGCATAAGGGAGGAGGGATGCATGCCCTGTGAGATGTCTCTTCCTTTCATGCTGGCAGTGAGAGGGCTCTGAGCATCTCCCGGCCACTTTCAAGAGCAGGAGCAATGCTAACCAGATAGACTCACGTACAGGAACCAGTGCCCACTCCTCTTCTTCAGTGTAGGTGCAAAGGTTGTTCTGGTCCTTCTCCTGTCAGATTCCTCACAGCTCAGTAGACACTCACAGCCATATCCAGAACTCTGCGTGAAGTGAAACTGGAGCTGAGGGCAGACATGTTCATATTGAAAGTCTTCCTTCAACCTGCAGCAGATGGGGGATAGTTCAGAGGTTTAAATCCCCTACATTCAGCATTGTTCAGACTTTGGTTTGGGCCTATACTACACAAAAGGAAGGAAAATTCTCTGCTGAAGCACAGGAGTGAGAGATTGCAGCAAACAGTTGATGCACCACATGTATCCTGTTAAAGGCCCTCTTCCCCAAATAGCCTTGCTCAAGCTGATGATGAGTATGATTTACATGAAGTTGGCACTGCATCAGCTGCTGGAAAAGAGAGGAATAAAGCAACAGAGAGCTGAGCCTTGCCTTGTGGACTTCGGGACAGAAGAGCAGCAACTCTCAGCACCAACTCATCCCTCAGGTCCCTTGCTGCCTGCTGACATACATGACCCAGCAGACTCCTGAGGGATGTGTATATCCAGAAGAGGTGCTGATGAAATATGAATACTTCACAGGGAAACAGCCCACCAACCAGTAGGAAATGCTGAGGAGAGGGCTGTAACTTAAACATCTGCATCTCAAGGGCATTTGCAAATGCCAAAGAGAAGTACCCAAGAGAGCTGAATGGTACCACTAGGACCTGGTAGCTGGTTTCTGCCTGGGGAGTATAGGTGGGGAGCACCCCTGGGACCCAGCCCTCACCTCTAAGCAACATTTACTTATTTTATGCCCCACACAACAGTTCAGGGGAATAAACCACAAAAATGTTTGTCCACTTGCTGAACCTCCAAGTCTTTGTAATATTCTGCTTCTGGAGGCGTTCAAATTGTTTCTCACCAAAGATGAATGCAAAGTTGCATCATCCACAGTGCAACCCAATTCCCTGTTCCCTGGAGTAAAGACAGCAGCTCTCATACGCCTCTGCAGCCTCACTTTGCTCTTAGGCAGACTCAGCTGTTTTCTTAGGTATTTTGAATGTCCTTTGAGTGCAGGTGCTGCTGCAGAGCAGAGGTTCTCACATCACAGTATCTCCAAAATACTGAGGGCAAAGGGAACCCCCTCATCCTGCCCTCTGTCAGTTTGCATCTAGCACTTCCTCCCACTGAAAACCAAACCAGTCTCCCTAGACAGCTCGAAACATCTGGGCCACGTACACCACAAATTCAGGTCAGAGATAACACGACTGGACAAAAAAAAAACCAACAAAAAATGAAACAACAAACAAGAGATTGCCCCATCCACATCACTGTGCATCTGGTTTCTCCCTCAAATGGCCCACTGCAGCGGTTAAGCCCACCAAAGTTGCATTGCAGAAGCCTTCGAGCACAGGGATTAAGGTGACACCACTGCCACTACATCTGTGCCCAGCACTCTAGGACTGTCCATGCTGTGCAAGTCCCACAGAACAGCTGGAGGAGGAGGAGGAGGAGGAGGCCTTTCCTCTGGTGTCCTTGTGGCTCCTAAGATTGTCAGTTCGGTGCAGAGCTCTGCAAAGTGCAGAGGGAATTAAACTCCCCAGTGTACATAATGAAGCTCCTGAAAAGCTATCCCTATAATTAGCTGTGTACACAGCGAACACAGTCACTGGGGACACTGCTCTTACTCCCAGGCTTGTTTGCAGAACCAGAGCTTCATTCATGTCCTGTTTTTTTTCCCTCCAGCACTGAGGAAGAGTCACGTCGCTGTGCCCAATTCTTGCAGCTGTTGTGTTCACACAGGGCCAAGACATGTACCTCAGACACCTGTGCAGCAGGCCAGTCCCCCCACACTGTTTGGTCTGGACCACAGACATGCATGACACTGGAAACATCTACAATGCCAGGACTCCTCATAGATGTCTCTGCAGCAGATCTTCCCTCTTTACCATACTGCAGAGGAAGGAATATAACCCTTCCCAGGGAGGAACAAGCTATAGCCATAAAAAGCAGCAGTTTTCCAACTGAGGGAAAGCAAGCAGGATTCTTGGCAGGAGATACAGCCCTGCACGTTCTAGGACTAGTATAAAACCAGGAATTCAAAATCATCTGTATTGGGTCTGGTTGAGCTGTAGTTCATTTCCCCACAGTAGCCCTCAGTGCTGTGCTCTGCATTGGCAGCTAGAAGGGTGTTTTGGCTACTGCTGAGCACAGCACCAACACTGTAACATTCCTTCCTCAGCTGAGGACAAGATCCCAGGAGGGGACCCAAGTAGGCCAGCTGACCCAAACTGACCAAAGGGATGTTCCATACCATATGACGTCAGCTCAGATATAAAAGCTAAAGCACAGAGTAGGAGGGTGGGCATTCATTGTCTAATGGCTACCTACTGAGAAACTCTCACACGTACTGAAGCCCTGCTTCTCGGGAGTGGCCGACCACTGCTGCTCATGGGAAGCAGAGAATAAACCCTGCTATCTTTCGCTTCTGCACGCGCAAGCTTCACTTTGCTTTTTGCTTTAAGTAAACTGTCTTATCTCAACCCACGAGTTGTTTCCTTTTTTCCACCTTACTCTCTCCCCTGTCCCTCTGGGAAGGGGAGTGATAGAGAGGCTGGGTGGGCACCTGGTGTCCAGCCAAGGTCAACCCTCCACATCATCATACACCACTGACATGGGGATTCTTGAATGCACTATATACATAAATCCAGCTGTGTGGGAGACGAGTTCTCGCTAAATGAATGATCCAAGTGGAAGAGACAAGAGGTAACACAGCACTTGCCTCCCTGCTGTGGCAATCATGGTATTGGGCAGTTACTTTGCATCCCTTCCAACTCCTGACTTCTTCCTCTGCCTTGGGGAGCTGTGTTTCCTTCATAAGCAAGAACAACTTCTTTCTGTTATCAGTTCTTTGCATTGGCCTAATCTCTGAGAAAGGTTTCTCAGCTCTACCCCTCTTAGGCTCCCTGTCCAAGGCCTAGTCTCTCAAGCCTTGAGAGACATTGCAGTCACTATTTGAGAGGAGCATCCATACTTCATGCCAAAGGATGCTGAGCCAAGTATGAGTCAAGCCTACTGCATGCATCTAGTACAGCAGAACAAAGATGGCTCATATACCTTGCCTGCAAAGTCCCCATTTCCTGTATACCAGTACTGTGACCCCTGAGGAATGTCTGAGGTCAATACACAGACATTAGCCTTTCCCTCCAATGTAGTGTGGAATATCCCCTGTCTTGCAAGGCAACTTTCTACTGCCCTTCTGCAACATCTTAGGCTCATTCATTTCTGCTACCCCATCTCAGAGCTGCTGTACCCAGTGCTGTTCTGACTCCAAACCTTCCTAGAAATCTCTCATCCAGGTGGAAATATCTGTTGATGATGGGTCTAGTTCCATGGGGAATGATTTTTAGCAACCAACCTGGTTGGTTGCTAAGCCTAAGTTAAACTCAGAGAAAGTAGATTTTTTAAGCTTACTCAGAAATATAGAGACTTCATTCTCAAGTGAAAGACAAGAGGAGTGAGAAACAACATATTTGAGTAAAAATTCAGGCTATTCACTTTCTGCTTTATTTAGTAAAATAAATGGAAAAGTTCATGTGACATCATGCAACCAATCCATTTGTAGTGTCAGGAAAGGCTGACAGTGGATCTCAGCATATCACCAAAAGCCAAGAGAATGAGGGAAACAGATCCCTGGGAACTACTAGCTTTACCTCTGATATTGCCATTTTGCTACGCCACTCTTTGCTCCAACAGAGTGGCATGGAAGGACACATCGTAAGGCAATACCAAAGGTGCTGGAGTACTGAAAAGAAGTGAACTGGAACCAACAAATGAGAAGAGATAAGAGATTTCTGGAGAGGATAGACAGCACATATATACATAGAATGGTGATGGGAATACATGACCAACTTGGTTCAGAAATTGTCGAGCTGCAGGGTGAAGTGAACTCTTAATACACCAGAATAAGATGATTCTGGGCACAGTCATCCTGTTGGCTGAGAAAGAATCAGAGTTCCTCATTGAGGGGCTTCTCAGATTCATCTTCTTTCTAAAACACATTAGAGGCATGAAATCAGTTTTGATGTTACTTGGTTTCTCAGTATAGTGATAAAAGAAAAATAACTCAAATGCCTCCCTCTGCTGTCTATGCCACTGCCCTGCCTATCTCATTTCCACTTTACAACACAAAACCTCTGTGCTATAGGAAGATGAATTTTAACAGAGAAAACTCTTAACACTGAATGAACATGGAGATTAAATTGCCCCTCTCCCAGCAGAGACCTCTACTAGAGTCCTAAGCCCCCATCTGTATACTCTGTTCTGTAGCCTTCCCGATAGATTTCACTCCTATCCACGCCATTTTTCTCTCACCCACTCTCATATGCGGCCATTCACCATCCCATTCTCAGCATTCAAAGGCACCCTTCACTTTGTCTCCCCAGCTGCTGTTCCTATATGATAGATGCTTCACAGAGACCTTCAGAGGTCAGTGAAATCTTCTTGTTGTAGATGAAGAAAGAGGCTCTGCAAAGATATCCATCTCTGTTCTGCCCTAGATCAAATGCTTTACTCATATTCAGGTGCAAATGTATGTGGAAGAGAAGGTGGCAGGGATGGGAAGGAGTTCAAGAAACCGAAGTCATCTTCTTCAAGAGCCTTGTGAACAACAGCATTATCCTACAAGATCCCGGTTTCCCATACAGGACCCACCTTCTTCATTCTTTGTATGAAACGATTACAGAAGTCCTTCACATGCTCAATGGAGATTTCATCCACAGTCATCACATCATGCTCATCATCTGGTGTGTGGAATATAGCCAGAGCTGGCAGCTGGGACTTCTTCAGCTGGAAGTATGACACTACTGGTTCATTGCTCTTCAAATTGCTGTCTAACAGGATAAAGAGAATCTGTGATGGAAACAGGAAAGGAAATGTGAGAAAAACAGAAGATGAGAGAGAGAGCAGATCCCCAAACAGCAATCATATGAAGATTAACAGTGATTTTTTTTATAAAAAGTTTGAGAAAACTATCTCTGTTAGAACAACACTTTCCTCTGCCACAATTTAGCAGCTCCATGCAGTGCGTTTTTCTGTATTAAGTCCAGACTTACACTACCAACCAAAATGTCTTCTTTCACCTTCTTTAAAAATATATCTGCAGTATGACAGGAAGGCAGTCTCCACTTCTATTCTCTTAATAGATAAGGAAACAAGATGTCCTATCTTAGCAGCACATGTCAAAGAAGTTGACTCTTCTACTTGCACGTTATTTGCATAAGATGCTCACATACATGCAAGACCAAGAGCGGCAGAAAATGTTTTGGTGTGTGAAGAATCAAACTCAATTGCAAGAACCTGGGAGTGAAGTACAGGACAACAAGGATAAGAAGATGAAACCACCAAACACAAAAAATGTATTTAAGTTAGCTGCAGTGAACATAAATGAAGATGCAATCATTTGGGAAACAGAAGTTGCTGGCAAGACACCAACTTCCGTACAGCCCAACTCAGTGAAGGGTTGTTCAGACCTGGGGAGAGAAGCCCAGTAATGAATAAGTCAGGATGAGAATGACCTACAGTCTTCTGTGCTCCCAGATATTCTTGGAGAACAAGATCAAGCCAAGGATTAGGATTATTCTGAGATGATTCAATAGTAAAAATATATCATAATTGGTGACCAACTCCATGATTTCAGTTTAAAAGCTAAGTTTCAGCCTAGATTGTAGAGGTGTAGTAGGAATTAGCACAAACTTAAAATTCTAGAATCTGAAATATTACCAATAAAATATACAGCTATCTCAAAAATCTTTGCTGAATTATCTATTAATGCTAAATACAAAAATTATGTATAAATTTTATTAAAAAAAATATATCAATGAAACAATTTAATCAGTGACCTGATTAAATAGCATCCCTCAGCAGTTGAGATCCAAGTCAATGAAATAAACACCCAGCTAGCATGTGTCATTTTATCTCCTTTTTATCCTGTGCAGTCTATTTGGCTAGCATATTCAATGTACTTTTGGACAAAGCTATGACTTAATTGACACAAGAAAAAAGAAGAGTTTAATAAAAGAAAAGAATTGTAATGTGAAGATGATGTGCCTAATTCCCAGGCTGTGACTCATGTTTTTCTATCATTTCAATGAAGAACACTCAAGCTAGTTCAAAACTTGTTTTCTTCTCTAAAAATAAACTTGGTAAACCTCCAGTTCTTTATTTTATTAAATTTATGTTCTATAAAAAAAACAAAACAAATCTGGAAACTTTCCTAGGGAACAGCCTATGGAAAGGAAGGATAGTTAGGATGCTGTATGGTTTAACTGCAGTTATACAGAGAGATACAGAAACAGGAACAGTACTTCCATTGGATATGTGATATTTACCACTTGCAATTTCTCTTTCAAAAGCCAACTGCGCCCCAAGGGAAACAAGTTAGTGAACAGACAGGTTGTGGGAAACTTCTCTCAGAGTTTTAATTCATCTTTTTTGCAAGATAAAACACCAAGCTAAAGAATGGTCAAAAATTTGAGGTTCACAGGTCTAAAGACCTGAGCTAAGTGGCTTTCAGATGGAACAGCAATACTTAATGTTTTAGAGCTCTCCTTCCAACCAGCAAGCTGGAAACAGAAGCCATTGCTGGAGAGGAAGCATTTTCAGGGGGTTGTTACAGGAAATGGTACCACATTTTCAGCAGTTCATTCACAGACTTTTGGGTTTCTCTATGAAAGATTCACCAGACAACTGTATCTTTTCAATCAAATGTTAAACAAGAGGTTATTAAAAAAAGGCATTTAGAATACCTAGGTTCATAAATGGTGTCATTTTCTATACAAAACCTCCTTCACCTTTAAAACAGATGAATAACATTTTAAAATGGCAATATAAATAAATGTTAGTCAATATTCTTCACTTTATCAAGCTTCCAGTCTTTGTTAAAGACCCCAAAAACTAAAAAGCTGTACATATTTTATCCATGAATACAAAAAATAGAGTAAGAATAAAAGAATAAAAATGTTGGGGTTTAGAATTTCAAATACCTTCTTCCTTACAGAAGCAAATGGAAACACACAAACTGAGGAATTTATTTTATTCCGAGATTCTCATCCAGCTCTATTCATAAAGAATAAATGCAGTGATCATGGAAAATTATAATGACCATGAGGCAAGATTCATATTGCCCAACCTCTGCCATCCAGATCCTAGCCTTGTCTCAGTCAGCCATTTAGGTAACCTCTACAATAAACAGTGACAAGCACTTTATTCCACCTATTTTGGAAGGGAAGATATGGCTGTCCTTCTCAATCAGTGCTGAAAAGAGCCTAAAACCTTTGCTCAGACGACTCACCAAAGCTATAATTCATCAAAACAAAAATACCACTTATAATGGCAACTCTTTTATCATTGCTAGAAACCAGTTAGTTCCATCCCAAACAGAAAGTTCACTTTCCATTTCATACTCTCCTGTATAATAATTGGTTGAGTTTTTTTTCATTCTGAAATTATTTCCATGAAATTGTTTCATTTTGTTGCAAACTTCTTGCCTTATTTCAGAGATCTGCTGCTACAGGCAGTGATGGATATCCTTCATGGATGACAAACTCCTGACACAAACTCTCTACTCCACACATGATATTATCTTTGCACTGTCACCTGCGATAAGCTCTCTTTCAGAAAATTTGTACACTGATACTGTTTTGGTGTGTTGACAACTTGATTCCTAGCCCAGCGCTTTTAGAACATCGAGTTCCTAGTAAATACTAAGATATGGAATGATGTTATTGCCCAAGGAATTAAAGTTAATTGAAAATAGCACTGCAATGGTAATAACCAATCTAACATTGCTTAGTTTTTTCTAACAAAGATAAACAGGAAGGATGATCAAGCCTCGTATCCAGTGTTTGACTTTGAACTTCAGAGAACCGCAGTCTTCATTCTTGGAGAAGACTGTATAAGCAAAAAGATCAAATTCTGAAGTTTGAATAATGTCTTACATAGCTTACAAACTGCATCAAAGTAAAACTAAAACATCAGTCTTGAATAAAAAAAAAAGTGTAGAAACAACTTTACTGTAGATATCTTAAGTGACATAGAAAATCCATATTTACAGGCTCCTCTGTTTATTGCTAAAAGAGGCATCTCTAAATATTATCTCTCTCAGTTCTGGAGCCAGCAATGTCTGATAAGAAAAATAAAAAGTGTATGGATGACTGTCTGCAAGAGAAAAGGCATCATCTTTTCATTTCAATGGAAGAAGTCCTGAAGGACACTCAGAAGTTTCTCAGAACCCATTTCTAAATGGACCTACATACAAATTAAAAGAGAGTTTGCAAACATCTCTACCCAAAACATTTTCACATTGGAAACCAATTGCATCAGTTGCAGCAAAAGCTGCTTTTGTTATTCCCAACATCACACTATTGAAACTTCTGCCAATACCCATGAGATACACCAGCTGTAATTATCATGCTATACTCTGATCCTGTAGCAAAAAAACTGAAAATTATTATGCTAGTTTGGCCCAGCAATGCAAACCCTGACATTTTCTTTCCAGTAGAAAACCTGGACTCTTGGCAGTACTTTCTTAAATAAGCACGTATTTAATTGCAGTGGGATCCGTCCAAGAAGGCTGGTGGATTCACTCCTGCAGCTGCAGTGCTCTTGAACTCTGTTCACTGTTTCCACCCACAATTGGTTCTCAAAGTCTGCTAGAAAACTACCATATTTCTTCTTATTGTTGTCAGCTTATGCTGGCTTAGCATCATCTACCATTTGCTTTTTCCTCTCCAGCATTTTACAGCACCCAGGTTCCACAATAAAATCTGGAGGAATCTAGACTGCCTTCAGGCCCTCACTGCTGCTCAGGGTGCAGTTCAGGCTGTTTTCAAGTAACAGTCCTCACCATACAGCTTCATGGATCCTCCAGATGAAAATCTCAGCTTCCTCTCAGGCAAGAATGAGAAGATCATAAACCAGAGATGAAAGGAGGACCATAATCCAGGAACTGGCAGGTGAATCACTTCTTCATGATCCATTATTGGTTGGACTTGATGATCTTAAGAGTCTTTTCCAACCAAAATGATTCCATGATTCCCTGATTTTCTTCACTATTTGGAGTCAGCCACTCAGCAGCAGCAGTAGTTCCTCTTCACCTCTCCATCAATCCAAGCAACAAGTTTCTCTTTTCCCTCCCACTAGCAATAATAATGACAAAGAGTATTCTTCCATCAGATGGCAACAGAGATGTGTGATGGGATAGGTACCCCTTCTCCTGCTTGGGAACCCTCTCGAGGCTCTGTTTGTGTTTTGCATTGGCCTGTACAGAAATTGCAACACACACCAAGCATTCCCACTCCATTCTGGCACTCTGGCTGTAAAGCACTGTACAGTGGTACATGCTCACAGGCAGCCTGAACACCACTCCACAGCAATGATTCCTTGCTCAAACTACTGACAGCACTAATCCTGCAGCACAAGCAAGCCTTCCACCACTATCCCACAGGATATGAATCATTCACTGGTAATCTCTAATAAAATTCAAGTCAATAATCTTGCATTAATTCTCAGACAATCTGCAAGCCACAAAAAGGCAAACTTTACTCAATTCTTTACTTGTTTTGAAGTAAACCTCAGTTAAGTTGGTAGTCCTGACAACAGACAACTCCATTTAGGAAAATTAGCTAGCAGAGATTATCATGGTATTATGCAGTGGTTGCTTCTGATACACCAACTAATTCATGTCTTTCTAAATAACAGAACAATGGAGACAAACCTAAATGGGTATATGACCCTGCTTACTCCTTGCTGTCCAGATCTAAAAGCCAAGCAGAGCTCTCTTGCTGTTTTCTAAGAGGGCAATTCAAAACACGGTTTACTCCTCAAAGTGCCATTCCTCCGGGAAAAACAACTTATTTTCATCTCTGTGTCCTGCAGTAACACTGCAGTAAAGCAGAAATAATTAGTCAAATTCCCACATCTTTATTCTTTTATGTTTTACTCTGGCAAACTTCTAGACTGATTTGGTGGGAAACTTGCCTGTACGAATAAAAAAAAGTTAGATTTGGCTTGCTGAAAATTTATAAACTATCTGGACTTCAGTACAACATTTTATCCAATGTTTTGTGAAGTATTTCTAGGAAAATTATTCCCCTTTTCTCAGATCTAGGTGTATCACATGAAAACTAGATGCAGCTGCATCAGCAAAGGATAGCAGTGCTAAACAGCAATTTGTTAGAAGACTTAGCTGCTTGGGGGAGACCTGTGTCAGACTGCTGCTCATGAAGGACAGTGACAATAGTATTAATATAACACAAATCTCACATGAGATTAATAGAATTTTTCAGATAAATGAGGGGTTTTTTATCACTACATACTCACCAAAGCAAAACCCTTCTAAAGGGACCTTTTGACTTTGATGCCTAGTTTCTCCCTAGTCTCTTGCCAATGGGTAGGGAAGATGGCAAGGTCTGAAGTAGTCCTGCCATAAACATGTCTCAAGACTTTTGGGGGTGCATGGTCCTGAGATGGCCCCAGAATTTGAAGGTGAGGATATACTTGATTTCTAATCTGCCCATTTAGTGCCAAAAAAAGAGGCATGCAGATGTTCTAGTTATCAAACCCCAACTCTTTCCAGCTCCACACTTCTCAGAGGAAGATCTCCGCCTGCCTCTCAGCTCAGTTGTCCCCACTGCTGTGATCTTCTGCCCACTCTCATCTTCCCCAAATGCCTTCCTGTTGCTCCGAATTCTCCTTTGCTTGCCAGTTTATTCCTCTGTTCCTCAGACACAAATTCCTCCATAATCCAGCTGCTTGGCAGAGAATCAGCCATGGGTTGATTTACTATTCGGGGAGCTCTGTACACAAGGGATGGGAACTAGGCAAAATTTCTCTCAAACATCCCATCTATCTCATCGCCTTTGTGTGCAAAATTCAAGAAACCCACTTCCAACTCCTTTAAAATAGCCATTTCCCCAGGATCCTACCAGAAGTCTAAGGGTTAAGAAACACTGACGTTATTTGTTATCTGGTCACTTATATAAGGCTCCTTGGCATCTTGTGTGCTGTATATACAAATTAACCTCTCACATCAGTGGAATGCAACCATCACCAGACTGAAGTAGAGCAGCTGTTTGTCATCAACTAGTACAAGGGAACAAAACTGGACCAGAAGCAATGAAATACACAATGTTCCACCAAGAGAGAAGAGGAGCAGGATAGAGAGGATATTTTCCCCGCAAGGAGACAAACTGGCAAACGGTGAACAGAACCAACTCCTCCACTTAATTACCCAAATAATCTTCTTTTCCTGCTACTTGATCTTTGCTCTCATAATGCACAGAGGAGATTATGCCCTCCCCATTCATGGCAGAAATTATTGTATTTTTTTTCTCCCTTCTCTTTGTCTCTGTTTGGACTCACCTTTCCCTTGAAGAGCTCTGCTGCTGCCCGAAACTTGCGCATTCGCTCAGGGTGCTTTGGGGACATCTTGTCTGTGATCAGGAGGAGGTTAAACTGGAGCGAACTCTGCATCACACCTACTGCTGTCTGCCCATCACAGAGAGAAAAACACACACAGACAAGGAGGTTGAGAACATTCAATTTGTATTGGATGCAGTGTCAGAGGGACATCAGTCCTCCTGACTTGGTTGAGGTTTCTTTGCAAATCAACATCACAAGCAGGACAGGTTTCTTCAAAGCAGGAGGGTTCCAATCTGGGTTCTTTGTGGAAGCACTTAATCCCCTGATTTTGCTTATTCCTAAAATGAGTATCTGAAGACCACAAGGGTTCACTACTGTCCTCAAGATAGTTAGTGATTAGGTAGGGGAACTGCCTATATAAAGCAAGCTAAAGACTAGAGCAAGGATGTGGAGAGTAAAGGCCAGCAAACAGTGAATATAAGGGTGTTCTAAATCACTGAGGTCCAGCATCCAGCTGAAACGGAAGCAAGAAAGTGGGAAGGATTTGTTGTGTCAAGGTTGGTGTCTCCCCTTACTTCTTTTCTTTAGTGTTAGGCTGTGCATAGGATGAGAATGAGTCCAGAGTTTCAGCAACCCCAGGGCCTGGGCACTCCAGAGTGCTGAGGGTTAAAATTGCCTTGGCAGTCCCACAGTGAGAAGACCTGGAGCCAGCTGTCTCTCGCTCCAGGCAAGGGCCAAGCAGGCAATCAATACACACTGGCCCTCTGTGAGGAGACCGGGCTGGCACTGCCCAAGAAGCCACCGCACCATCTCGATGAACTCACTCACTCGTCATCTCACTTCTCCTTCCGTCTGCTTCCTGCAGCCCTGCAGCCTCTCCCTCAAATTAAACACTAACGGGGCCAGACCTGCTGCCTCCCCCGTGCCACCGAAACCACAGAGGCACAGACTGTACAGCTCCTGGCCAACAGGAGCAGAAAGTTTCCACAGGCTCCAGGAGTAACAAGGAAGGGGTCAGGGAGTGCATGCTGGCAAAGGCAGTGCACTACAGAGCATCTAGTTTTTGGCAGACGAGACTCTGCTGCTAGCCTAATGTTTATCAGACATTTTGTATTCCTTCACTCCTCTGCTGGTGCACAGCTGAGGCAGGGGAGAGTAAAAGGGATACAAACTAAGGCTGGAGAACATTAGGGAACCTCATGGGAGAGGACGAGGGGGAAGGTGAGGGTGAAGTCAGCCAGCACCAAGGGCCATGACAAGGCTGGGCTGACAGTGGACAGGGCTGGAGCAGCAGGTCCTCCAGCAGCTCCACACAAAGGTGTGCTTGTCCACACAACTTTGTGCAAGAGCAATTAGCAGAGCTCATCAACATGGTCAGGTCATATCTGACTCTCCTGGTAAGCCCACAGGGTAAGCATTGCCTAATAATGCCTTAAGTATGGAAGAGAAACAGTAAGGGCCCCAGAATGGGGAGTGAAACTCTTGGCAGCACTCGGTGCAATCCATGTGACCCCATCCTCTGCTGACCAGCAGCATTCTTGGATGCAAACAGCATATGCACCGGGAAAAAATATTTACAAAAACCCAGGCTACCTTAGGGGAGCTAGGAGGGCTTTGGGCCAGAGACTGCAGGAGGCACTGTTAATTGCAGCACCTTGATAGCACTCCAGAGTGTCTGGAGAAAAACCTAACAACTTGTGCACTGACAGTCAGGGTGGAGGGGACCAGCTGAACAGCTCATGACTTCTCGGTCAGGGACACAGCCTGGGTGCCAAACAGGACACCATGCAGTGAGAACCCAAAGCATCAGCAGAAACACATGAACAAAGACTTATGATCTAATGAATTGCAAACGGATGCAATGGGAGTTCCAAAGGTTAAGAAGGTCTGGGCAATTATAGAGCTAACAAGAACATCCCCGCCAACATGACCTGGGTGCTCTCAAAGGGCTTTGAGGAGAGTGGGGCAGGATATAGCAGTCCCCAGAAACATTCTGTTATTTTAAAATGCATTTTTCACATCGCTTATGAAGATGAGAAAGCAAATCCACTTCTTTGGGACGTGTTTTTTTGTTTTGGTTTGGTTTGGTTTTTTTTATTAAAGAAAAAAGACAAACTTCAACAGTATTTCATTGTGGAAACAAAAATTTTACATTTTCAAAGAAAAAAGCTCTCCTACTTGGGGGCTGTGACTGAAATGCGTATTGTATCAGTTCTCTTAGATGATCCTTGGGATCAACTTGAAAAGATATAGCTCTGAAACAGGTTGGGCCATTCCCCTTTGATTAAAATGAGCCTGGTCAGCACTGTTGTAGCTATCCAGAAGGCCACAAAATACCCCATCAGCAATGATAAATTCTCAGCCTTGCAGCCACTGGGGCTTCTAAGACCTATTGACTCCACAGCAGTTAGCCCAGTGAACTGCTGAGATTTCAGAGAAGCCTAAATCCTTGATCACCCTCTACAGCAGGGGAAACCACTGTGACCCTGCCAGTGGCAGTCAGATGGGTGAGCCAGAGAAGATGGCCAACATGGAAGCATCCTAAGCCTGATTTTGTGTGTGTGTGTGTGTGTGTGTTGCAGGTGTGGGGTTTTGTTGTTGTTGTTGTTGTTGTTGTTGTTCCTGAACAGATGAATTCTGGAGTAAGGGATGGAGGGGACGTGAAAAATTTTGCTTGGGAAGATCCCAACCTGCTCTTGAATATGCAGTCAAATATCTAGACTTACATCACACCCTGTCCAGTGAGTGAGGAAAAAAAGCCTGCCTTCTGGGAGTGGGTCATTTGAGTTTCCATGTTTCTCAAGGCTTCTAAGCCAAAGAGAGGAGATTCTGGTTGAGGTGAGTCTGCAGGCATGGCACAACATGGCAAATGTCCATGTGAGGAAGCAGCACTGCCTGCAGGAGTGGTAAGGAATGGAGCGCTCTGCCCATCAACATCCCAAATTTACTGGAAGGCTAAAGGAACTGCCATGACTCCCTTCCTTTCCCACCCCACCCACACACCCCAGCAAAGCATCTGCTTCCAGGCCACGTATGGAGAAGCAGTGAAGAGCTGCACGGCTCCCTCAACCCCATCCACCCTTACACACATCTGGGTATGCAAATTCTTGGGCCCAGGGACACCCATGAGAAGGCCAAGTGCAAGGGTGAGGGCTGCAGGGAGCTGCTAATTACCACAGGGTTGTACTCTGTCACCAGGCGGAGCTCATTCAACCGAACGAAACGAGTCATCTTCTCAGTATCGACATCTTCGTTGTTCATATCCAGATTCCTCCGGTCATTGTCTGCCTGAAGACATGTAAAGACACCTACAGTCACAGCTGTCCTCTCCTCTCAGCACCCCCTCCAGAGGCACTGATGGTACTCACTCACAGACACACGAACCTTCTGGGACACCGCCATCCTCTCTCCATTACAACATAATTCCCACCTCTCCCCACCACCACTTCTGGAGGTCTAGAACCTACAGAGGCCAGTCTGCACTTTAAGATCTTCCATCCTTTTTCAGTGTCCCATGTACAAGGCAAACTCATGGCATAGCAGAAATCACTTAGGACTCCAGCCTTCCCTATACGATCGGCTTCTGCTGCACCGGAGACAGGGAGGATTAGCTGACAAAGTATTCTAGGCACTGTGGAAAGAGATCATTAAATAACCTAACTCCTCACATAGATTTTGGCTTTACATCCCTTTTAAAAAGTCTTTGTCTGCTTATTCTGTTTCTTCTACAAGTAATAAACATTGGCATGGACCTGTATGGAATTCCTGGAAACATTGTGCAAGTAAGAAATCTCTCCAATAAAAAGAGGATTTTTCTTCCAGCACAGCAGGAAAAAAAATAAAAAAAATCAAGTCCAGCATGTCTTAGTTTTAGAGGAAAATCCATCCTGCTGCATATCTTCCCACACTCCTTTTCCCCAGAATGATGTGATTTTATTGAGGTTTTCATGACCTGGTAAACACAAAAGAAGCAGGCAACCATCGAATGATAGCTAAACCGTCCGAGTTTAGGGGCAGAGTTCCTGTGCAGCACCAGCACAGGAAGTGACTGAGTTAAGCCATGGGGACACTGGGCCCTGGTATGAAATAGGACCAAAGTTTGGGATTTGATGGCCATTGATACACATGTTGAATGAGGTTCTTGGGGCTAAGGAGAGACCCATATGCACACTCCAGATTTTATTCCCCACATCTGTACAACGTCTGAAAGTGTTTGTGTTAGTTTTTCCTGTGGGGTGCAGACATTTAAAGTCATTTTTGCTGCTCTGTGGTCACTGGCAAGGTCTTTTATATCAATCACTCGCCCTGTATTACAACCCAAGCTGGTGCTTTTCAAACTGTGTGGCCCAATTGCTCTTACAGATTTTCCTTCTGCATAACATGAAACAGTAGTTCTGCTCAAGTAAGTAAGATCAGGACAGTGCAACACCTGGGCAGGTGACATCAGACAGGCCTTGGGAAACAATCTAAAGCACCCTGGACTCTACAGAAAGTATTCTCTTGACTTTCATGGGCTTCTGAAAACATCTGATTTCCATTTTGGGATAATAACATCTTGAATCTGCACCCAACATTTATGTTCTTAAGAAAATAAGGATGGAAAATAGCCTGCATCTAATAGTTGAAGCTGTAGTCAAAATGTCTTTATCACTCCATATAATTAGGCTGTTAGCATCTGTTAATTATGTTCTTTTTAGGTCCATCAGGCCAGATTCCTCACTAGAATAAATCAGTTTTCTTACGCTATATGCAGAGAAGTCTCACCAGTTGACAGCAGTCCCTCCTACTACTGTAATTATGACTTAAACTTCTAAGCATTATAAGTGTTTCATACTCTGCAAAAAGCAAAGAAAAAATTAATTTACGCCTCTGATTCACTTCTATCCTGGTCATGCATCTTTGTATTGTTCAAATGAGTATTTGATTCCAAGTTCCTGTATCCGTTCTTTTAAAATTCCTTTTTATCTCTGACCGCTAACTCCTACACATTATCCAGCACAATATGAAATGAAAAATAATGTGTCTGATAATTTAAGAAAAATTGACAATCAGACAAGTGAACTGTCAACCACATTTAAACCTGACTAGTGTATTATTTTCCTGGCTGTTTTTTTTTCTATTAAACAAGAGTTCAGTCACAAAAACTGGATTCCAAACGAAGAATATTCAATATAATCCAAATTCCAAGAATCCAAACACTTTCTTTTATCAAACACTCTTCCAATGCAGTCATCCTCACTATCTGCCACAGCACAAAAACAAAGGATGTTTTCAGTACTTTTGGAAGAAAACCACCATGACTAAAAACCAAAACTGAAAAGGGTGTTGCTTAGAAATTGCAACATCTACACACAGTAAATAAATGGTTAAATAAAAGGACCTGCCTACCTATTGCTCACTCTTAGATCATTCTTTTTAAATTATTTGGATAATGTCAGTGGTAAACACAGTGCAGGAAATGATGAGAAAGAACAGAGAACAAACTGTCTTTGTCCAATCTTTGTACAACCTAGATCTAGAACTTGGCCAAGCTGGCATATTTAGTTTCCCTAGAACATGTAGTGTGCCCCCATTTCTCCTCACCCCATGCACTTAGAGCTCTGGTGACACAACACTTCACTGGCTCTTAGGATTTCTTGTGCTACCTGGGGCCCCTCTGCTCTTCAGATATACCTACCTCTCCTCAAGTGCCATGCTTGTGTGAAAAGGGGCAACACAAGGAAATTGATATAACCAGTAGAACATTTGCTCTTAGCTTTTCTTGGTATTCTTGAAGCAAGTACGTGGCCATTTCCAGTATCATCTCCTTAAATTTCAGCAAACATAGCTACAAGTGAAGCACCAGCACATACAGTGGGGTCAACAAAAATTTGATCTTGCACAGTCTCCATACCTAAGAAACTCTAAAGTAACATTTCTAATGGGTCCATGACCAAAGCTTATTTAGGGACTAACTCTGCAAACCACAGTGTAGGAGACAGAAAAGAGCATTTGGGATTTCTTTTGGTGGCAGAGCATCTGTAACTGCAGAGACCCAGCTGGATCTGTTTTCAGTCATGATGGAAAAGTTTTGTATGCTAGGAGACAGCTTTGCCTGCCTGAAGTGACACTTGGCAAGATTTGATATCAAGCCTGCTGTGTTGATCCATTGTAACATGGGCTCTCGACACTTTTCATGTGTCTCAGGACCCTTTCCGAAACTACGGAAATCCCATCCAAGTTAATGCCGAGCTCCAGGCAGGTCATGCAGAAACACAGACATTGCTCTTTGCAGAGCACTGGGTGCTGAACCAGATCCATAGGGCAAACACTTAAAAAGGCAAATCTCATCAGATGTGATAAATGTTCCATGTCTCAGTGACGGGCACTCTGCAAACCAAAAGCAAAAGCCCTCTTTGGGGCAGGAAGCTATACCGATGTGCTTTGAGGTGGGCAGGCAGCCTGACTGCCAACGACAAGCCTTTTTTTGGCTTGCTCTAAGGAGAGGTGAGCAGCTTCAATGTTTTTTACTACTACCTCCCAGAGATCTCCCTTCTGTGCCGTGACTGCGGGCACCTTGAAAGTGCTTGTCCTAGAGCCCCTCTCACCCATGCCAACGTGAGGGGGCCCCAAAATCAGAGTGCTCGTGCTGAGAAACAGTTTTTTGCCTGGCAGCGTGTTCCCCGGGAGCTGCTCGAGGTCGTGTGTGCCCCCCGCCCCACGCCACGCCGCAGTGCCCACGCACCCTGCGGAACAGCGTGACCGTGTTCGCCGAGACGCCGTAGTGGGACAGGACGGCGGGGCTGGTGCTGAGGCCGAAGGGCACCTCCGGGATCCGGCCGGCCGTCAGGCGAAACTGGGACGCTTCGGCGCTCTCCGGTTCCTGCGGAGGCAGAGGGAGGGCAGTGAAGGGCCGGGCGGTGACGGGCCGGGCGGTGAAACGGGCCCGGGCAGTGAGGGCCGGGCGCGTGACGGGCCGGGCGGTGACGGGCCGGCGGTGACGGCCGGGCGTGACGGCCGGGCGGTGACGGGCCGGCGGTGAAGGGCCGGGCGGTGACGGGCCGAGCGGTGACGGGCCGGGCGGTGACGGCCGGGCGGTGACGGGCGCAGCCCCCCCGGGCACTCCCCGACCCCGCCGCCCGCCCCCGGGGCGGTGCGAGAGCGACACCTGCCGCCCGCCGCGCGCACCACGGCCCGGAGCGGCCCCCGCCGTCCTGCGCGGCCCGCGGGTGCGGGGGTCACGCACACGCCCCGGCCCCGGCCCCCGTCCTCGCTCTGCCGGGGCCGTCAGCAGGCGGGCGCCGAGCGCCCCTTCCGTCCCAGCCTACGGCCTGCAGTTAATTATGGCAGGGTGTGCACCCTGCCCTGCACTCCTCCCAACCCTCGCTGCCCACGCTCACGGCGAACACAAGATGGTGAAGAGCCCTTGGGCTCTCAAAAGGAAGGGGACAAACCCATAATCTGGATGTAGCACATTTAATTATGTGTGTGTGTGTGTGTGTGTGTGTAAAATAAATATATAACCCCCACAATTTTTAAGCTAACCTTGATTCTAGAGTCAGGGGTTTACAATTTTTTGAACACCTTGCATTATCAGTATCCTGTTTTCTTTTAAAAAGATATCTTAAATATATCCTTTCAAAAGTAGCTAATTCAAGCTAATTCAGCTAGTATCAAAGGATGGAAACGTGCAATTTCTCAGCAATTTGAGGTCCATTCTCTTTCTTACAGTGAGAGCATTAACTACAGCCCTAGCCTATATTAAAGCCTCCCTTGCTATTCCGCTTCCCAACTTTTTAATGATGTATTTCTGTTACCGGATATAAATTCTGAAGACATGGTCTCTGCTTGGAAATTGGTTTGTTTTTCTTTTTAGTTTGACCTGTCAGCTCAGCTGCTTGCGAGCCCAGAGTGAATGGAAAACAAAATTCTTTGTTCATTCCAAAGAAAGTCATCTCTCGCGACCTGTTTTGGAAATGCCAGAACATCAACATTGCTCTGGTGAGAGCATTAAAGCCTAGGGTGGGAATAATTTCTCAGAGTTTTGGAGCATTCCTGGGAAAGCTGGGGTTTAATCAGGCCAAGCATGGCCCTTTCTCGCAGACACTCAGGGTTTCTGGAGCAGTGTGCTGTTTTTCCACCATGGCATGCTGTTCCCAGTCAGGGAGGCCATGCTCATTATACGGGAAGCTTGCCGAGCCGCATACTGCAGTGAATTGAAAGGCTGCAGCAGAGAAATAATTTATGGCAAACAGAGAACACGGACATTATTTGGATGAATATACTCTCAGGCAGAGGGCCAAGCCTTCATGGTACACATACGTCTTTATCTACTGTTCATATCTACTGTTCAAACGCAGCCCTGTCGTGCTTCAGGCATTGAATGCCTGACACGTCGCTGGCGGCTGCAGCCTCGTGCTCCTGGCAGCTGGGGCCATACGGCAGCAGCCTCCTGTCTGGCTCTGAAGAATGAAACCCTGCAGCGGGAGGGAGGTCACTGTGGAACAAGACAAAAGAAGCCATGTCCCTGCTGTAGCTCAGGAGGAGGCTCTGGGTACAGCCCTGCCACAAGCCCAGCCAGCTACCCTGGGGGAAGTAGGCGTCTCAGCACTTTCATTCTATGTGTGTAGATTGCCTCGCTGCTTTGCACAGCTTTAGAGCTGCAAGAGCAACCCCCAAGAAGCTCCAAATGCCTGCAGGCACTGAATTTGAGGCTGGTGCTCTGTGATCAGTGCTTAAGGCCCCTGGGGCATAAGCCTCCAGCACTCACACACTTGCTGCTTACAGTGCAAGGGCAGCACCATCAGTCCTCACTCTGTGCTGGGATGTGAGATGTCAGTGCGCTATTCCGAGGGCATGATGCCCTCCCTAGCTGCCCTCCAGCCCAGACCTGTCCTCTGGCACAGGACAGAAATAGGAAGGTGCTTGCAGAAGTAGTTGTTTTTGAAAGCCTGAAGTCTTCTCTGACATGAGGCAGCGTGTGGGCAGCAGAAGAGCAGAGCTCAAAGAAAAGGCAGAAAAAGGTGCAATTTGAGGACCTTAAAAGTAATAAGTATCCTGTCAAAGAAGCCTCTGTTTTAGAGTGCTCTAAATCAATAAATATTTTTGTCTTATTTCCTGAGGAAAAATATGCATGCTCAGGGGGCAAGGGGCTTGTACCCATCACTCACTTTTGAATTCAATTTAATTTAGATAAAAAAAGAGACAGAGATCTCAAGGATATTCTGGGGAACCAAGCAGTGAGACAAAGACCATGCCTACACCTTCCCTAGGAGGAGGTTATACCTGAGCCCAAGCCATCTTGGACTTCAGAGGACCCTCACCAGCACTGCTCCAAGACAGCTTCCTCAGCCCCATCACACAGGCAGTGCCTTACTCCGTCTTTGCTGACTACAGCAAAACACTGACATTCCCACTCACCCCTCACTAACACTGTTTCTATGCTACCCACATTCTTGCTTTGCTTCCCCTGCAGCATTTCCCTTTCTCCTGCTCCAAGGGTCCTACAACCTCCTTCACCTTCCTCCCTTACTCCATCTCCCTTTCCACACAGAGACCGAATTCCCTGTATTCCCTTTGTGACATGTAACCTAATCCCTCCACATGCCTGTCAAAGCTCCAGCACCTTTCAGGACAATAGCTGCCTTTGGCAGGTGTTCACACCACATCCAGCCCCAGATTGTCATCAGTGTGGGGTAGAGATCACAACTGGCAGAGGGGAGGTGCTGTGAACACACCTGGAAGAATCCGATGACTGCCACCTCTGCACCACTGACAAAGGCTTCAGCATCTGCGATGTTGTTTAACAGGACAGGTTTCTCTGTGGTGCTGGCTGTGCCTGGAGAGGAAAGATCTGGGTTGGGCAGAGAGTACACAAAGAGCAGCTCAAAGAGGCTCCCCCAACATACACACAAGCATCCCAACCTTACAAGCTCACCTGAACGCCTCTCCTGCAAGCTCAACACAATGTTTGGGTATACCTTGGATAAGGAAGACTCCTTGCAGCAGACCCCGTGTTTCCCTGAGCCTGGAAGAAAGCTCACTTACTGTGGGATGCAGAGTCAACATCTCCAGCACATCCAGATGGGGAGCATCTGGTAAGCAGGATAACAAAGAGACACAGGAAGACAGACGTGCCCATGGTACCAGCTTGCCTTCTCCTCACCACGCCACCCGCTCCCGTCCTCTCCTTGGCAAGAGACACGTCAGCTGCTACGGGGGCCCACAGCCACTCCTGGGGTTAGTGGGAAAGGAGCAGCTGGCCCAGGGAAAAGCCTTCAGCTCCTGGGATAACCGCCTGGCTGGAGAAAGCCCCTCCCTGCTGTGTGGGCACCAGCCTTGGAGAGCTTCACTGGCACTGCCACTGGTACATCCTCATCCACAGCATTGGACATCTCGGCTGCCCCATGCCTTTGTGACCAGGCACCCCAGCTGGGTAAGAACATCCCTCTCCAAGTGGTGTCCAAGCAGGCCGGCCACGGGGACTTGGAGCTCTTGCATTAGCCCTGGGGAACAGCTGCTACGGCAGGTGTTAAACATGAGAAGGCTATTTTATAGCTCCCTGGCTTATTCAGTTGCCATCTGGGATGAGAGGTGGAGGCTGTCTAACCCTGAAGTCTACTCCCCATCACAGCCCAGACTTTGGGCTTCAAAGGATTCATAAAATCCCTGAAGGAAACAGTTCTGAAATAATTTGCTTACAGAGTAAGGCTGATGTTTTGAAGGAGGAGGGCTATTTCCCTGCTGAAAAATATGCTCTTAAGCCTTCCTATAATACATATAATGCATTCTTCACATACATATAACTGAAAAACATGCTCTAGAAAAGAAGTGACACTCACACAAAAAAGAAGAAAGAAACTGGTTTTATTCTTGGGACACCGAAGTCTTATTACAGCAACTAGCTGCATTCCCCCTGACTGGTTTTGCCTGCACAAGGATGGATTTTAACAGGGTAGGGCACCAGATACAGACCAGGAGACCATCATGAGAGGTAAGTAACCATTTACAATGAGTCAGAGCACAATGGCAAGTGTAACTCAAGATAGGGATTTTCCAGGGACCAGTCTGCCCTGCCAGGTGATCTTGTTTCCTAGAAAAGGCACTTCCGGGACCGGAGTTGGTACAGGAGGGAAGGTGGCAACAGGAGGAAGTATTGGGAGAGAGGGAGGGAGATGCTTCCCAATTTAACCCATTATGTGTCATGATGGGGCGGTGGTGAGAACGGTTGGGTTGTTTTCAGTGTATCAGAAGAAGCAGCAAAGGCCGCCTGCAGGGCTGTGCATCGACCAAGGCTGGCACAGAGCCCCAGCACTCATGTGAAGGGCTGCCAGGCTGTGGCCAGCCATGGTGGCAGGAAGGAGCAGCATGGTGGGCATGGCCCACCTGGAGACTGGTGCAGGAGGCAAGGGGACAGGAAGGGGGAAGGCAAACTGGGTGAACTCATTCTGTCCATTCCTTCTTGATGGACAGGTTCCACTCCCAGGTGAGATGGTCATGTTTGTCATCATCCGTGAAGAAGGATTTGTTGTGATAGGTGCCTCGAGCCAGCATACCCTTAGGAGCCTCTTCAATAGGTGTCAGGAACTCATATTCTTCTGGCCGTGGCCCATAGCTGCCAACCATGAATGTGGCTTTGTCCACTAGGAGAAAACAATCCACAGCAGATGAGTCCCTCAGATGGGGAATGGTAAAGAGAGAAGAAGCCATGAGCATAAGTGAAGATCACAGAGAGAAGATGGGAGAGAAAGGGACAGTCCATGTCAGCAAAGGGGAGCAGAATTGGTGGAAACAGTGAGTTAGTGAAGCATAAGGACAGCTGGAAGGATAAGATGGGTGGACGGGCAGGTGAACAGGCAACTCAGTTTATACCCTGTCACATCTATATGATGCTAGAAGGGAGTGAGTACACACAGCATATAGCTCAAGGTCTACCTTGATTCCCTATTACTTCTCGTTCCTGATGAGAAGACACCACTTACTTATGTGTGCTGAACAGGATGCTGAAGCCTTAGGGGTGGTTGCATGCAGAAATGCCTGTGGGATGTGTGTGTGCAAAATGGGGCTTTCCTCTGCCTTGTCCAAGCAGACCAGCACTGTATGAAGAGGAGAACCCACCAGCAAATACAGGACCCTACACACAGCAGGAAGCTTTGTAGAGCAGGTCTGAATTTTACCAAGTGCTTCTGAAGAGCTTTCAGGGGATGGGAAGCTTCACACAGGTTGAGCCACTCTATAGGGGGAGGAGGAGAGGTGGAGGGGAGGTGAAGAGCTCGTATGGAGAAGAAATCTGTGGCAAGCACTGTCTAAGCAGAGATTCTGCAGACTTTGCTGCTGCAGACAGTTTAGCACACAGACAGCAGAGCTGGTTCATACTTAGTTCACGTGGGACAAGAAACAATTGTCCTGGGCAACAGAGGTTTATGCATACTGCTGAGAAGTCGCCTCCTGCATGGCAGTGCAGGGAGGGACTTGGGACCAAGGGAGCCTCTGTCCCAGCCAAGAGCTGCAGGAACACTTCTTTGAGCAGAGGGAACACAGAGGTAGGAGCACTGGTGTGTAGGGCATGAAGGACTCTTACTCACCCTTCACCCCTGTCCGGTAGGTATGCTGCACATATTTCAGTCCTGACACAATGTCCCTGTTTACCTGAAAGAAATGACCAGAAGTAAGTGTCAGGAGAAGGGTTTTAGTTCTGTATCTGCTGATTTTCCCTCTCGTTAGAGACATACCCATCTTGACTCCCTATAGCAGGGAGGCTCAGAACAGGACACATTGCAGAGAGCACTACTACAACTTTTCCATAGGCACCTGGAGACCAACAGCATCCTCTGTGCATCTCCTGCACTTCTCCATCCTTTGCCTGACTTTGAAGCTGACTGGAGCACATCAGTCATGTTCTCAAGACAGGCTGATGAGGACAAAGAAAAATGAAGCAGGGAGTTCCCAGTTAACAATTTTCATATTGAAAATCATACGTGGGTAACTAGTCATCCCTCCAATACAAATGGGTGGGCAAAATTGGCTGAGCACTGCCAGCTGTCCTCTAAGCTCCATGGGGAGCTGGCAAGCTTCTCCTCAAGAGACACAGGGACAGAGTTTTGTTCATAATCGCTCCTCAAATCTCCCATCAATAGCTTGGATGTATCCCTTGTTGTTCCCTTCCAGCATACACTGCCTTCTTGCAGTGTACACTACTTAAGCTGGAAACAAGATGGACAGATCCTTTTATATCACAGGGGAGAATTCATGTGATGCCAGCTCTTACCAGCCATGGGACTGAGGGAGAGAGTTCGAATAACCTGTCTGGCTCCAGATATCTCCTGTCAACAGGGCTCAGATACAGATGGAAACATTTCATAGCAAAAAGAGAGGTGGAGGTGTCTCAGGGGACAGCATCGGGGGACATTCATCTCTAAGAGAGCAAACCTCGGAGGAGAAGGGAAATCTGCCCTACAAAACCCAAAATATTAACACCTTCCCTTGTCTGCCTCAGAACTACCTTCCTTCCATTTTTGCCTTCTCTGCCAAGCCTAGCTTTGTCTGAAGCAAACATTTGTGGAGATGATCAGATCAGTGCTGGATGCCACGCTGCAGCGTGGCCAAGTTTTGTTTTCAGCTGCAAACAGAAGAAATGGCTGACACACTGGTTAATGAGAAAGAGGGAGAAATGAGCCCTTTTGGGTATAGCATGACTCAGAAGAACTCAGCTATCTTCAGCCAGATGTCACAATATTAAAAATCCTTTTAATGTGTACATGAAGAACAGTAACACTGACTGAATCAGTACTTCATGAAAAGCCATTATCTCTTGTCTTCTCCTCCCTGTCCATGTCCACTTTGTGTGAAGTAAAGGTTTTCTGGTGGCTAAAAAGCCAAACCAAACTCAGCCAAAACTACCCATCTGGCTTTCAAACCACTTATTGTTCACCAGTGTGAGTGGACAGAAATCAATTTCCTCCAAGGGGTGAGCAAACAGAAGTAATTCCCTGGAAATAGCTGTTCCTTTGTTGGGTAGAACAACATCTGAAGCTAGGGAAGCTTTACAAGGGCCCAGCTATTAGGAAGGCATGCTGCCTGGCACTAGTTATCTGATAGACTGCTGCTGACTGGCTTCAGCAACTGATGAGAAGCAACAGGAAGGAAAACAACTCACTCTGAAGTGGATTTTAACTCTGTATTCCACTCCTTCCTTTAATATAAAGGTCTCTTTCTTGAGTGCTTCAATGTCACCTGTAAGGAGAGGATCAAGCCATTAGAGTTGTCACAGCAAGGAGAGACCATGCGTGGGAGGGAGGATGGGGCTGGGATTGGTGTTGGAGGTCAGCATCTGTTTGAAGGTTGGCAACACCTGCAAAATGAGTACATGGAGGTCTGTATAAGCAATTGCACCATGAGACCAAATACACAGAAATGCCTGGCTGTACGTATGTGTCTGTGACCACATCTGTGAAGATAATGCCTAAATTAACACAGGTCTGGGCACACATACATAAAGATGTTTATGCATACACTTGTTGTTGGGCACCTGCAGGAGTGTGTGCATGCTCCATCTATGCCCAGCCCTGTCTCGGGTGAGTGGAGCGTGTTTCACAGCTCCTGCCCAACTTGGAAGGCTGCCTGGGCTCTGCAGGGTTCTGTGTGGCTTTGGTTGAACAGGAAGCTTCTCTGCCTCTCCGGGCCCAGCTTCCTCTCTCTTCAGAAAAGCCCATATAAGGTGAAGCCTGATTCTCTCCCCATGTCCTCAGGAGCCGGAACTGCAGTATTGCTTGATTCTGAAGTTTCAAAACAGCCTGTTACCGAATGCATGCACATCCCTTGTGCTTGTGAGGTCTCATTAAAAGGAAGTAAGCAGAGATGGAGGAGAAACCCAGCTCCTAGAGCAGTCTAGATGAAGAAAAAGACCCTTGATATTTTCCTCTGTTACACCTCCTTCTTTTTTATTCATATGTGGATACCTCAAAGTAAGAAACAAGGCTAAGATGCCCTCAGAGTTCCTCTAAAGCCCACTGTAGCATCCCAAGGACAAACTCCCTTTTAACTTAAAGCATGCCAGGGCCTTTGCTTGTTCCCCTTCGTGATCAAGGACAGAGCCTGTGCCTACCTGTAAGGTCCATAGTGATCGGTCCTGGAGCAGAGTCACATACCAGAGTGAGTCTAGTGACCACCACATTGGGAGCTGTTGGGTCTGCGGGTAGGAAAGTCAGGGGGAAGCTGTCAGCTTGCAAAATTAAATATAATCACAGGGAAATGACACTGAAGAAACAGGGATGCCTTCCCACACAGAAACTGCATTTCATGAAACACCCAGTAACGCACAATAGGACCACATGTTTACCCCAGTCCTTAAACATGGATCCCTCTGGTGTCCATCCCAATACCTAGAGGATATCTTTCCACTACAGAAGACTTCCTTCTTAAGATCATTTCTGAGCAACAAGACCCCCTTTCAGCATAGGCTGGTTCCCTCATGTTCCTAACCCCCCAGGAGTCCTCCAAGACCAACACACCTCCCACCACAAGTCCCTTTTTGATGCCAGCACTCCCCAGTAATCCTACTCCTAATGCTCAGAGCATCTTCCCTGCTTCCTTTACATGCATCTCTCCACCTGTCCATCCCCAGTCCTCCAGCAGAAGCAGCACGTGACCCTGGTCAAACAAGATCCCTCTTCTTTAAGGCAACCTTGCCTCATACCCACAGCACACTGTTGTGATACATCTCCCCAATCCCTCCCTATCAGTGTGCCCCAGCCTACCTACTACCACAGGTCCATCTCCCAGCAGGGATTTCTTGTATTTAGCAAGGCTTTCATCATCCTTGTCCAACTCTTGCAGTTCCTGCAGGGTTTTCTGGGGAGGAGGTTTGTAATTGAGTTTCCCATCCAGCTCATCATCATCTTCTTCCACATGAGGTTCTTGGGTCTTCTCAGTCATGGTCACTTGGTCTGGGTAGCAGAGGAGGGGGCAGTCAATGAGATTGCTCTGGACAGGGTAGTGTCCCCAGGGGCAGTCACTCTGGGCACAGTGTGGCTCAGTCTCCGGGACAGGCAAGCACACACCCAGTGCCAAAGGCAGCAGGATTGTTACAGGCAAATGGCGACGGTGATCAGCTGCAATCCCGACACTGCTGTGCTGATATTCTGGCTTGAACACAAACCCCCTCTACCCCCGCTCCTCTCTCCCTGCAGGCACCATGCGCACACGCACTTACACCATTCTTCCCTCCCAGGGAGGAGGTGCAGGAGCAGAGGCTGAAACCAGAGTGATTTACAGCCACTCTGCAGCATGGCTGTGGCCGGCAACCCCGCAATTACAAGCCACTGTACAAGGCTTCAGTGCTCGTCAGCTATCTCGCACAAAGAGTCACTGCCACACACTGGAGCACGGAGATATACAAATAAAGTCAGGGAGAGATGTTTCATTCACCCTCTCATAATGGGTTAAAAGCCACATTTTATAGAAAGATCAAATACCTGACAGCTACTCCCTTAGATTAGCAAGTCAGCTGAAGCTCTCAAGGAAGCGAACCCACTAGTCTATCTGCTGGCATCCCCTGTGCTCCCAGGAACAGCTCCCTTCAGGCACTGATCAGGACTCTTTCTCCCTGAGGAAGGAAGCATGGTGATGACCACAGAGCAGCCATGCATACCTGTGTTTTTTCAGTGGGACTTCTTGCAAAGGAGAGGCAGGAGAGCTGGAGCCTGCAACCACGCAGCCAGCATGTTTGGGACATGCACCATTGAACTCAGAAGGGCAGCAAAACTGCTTGGGTGGCATCCCAAATAGCAGCCACAGCAGAGAAAGATCAACTGATGGGCAACCAGGGTATGGGATGGGGGCACAGGAGACAGGCAGGAGAGGTAACCAGTGCTATGGCAGGTTACCCTTAGTTAGCTGCCTGCCTCATGGAGCCAGACACATAGTCCTAGCCACCTTCCCACTCTTCAGAGAAAGGCTGAAAAACAAAGCAGTGCCCCACTACAGTGGCAATTGTCACAAATGGCCAAGCCATTACTTGTTCTTTGGCTGCAAGGGTATTTGGTCAAGCAACACAGATCATTCAGTTCACTTCCACTTATCCTTATATTAACTTTTTCTTTGAGGCTGTCCCTACCAAAAATTCCCCTTTTGCCTGCTTATTTGCAATTTTCCAAACAAACCCTTTATCCTTCTCCGAAGCTGTGGTCTTAACATTTGCCCTGCTCCCAAAAGTTAAATTGGGAGCTAATTGGATAGTTTTCTCCTTCATTAAAACTGAAAGGAAATATTAAAAAAAAAAAAAGGCAACTCTTCAGGGTGAATCAGCAAGTGGTATCAGGCAACACCTTAATCCTTAATCTTTGTTTGCGAAGCCTACCCATGAGTGAGCGAATCAGGCAACAATCAGTAATATGTACACCTCCCAGAGTAATTGCAATGGGGGAAAAAATAATCAAGGAGTGATATATTGGCATATTACAAAGGGACAGAGGCATGTTACAAAGACTGAGCAGCACAGGAACAAGAAGACTCAGTTGGGCATGCTAATGGGAAATGGTTATTGCAAGACAACTTTGCAATTTTGTGATGAGTGCAAAACTAGTGCAAAACTAGTTTTATTTCCCACTAGGGCAGGTGGGAAATAAAAGGGAATCTCAACTCAAATTGACAGGAAAGAAAGCAGGTCCTAGCAGCTGAATAACCTGGACCGAGTTCACACCCAACTCTAGGAGTGTGAAGTACCTAAATACCATAGGAAAGGCCCTTGAGCTTGTCCTCACGAGTAAGGAAAACAAAAGCTCTCTCACAAAAGCAATGATCACACATGCCCCACTACTCTGTGACCTCAGCACAGTCACCTTAGAAAGCCTCACAATCCCCTCAGTGCCATTCCACACTCAGCACAGGAAGAGGGTGTGATGAGCCATGACAGCCACTGCCAGGTGTCACCTTCCACTTGGGCTCCAGCTGCAGCTCTCAGTAATTTTGACTCTCCTAAGCTCTCTCATGATACCAGGCTGCATCTGCCACTACTACAAGCACAGAGCAGAGATGCCTGCCTGCCTGCCCCTGTCCTCCCCCATCCACATCTTGTGGTTTATCATAGGAGAGGGTCAGACCCAGGAGATGGAAAGAGAGATCTCTGGCTACACGCAGAGAAAAGGCAGAGAGTCAGGACTGATTGCTCCTCATCCCTCAGACCTTCCTTTTGCCTCATACATGACACAAAGTCTCTCCCTGCTACCCTCTGAGGGTGGCTCACTTGAGAGGGAATGCTTTTAGACTCTGAAAACCTCCCAGAAAGATGGACAGACAGCCTGTCATACCAACAGTAAGATCCTGCAGGGAACAGGACCAGGTAGGCTGTCTGGGATGAACAACTCCTGGCTCACATGCATCTCAGGACGGCTCTGATCAGATCCCGTTCTGTCATTTCTCCCGAAGCCATGGACCTGACCCTAGCTTCCTGCCAAATTCCCAGGCAGAAGGTGGCCAAGACGAAAGCTCCCATCTCAACTGTTCCTGCCTCTACTTGCTCCAGCTCTGGAGCTGGTCCCCTCTGCAAGCTGAGACACGTGCCTGGGCTCAGGCACCAGCGCCTCCCCAGAGAAAGCATGTTGCTGCCGCAGTCCAGGAGCTTCTGTGCCACTGCCCAGGCCAAGGACTAAGATAGAGCCCCCCATTCAGGCCAGGAGGCTCATTAAAAATGAGAAAATTAACCCTATATTGCTCTACGCAAGGAGAAATCTTTGTGATTTTTGTCTTGCTCTGCCACATTTTTCTTGTGCTCCTGCAGCCCCAACCCACAGTCCTGCATCACCTGCAATTCTGAGGCCTGGCAGGACCCATGAAACAGCAGGGAGAGGGTAAGGGTTAGGGATGCCTGCCAGAAAGAATAGGCTGCAGGAGGCGAAGGAGGACCTGATGAGGGGTGCACGCGTCTCGCAGCTGAGTTCTGCTTGTGCCGTGGATGGGTGGCTGCCCTCGCACCTGCAGCAGGAGGGGCAAGTGACAGGGTGGATGGTGGGCACCTCCTCGCCCCCCCATGCCGCCATGGAGCACAAAAAGGGATGTCACAGGAGCAGCATTTCACTTGCCTTCCCTCTGCGTATCACTGCTCCAAACCATCCGCTAACCAAGAGCTTATCTCCAGGAAGCGGGCTTAGCAGGGAGGAAGTAATTTTCCGCGATGGGGGAGAAACACACCGGATTCAGCAGCGCCCCCAGCCCTGGCCTGCCCATCCCACCCCTCTGGGGTGCGGGGATAGAAAGAGCGCCCATTGCCCGGGGACCGCAGGTACCACCCCGCAGTGATACCTCCGCCGCCTCCGCGAGGGCGCCGGGACCGCTTCCCCTTCCCCTGCCCTTCCACCCCAACGCCGTGCGGAGCCTCGGGTGGACAGGCTTCCCCCTCGGGTCCTGGCAGGGCCCTGCCAGTCTCCCCGGGCAGGACTGGGCATCGGCGCCAGCCACCCGGGAACAAAGGCGCTAAGTTGCACGGCGCCAGCGAGGAGCGAGCCGGGGGTGCGCCCGCTGCGCTGTCCCTGCGCGGCTCCCCCCTGCCCGCCCCTCGTACTCACCGGCTGAGCGGCGCCTGCGGCCGGGGTCCTCTTCTGCTGTCAGCGCTCAGCCCCGAGCTTTGGCAGTTAGAGCAGGAAGGAAGTTGGTGAAGAGAGGGAAAAAAAAATAACACTCACACGCAGGAAAAAAAAAAAAAAAAAAGAGCGCGGCAGCAGCCCACTCGCAGAGGAAGCGCTGCGCGGCCCCGCATGCTGCGGCGCCTGCCCCGCTTTGTCTGCGCTCCCGCCCGCTCGGCGCCGCGCTGCGCTCTTTTTGCTCAGAGGTGCACAGGGCTTTGTCTGCGGAGCTGAGCCCGGCCAGGGGCGCGGGAGTGCTCCCCGTGCACGGCTCCGGGCTCTCGGTGAGGGCTGCTGTGCCTGGGAGCGAGAGGGGGGGATGTCTTTGTTTTTCGCCGCTGGCTTTTGTTTTGTTTATTTTCCTGGTGTAATTAAGGTCGATTTCAAAAGCTGGCCCTGATTTATACCAAATAAAATATGCGGAGAATCAGACTGTGTATTCCTGCATACGTGGGAAGATAAGGGGTAGTACAAATGGAGGTCATTATGAATCTCATTTTTCCTGCTACCTGCTGCACTTAATCAGTTTATTGTTCCCAACTCCCACCCATTCTCACACAAGCAGTTTCAAAGATCAGCTACCTTAGGAAGAACAAGCTCTCATTTCCCAGGGTTGCTTAAATGATCCAAAAGATTCTATACCGCTTCCTTTCTGAAATATCAGCAGATTTCTTCTTTCTTTTCCACTCCCGCAGTGCCCACTTAGTTAGTTCTTCAGTCACATAAATCCTTCGCATACACAGTCCTCGGTGTACAACAAATTAGATCACTGGTTTGCAACCAACAAATCTGGACCTGCAATGACTGATACACTGCTTTTAATGCACTTACAGAAGCAAAATAAGCAAAGCAAATCTATTGTCCATGGGCTTAAATTCACTACCCGGGATCCACACTTCCATTAGAAAACATTTATTGTACACAAATTTTTAAAGGTTGCAAACAACTGAGTAAAAGGGCTCTTCTTTGGGGATAAACAGATCTCAGAGGAAGGGGACTGATTCTCCCAGCCTGACATTGCTTTCATTTAGGCTATGGGTTGCACAATGATTCTTAGCTCATGCATTTCAAGGGACAAACAGAGCATATGTCTGTCTGACAGTTGATTTCCATTTAGCAGGGGTTACAGCCAGAGAAGCGTTTTAAGCTTCCATGAATTAGTTTCACGCCCAAGAGAAATCATTTTGTTCTCTCCTGCTCTTTTTCACTCCTACACTAACCCTCCCCATGGGCCAGCACAAGAGAACTGAGATGAATACAGCAGTGAGATGAGTTTAAACAGCACTGGGCAGAAACATGTAAGCAAATGCATAATTATATACCAGTGAGTTGTCAATCCAGATAGGTTTCCCAATATTTGTTCATAACAGACAAATGTGGCTAAACCTTTATGCCAGCACCAGAGAAGTGGCTGTGTGGGATAGGGATGAGGAAAGGGCAGAGCAAATTCTTTCAACTACAGTGCCACTTCATGGTGGCTCATATTGTTCATGTGAACAGTCCTGGCCTGAGAAAGCTGTGAAGAATTGGTTATAACTGTGGGGAGCTTTGAGGAAGCCACTGAGTCTTGTACATCAACTGCTCGTCTTGGACTTCTTTGATGTCTGGACTAACACTCTGACTTTAGCAAACTTCCCAGTTCATACTGGGAGACCAGAAATTGTTTAGATGGGAGGAGGTGTGGATTGAGATCCCTGTTCACTCATGGCTTGGCTTGAAATTTCCTTGGGTTTAGCAGCTGTGTAGAGCAAAACCAGTACAATCATAACTAGCATTATGGTGATCATTCTTGCTGAGGCATAGTTGAGATTAGCTTGGTCTCTTTTGTGGGTTTCTTTTTAATTAAGCACCAGACTGCATGTGCCTTTCAGTAGCTATTTACACACTATTTCTAAATGTGTGTGAGCATAAATCAAGGCCAGTATATCCACAAATATGCATAAAGGCATAGGAGTGTATAGCTGTGTGCCACCGTATGTATGTACCCTCAGCCTATATGGGCATGTGTGCCTAGCATGCAGGGGAAATAGATTTTAGTCCTAGATTAGAAATTAGTCAGTATGTAATCAGGGGCAAATCATGCCATTGCTCTGTGCTTCATCTTCCTGTTGGTAAGCAATGTGAGAAAGAGCTGTAGATGTTGGATACGCACCATGCGGAGCAGATGGGAACTTAGAAGCCAGTCATCATCCTTTGGGTCAGCATATCCAGCATCCTGCTGGGGAACCACGTCACTGCTCTGCTGGAAGAAAGGAAGGGTTTGAACCACGCTGGAGCAGAACATCACTGAAAGCAAATCTCTACAACCTAGTATTTAATCTCTGACAAACTGATGCCATGCAGTGAAGATCATCTCTTGGCAGACATTGTCCAACCACAGCCAATTCCTTTTTCTATGACAGAAGGAGGCGAGGACAACAGCTAGAGTGTGCCTGCTTTGTTGCAAAAAACATGGTAAAGTCTCAAATATGTTCTTAGTTGGAAAATAATATGTTCTACTTAAAATATTATGATTCGGTCTTACTTATTTTTACCCCACTGATCACAATTAGTTGACCAAATTAATACGTCTGATAAACCACTAATGTCTAAGCTTATTTCAAAAAGCTTATGCAAATTTTTAAAAACATATCCTTCAACTACACAGCCTTTATTCTCAGCAGTCATATATATCTGTAGTGCCTTATTGGAAACAACAAATCTTGACATTTTTTTAAAACTGTAAGATTAAAAAGAACTAGGTATGGCATTTTTTCCTGTTTGAATTTGGTTTGCAGCCATAATCAGTCCAGTATTTCTGGATTTGAATTTTTTACAGTGGTGGTATATTGCAGCTTTTTGCTGCTAAATGTCATCGCCATCTTCTGTTGAACAGGTGGCTGCACTTGAGGAACAGAATTGTTTTACAGCCTTTAGAAGTGACTAGTTCAGAAAAACTTCACCTGTTGGAATCTTGTACTTTCACTTACTTGGAATTTCCAAAACTGACTAATTTGGAGTGAAATTTCCCAGGCTGGAAGCTCTGAGGGGAAAAATCAGAAGAGATTTCAGTCAGGTAGAGAATCCATTTTTGTAATTTTAAGAGGATCAACAGTATAATATTTTTTAATGCTGCTCTTGTAAACTGGTTCATTTTGGAACTACTAATTTGCATTTTCTCTAAACTCAATACATAGTGTTATTAACTTAGATTTCTCTTTAATGAATCCTGACATTGTCATGAGTTTTGCCTCCTCCTCAAGCTTTTTATAGTCTCCAGAAAGGCTACAGGTGATATGCTGGGAAGACAACCTCACTGTGCAGCAAATTCATGTCAACAGGTGCTGCAAGGTAAGTGTCAGTTTTGGCCCCTAGATGATGTCCCCAAATGGTGTCCCTCACTACACACAGAGATCCTCTTCCCTGCAGAGATAGGAGGAGGTAATCCGCTCCTGAGACAGTCACGAGGTGATGAGAATGGGGGAAGGTGACAGATCAGGGAGCTCAGACACAAAACCTTTCTCTGCCGTAGGAGGGGGCATTCACTGCATCACGAGGTGCCACCCAACTCCTTGGTAATCTCAGCATTGCCTTCTCTGCCTCCCATTTAGGTGAGATAAATGGGAATACAGACAATGAAGCATGAATTCTCTCCATTTGAATAACACAGGCACATGTTGTCCCATGACTGGCTTTAAAAGTCAGCATCCTAAGGTTGATCGTGCTGTGCCTAGAACAAATGGTGCCCGTTTTCTTCTTACTCTGTGGCACTCACTCCTCCTAAAGTGCTGCAAAGGAGTGTGCAGCTGATGGGGTAGGAAGGGAGGAAAGGGATGGAGGCTAGACACAGTGCCAGGCAAGGGAGCCAATATTCAGCAGGGAAAGGAAGGAGGGAGAAGACACTTTGAGGTGCCAACACAGAGCCCCTGGTAAGGGTTTAGCTGGGGTTCCCAACCCCAGTCCAATGGGAATCCCTTCAAACCACCCAGCCACAGTACTTGAAGGCTCTCAGATGGATGAAGAGCTGACCCATGAAAAAATGACTGTGTCCTCCATCTCTCCAGCTCCTCCAGAAGTGATTTCTTTGAAAGATGGAGGGAAGATTGAAGATTTAATAGTTGTCTAAGCAGCTTTCAGGCCTGTTAAAGCGCTAATCTCATAACACCCATCTCAAGCCTGAAGGTGTGCAAAGATTTCACATGTCACTCCTGAGGAAGCAAAGAAACAAGAAGACAGAGGAAGGAAAAGGATTTGGTCGGGGGTGAGAGAGTAGGGGCAAAACAGAGCCAGTTTCCTCCAGAGGCTAACCTGAGAAAGGCTGAAGATGGACAGAGCAGCTCAGGGAAGGAGAGGGAGAGCTAAGCAGCTGGAAGGGGGTGAGTGAGAGGACAGGGGAAAAAGGTGCCTGCCATCGGGGAGCAGGGGTGTCTTCTCTGCGTCCCCTGCACTCCAGAGCCCCACAGAGGGGAAAGCAGCTTTTGCTCTCCGTCCCTCAGTAGATGCTGTGGCAGAAGTCAGCATTATCCAGGGGACGTGTCCTAGAGAAGTCACCCACCAGAGCTGGATTTGAAAGAGGACTGGATTATTTTAGGACCTCTCAGAAAACAGGTGGTTATGTAAGGTCAAATCTCAGCAAGTGTAATCAAATCTCATTTCTAAGCTGATCACAAGTCAGGGTGTTAGGAGGTAGTTATTCAAGCGCTCCTCCCTGCATTATGGCTTTCCTCTGAAACAGCCAGATCCAAAGCTGGGACTAAATTAGGAAGAGAGCTGTGCCATCCTCTCCTCCTCTGCTGACCTTAGGAAATCTTCCTTGCCAGCTGCACCATGCCGTTCCTGTGCTAAACACTACTCTTGACAGGGAACTTGATTTTATACTGGAATTCACGTCTCCTTGTCAGGCTGTGTCCAGACTCCAGCTAGCTCATGGGTGCCTTATGTGCCTTGGTGCCTTACCAAGGCAGTGCTCAGGGCGTGCTGCTTGCAGCTATATAACCTCTCTCTGAAGCCATGAGACAGTAATTACCAGCGTCTCTGTGGCAACATTTTTCTTTTATTGCACTTGTGCTGTTCCCATATTATTGCTCTCACAGCCTTGCCTCTGTAAACCCCCACAACCTTATTATGGCAGATTCTCATGGAAGAGCTGGTGAGAGAATTGCTCTTCCTCCCACTCCTTTTTTTTTCCTTGTTTTGTAAATTTTAGTATATAAAAGAGGAAAAAAAATGTGGTGCTCAACAAAAGAGCCAATGGCTATTTAAATTCTCAGTAAATATTATCCAATATTATATATTCACAGAAGCTCAACAAGCAATGAATGTGCAGCATTTACCCATGATGAGCGTTCTCCTCCCAGAGCTGATAGAATCACAACCAGGAATAACCAATAGGAGTTTAAATGGGTCTTGATGAAAAGTATATCACACTAAGGGAAAACATGGTGAGAAATCATCATATTCATCATTTGCACTGTCATAACCTGCTGCACTGGAGAGAGCTCTCAGAGGAGGATGGTCCTATTGGACTCCATCATTGCCCTTCCCAGCTGGCCAGTGGGGAAATTTTCCCTTTTTCACTGTCCTCTTCCTTTGTTTTCATTTTTCTCTAGAAATGACTTTCACCATTACATTCAAAGCATTCTCTCAGCTATCAGCGTGCCACAAATAAATCTTTGTTTATACAAAACTGCCAGAACATCCTTTGTGCAACACGTGCATGCCCCACATGCAATGATGGCTACTAAACAGTTCACTTAATCTATGATGTGTTTATGATGCTTGACTGGACCAGCAAGCAAGCTGTAATTCCAGGTTCTTGACACAAAAATATTGTTAGTGGCCTCCCAGTAAGAAGCTTGAATGCATTTTATAAAGACGTGTACCTCCAGTGGAAAGCAAGAGTGTAGAGGATCTAAATTAAACAAAAAGGTTGGAATCTCCCAGTGAAAGGCCATTAAAAACAAAACCAAAAACAAACAAACAAGCAAACAAACAAACAACATTAAGCTCTACACCTTTGCAAGATCCTGAGGGGTGGGCAGAAGGCTTAGTACCTGCAGTACACCTGAGCAATAAAAGGAGAAGATAAATTTTTAAAAAAATTGATTCAGATTTTCATCCTCTGGCTTTTCTCCTTCCACAGTTATTTCCATCAGGGATCTGCTATCACATGGCAGCTAGAGCATTTAGCATCTGTGTGTCTGGGAGGTGAGCAGCCACCCAAGAGACAAGATAATGGAGCAGGAAGAGCTGCCTCCTCTGCCCATTAGTCAAATGTTCCCAAGGAGAGTGTGAGATGCTCCCCAGAAGCAATCATTTCTTTTTGAAAGCCTCAGCTGTTACATGAAAAAAATCTTAATAATGGTGACAAAGAGCTGAACTGGATGAGATTGCACAGCAGTGCTTTTTTGTGGTAGGAGTAGGAAAGAAGAATATGTCTGTTGCGTGATGTGAAAGTCATAGGAAAAGATGTGTCCCCTTAAGAAGAAGAAAGAAACATTTTACCAAAATGTTTAGAAAGTCTTCCTTTATTGGGCTGCTGGTTACCAAGGAGAAAGAATTGATCTTTCAAAAAAAAAAAAAAAAAAAAAAAAAAAAGATGAGAAAAGGAGCTGTCAGGAAAGAGGACATCTGGAGCTGACTTGTGTACAGTTTCTTCTTCTTAACCCAGAAGAAAGGTCTAGAATTATCTGATTTCTATTTAAATGAAAAGATACTCTTGAAGTCTTTTTTTTTTTTAACAAGGCAGTATTACTTCTGTGTTTTGTTCAATGTATGATCATTTTAGAGAGTGCTAATGGGCTATTTAATCACTGTTCACAGGTATATGGCATGTCATTCATACAGAAGGAATCAATTACGGAAAAACAAAAATCTAAATAAGACCCTTGAGACAACACTGTGGAAGCTGTGTGATTCAGGTACATTTTTAAGAGCAACCACATGCTCTGATTTATAGCAGTCACATAGATAACAAAATTAACTGTCTGGGTTTGATAAAAGAAGGGGAAAATGTAAGTTTTGGTTCAGTATAATAATGTTGAGCTTGTTCTGTAAATGTCATTCAGGAGCAAAAATAATCTTACAAAAGAAAAAGGAGATATTTTAATTGTGGGCAGAGTAAAAACAAGAAAGAAAGCATGCTTTCTAAAATGTTCTGACAAACTCAGTCCCACTGTGTCATTACCAACAGCCTGGATGTAGACATTAAGCAAAGTTAGTGCGAGGAAAGGATGCTCACTAATGATACTGCTTTCTCATGGGACAACTCTGCAATGAGTGGGGGATACTCTTAAACAATGAATCACAAAGCAGTTATAAAGGACTGAGCTTTTTGTGCTGCATGGCTAAGCACATCAGTCCCCACGGCAGATGTCTGGGTGTCTGAGTCTCATCTGCAGGTCTATCAACTTTCTGTGAATCAGCTTCTGTATTTACAAATAAGGATGATGAAAGCTTCATTCTCTCTTTCAAGATCTGAAGGTGAAAAGTGTTATCTAAAAAAAAAGAAAAATCTTTCTGATTTTCATTTTATTTATCCCAATCAGGGAGAAGTTCCTATAAGTTAATAAAATCATACTAACATGGCAGTCTTGTGAGTGTGAGATGGTAAGACTCAGCTATCTGTTCCAGGAAAGGCTAGACTCACTACTCAGAAGAAAATTTAACTCTCTGGTAACTAATGAAGTGTATGACAGACCACACAATTTTATATCATCTGATATAAAAAGCCTAAGAATGTCCTAAAGCATTCGGGCATGAAAGCCTGGGTCCTGTAATGATGTTATGACATTCACAAGTAGAGCACCCTTGACTGAATCAGAAAAGCAGGGACTTCCTTTTTCTTGAAGAAGTCTTCGCAATGGCCATTTGGCTTGAGGACTTAGTCGTCCCCAGCGCTGCCTAGTTTCCAGCACAGACAGGGCCATTGCTCATAGTTCAGCAAGACCTTATGGCTTGATTTATATCTCCTCAAAGGACCCTTTTCTCCAGGTTGATCATGGAAATCTCTCTCTAGAGCCCTGGCAGTGGAAAACCAGACCTCAGGCTCTTTAATCTCCGCCCCATTGCCAGAGCAGCCTCCAGGGCAGAAGTAGAAATGAATATTGAGACCAGGCTCTTCTGCAAGCTGAGCTCCGGGACACTGAATGTAACTGTTTATCCAGCAGCAGGCACAGACTCCAAAAGTCAGCACACCCAGTTTATTGCAGGCTGTTACAGATACTTAATCCTGACACCAAAATAGCTGTGTATGATTTCCTGAAGGAGAAACAATAAAACTCTCAATGAGGATGCCTTCTCTGCATCTTTGATGGGCTGATTTGCATGTATTCCAACAACTAAATATCTATACCAGGCAAAGCCCAATCCTCTGTATCTGTTTCTCTTTTTTTCACTAGCATGAACAGCATACAGCTCAGAAACATGATCGGCACTGGGGTAGGAGGATTACAGCATGCAAGCCTTCTGCAGGTACCTTACTGCACCGACTTTCTCTGATCTTCTACAAGACCAATAAACAATCTAACTCTAAATCCAGGTCCTACAATGGTCCTTTCACCAGAGATCCAGAGGCAGTTGGTATGCTGCCTATCTGCAGCAGAGAAACCAAGGTTTAATTGCAGATGCCTGGTTAATTCTCTGCTCATTTCCAGTCAGGTGTATCTGTGTGGCAACTGATAAAGCTTTATCAATAAGGCACAAAGTCTCCCAAGTATCTGGCACAAGCTTGTGGAGATACATTTCAAAACAGTTATTGTGGCCCATGCCAGCCACAGCCCTCATCAACTGCATCCCTGAGTCTGTGCCTCAGCTGGGATTTCCTCCCACAGTCCCATGAGCTCAGCCAGCCTCTGGAAAAATCACTATCTTGTAAACTTGTGTTTTCTTTGTCTTTCAAGTGAGCTGCTATTTCTGGTATAACTACAGTTTCCATGGCTACGCCAGCTCATAAATAGCGTCAGAAACCTTGGAGATGTTTTTTTAAGTGATTCCTTGGAATAGGGAATAATCTGGCCAGAGGTGACAAAGCTCATGAGTTTTCCTTTGAGACCACAAGGACTGCAATCCTGCTAACCCCTTGGACTCCCTGGCTTCTGGTGCAGCTCTGATCTGGATCAGATGGCAACTATCGTGTCCAAAAAGGATGGCACTGGGTTTCCTGGGGCCAAGGGAGGAAAAGCCTCAGCAGGGAGGGACAGAGATCAGGTACTCAGTCCTTGAGTAGGATTTGTCATCCATCTGGTGTGGAAGCCAGGTGTGAGCATGAAGCAGGTGCCTGTTGCTCAGAAAAGAAGCTGGGCACCCACATTTGCAAAGCAAATGCCATCTACTTTGTGAGGGGAAAGGAGAGAGAGATGATGTATGGAGAGAGGCCTGATAATAAGAACATGGTAAGTGGGGCCCTTTAGGGAGTTTCTGTCATGTTTTTTCAGTGGCAAAAAAATAGCTTCATGTGACACCCTGGAAATTTTTTTCCCACACGTCAGCTTTTGTTAAAGAGAAATGAGACAGATTTCATTGGGAAAACAGGAGAACAAAAGGAGTGTTTTGAAAACAAACAGCCTGAACATGTGTAAATTTTTAAGGTTCAGAAAAGAGGAGCAGAGGGCTGTAGAGATGATTTCCCCAGCAACGCTACCTACATAGAAGGCAGAAGGGGAGGAGGAACACCCGGAAACCTGGCTGCAGCAGATGGAGGCATGGGAATGAGCAGCCGGGATGGGAGTGCAGTCTGCTGCCAGCAGGCTGCACCTCTTTATATCCACACAAGCAGGTCCCTGCCCACAGTAATCACTTCTGCTGTCAGAAGAGGCTGAGTGCAATCAATCTCCAAGCATTTGTATACAAGCTGTAGTCATCACAGGGAAGAGAGGATGCCAACACCATGCTGCCCCCGTCCTCTTTCCTGTGCCCAGAAATTACTGCACAGGCTTCTGAAAGCTCTGTAATCATCTTCAAACACGTGGGAATGTGTGTTTGCTCCTTCTCTGCTAGATTGAAAGCTCTCGGCTGCATCTAGGATTTACTTCCCAGCTTCTCAGTTCCCATTCAAGGGCTAGGACCTTATCGATTTTTTTAATGTAAGCTAAGAGTCTCACTGAAGGATTTATCTTGTCTAACTTCAACCATCTGAAAGGCCACAGACCTCAGCTCAGCACCAGCGCAGTGCTGGACTGCTGCCCACTGCCAGGGTCTGTCACGTCAGAGAGAGCCTGTCCCTTCTTGGTCACACACAGTCATACCCCTGGCTGGCATGGCTGCTCCAAAATTCCCTCCTCCAGTCTCACCTGAAGACAAATCCCATCCATCATACACAAACCCACACTTTGGCTTCCTTCTGCCCCTTGTAGCTCTGATGCTACTAGTGCTTCTCCCTTTTCTGGGACCATTTTCTACCCTGCCAGCCTTGATCTCATGTTGTGAGCTGGATGGTCAACGAGGGTAAGTGAGAGGTGCTTTGCCAGAACCAAGGGCACCACAGGATTGTTAACCCTGTCACTATGCCTCAAGCCAGACAGTTACAGTCCATGACTGAGATGCTGCTACAGCTGAGGATGATCTTCCAGCACCTTTTTACTGGACTCTGGATCTTCTCTTTTCATTCTGACTCTTTCTCCACTGACTATTTCTATGTCTCTGACACTGATCTCTCAGGCAATTATAAAAGGCTATTAAAATACATTGGAGATGCAAAGCACTCAATAAAATAGTGTGCATTACCATGCATGGAGTTTTGTTGGGTTGGAGTATGGGCTGAGGCACCAGCTTTTCCCTTTCTCACCGACATCCTCACAGTAGCAATGCAACTGGTACCTGTAGGGTGCACGTGTCCTTATATAATAAGGAAAATACACACTCTTCGTGAGGTGGTGAAACAAAGAGATTTATTTCAAATTCGGCACTGGTTTTATCCCTTAAAACCATGTGACTTCTTTGACCAGTAATGTTGTCTATGTCAGCGCATGCTCCCACGGGCACTCCTGTCCTGGTACATCCCCTGTACCTTAAACACACCCCGTACAGGTACCCACATGCAACCTAGCTGTTACCCTCAGCCTGTCACCTCTGTTGGTTCTCAGAGGTGACAGGCCACCCCCTTGGCTGGCCACCCACGAGCAACACAAAGGTTCTCCCTTCTTCCCCTGCCTTTCCAGCTGCTTCACCAAGACCCTGCATAGCATCTCAGCAGCATTCCCTATGATTCCCTTGAGCAGACTCAGCGCTGTTGACATTGGGTTGATTGCATACATTGCTCTGTAAGGTGTCTTCACCTTTGCAGCATTGCCAAGAAGTTTACTGGAAACCTCTCCAGGTGTTCACCAGCAGAGGGGAGGGATAGGGGGTGATTAGGACCAAATCCTTCCTACTCTGACATGTGCAGACACAAGTGTGTGTGTGTGTTTTCCCAAGCAGCACCATTGCTCAAAGCGCAGGTTATTTCTTTATTTCTCTTTGCTTCTCCAGAGATCTCACCCCAGGAGCTCCAGAGAAGCCACTTTTCTTGCAGAAAGTGGCACATCACCCCTCAAGAGTGTGCCAAGGCTCTGTTGCTCCCCTAGACCTTGCCGAAGCTGTGCCTGCACAGTGCTGGTCTTCCAGTGCTCCCCCCACCTCCTTGCGCCACATAGGCACCCGCCCACGACTGATGTCCTGATGTCATCTGGTGGCAGGGTATATCTGGAGGAGAAAAGACACCTCGAGACTCTTTCTACACAGGCTGCAGGACAGGAGTTGAATGATTTGGAAGAGGAGCCTTTGGTAATGTAAGTGTTCTCCAGGAGCTCAAATCAATAAGGGGGGCAGGGGGATGAAAAAGGAACTGGCTACAAAACCAGGGGGAGAGAAAAGTCCGTAAAAAATCCTATGGGGAAGAAAATCTGGATGTTTGAACTTGGAGAGCGCGAACAGATCCAGTAGCTAGGAGAGGAAGTTGTGGTTCTTCTGTGTTTGTTTTCTGTTTCCTCTAACATTAGGGCAGGTGCTGGAGCTCAGTTTCCTGGCTGTACAAGCAGCTTTGCTCTCTGCAAGGCTGCTTATTTTCCCATGCTGGGCACCCCTTGGTCAGGGTTCCCTGGAATCCCCTTGGTTTGTGTCTGCAACTTGCTGAGCCTACAGGTGAGCAGTATAGGGGGGCTCCTGAGGAGCAGCTGGGACAGGCAGCTGGTGTTTCCTGCTGTGCTGCCCAGCTGTACATGCAGGAAACATCAGTGGGGAGTTTGTAACCTGTGATGCTGTACCTCTGGTGTTACTGAATCCCTTCTTTCAACTAGGATAGTCTTTCGAATTATTTCCATTTGGGAATATAGTTCTACTTTAAATGAGTTTCTGTCTTTCAGAGTGCATTCTCTTTCACCTGTTCTTGGTCTTAAAACAGCTGCTAGAATGAAGGGTTTGAGATCCTGTGTAAAACACAGGAGCAGAAAGGGCTGGACTTGTGTGGACTTTTTCCATCACTGTGATTAGCCAGCTCAAGCAACTGAGACTGGAGCTATGAGACTCCTCAAAGGCATCTTACACTGGATACAATACTTCCTGTTGAAAGCTTGCCTGCAAGGATGATGCTAGTGGCTCTTATGAGGTCGGGAGCTGAGCATGCAAGAAGTCCATCAAAAAGAATGTGCAAACAAGGGTATTTCCTCCTGGTTGCTGTCTACTTCCCATGTATCCCTGAATGGAGTGCCATGGCTCAGGGAGATTCTGTGTCTGACACCCCTGAGACAGCATAAGACAAGCACACATGGAGAAGTCTGTATTTTTGAATGTTTTGGACAGGGGAAGATGAGTTCCTACACCAAAATTGTCTGAAGAAGATCAAGTGAGGTATCTACATTATCTGCCAGGGACATTTTCCACAGAGAATCAGAGATTAAGGACAGGACAGATTAAAGAGTCAGCATTTGTCAGTAGTATTCAAGCCCCTTTAAATTCAAAGAAAATTAAAATAAGGATGATTAACCTGGACAACAACCTGGAGGTGGGATTTCTGACGCAACTGAGATAAGCCCATTAATGTGTATTAGGTATAATTAGCATTCCCACGCAAGCAAAGCTCTTGCCCAGAGGATTAAACCCTATCTGAGCAGAAATGCTGTCAGGGGCAATTAAGTAACACCTTGTCAGAGGAGGGGGCAGAGGAAGTGCATGGCAGAGGATCTTATGCCTCAACAGCTTTAGCATCCACAGCCATCAGCTCTTGTCCAGGAGCTGCACCCCAGTGCTGGCAGAAGCAAAAGAGACCTGACAGACAAGGAAGCACTGGGAGGAATCATCATAGCACTTGCAGAGATCTAGAGGAGATCAAAACATTTGATCTGATACCAAGGACTATTGGAGTAACCAGGTACGGTAAGACAAAAGGCTGTGAAGAAGATGCTATTGGCATTTCTTTCATATCTGTGATCCTGGGGTGCTGGTCTGGCTGTATGTAGGGGCAGTTGGTTTCCAAGATGTGGGAACTGGGGTAGATTCCATGTTGTGGGTCAGGGCCCATTCCAGCATGAATGGAGAAATCTGACTGTGCACCACTAGCTCAGTGGTGAGAGAGCAGCTTGATTCCTACTGCAAAATATGGTTGTTCTGTGGCATTAAGGTTGCTTTCCATCCTCAGTAAAATCTTTTAGTGATGCATGGAGAGAATGGGTAGAGGGAAGTTAGTAAGGGAGAAGTTAGAATTGTCCCTTACTGAAAGTTTCATTGAGTGCTCTTTTTTGAATTCATGCAGGTGAGAGAGGATGAAGTGTGATTTGGGCAGATAATTTTTCCTATCAAATCCTGGGTTATTGAGTAGCTGGTAGATGGATACAACTAGTTTGGATTGGGGGAAAAGGAAACTCCAAGTACTGAATCTTCCTCGTCTGTTAAGTAAAGGTCAGGGACAAGGTGTGGACCCTCAAAGACATTTTTGTGATTAAGGTATCATGCTGGCAGACAGCAGGGGTTGGTGAAGCAGGGCAAGAATTCAGTTGGAGATGGAGCTCAAATGCATCTTGCAAATTTTGGATGTCAGTCCTAAGGGATGGAAATCTGTTAGTTGGTTTGTTTTTTCTGTTGTACTTTTGGGAGTAGCCCTTGAGAGGGCTACTTTGATGTCAGATTGACATGGTGCTTAAAAGTGGATGCGTGTGCCTTGTAGTACAGGAAGGGTATCTAATGCAGACAGACAACCTACTAATGAGAATTGCACCTGAGACAGTAGCATAATAATGTACTTCGGGCATTAGCAGACATGCTAAAAATGAAGCAGTTTTTTGATGCAAAGCATTTTGTTGTAGGGCAGTACCATCTGAATTTCTCCCATGCTGAGTAACAGTGAGGCACCAAATTCTGTCTTTGTTTTTGAGCCAAAGTGCCTTCACCTCTCAGTTTGGCTCTAAAAAACCATGAGTCAAAAGATTTCATCACCAGCAAGGATGAAATCCAGCAGTGCAGTCCAGGTGATACCTATCACTGTACCCCCAATCTCACTCTGTAGCAGATGAAGGTGACACTGTTTGCCTGTCCTAACACCCTGCTGTGGGGATAAATCTGTAAATATTGGGAGACTGTTCAGGTGCTTCAGAGATGGCAGGCAAAGAAGTAACTTCTACAGTTTGAGCTGATCCCTGTGTTTGTGGGCACAGCGTGTGCTTAGGAAGCATTGTGTTACTTGCGGAGGAATAGCATCTGTGCATACTTCAGCTGCAGACACAACCATCTGCTGCTCCATTTGGGGCTGCTGGAACCTGTCCAGTCTCTTGCTTGGGATATTACAGCTGAGACAGAAGCCTGACCACAAGCGACAGAAGAACTATCATTTGGAACCATCCTTCTGCCACCACAGATGGAAAGATGTCCTGGGTGAAGTATTCCTAGACTGCCACAAATACAGAAATATGGCTCTTCACCTTGCATTGATGTGCAAGTGACACAGGAAGATTGCTCAGATGATCTTTCTCTTTCTATCTGAGGCTTTGCTTTCCAGCACTCTGGCTATTTCTGGACAGTCAAATACATGAACCCTCTTTAGATTAAGGAAAAGAAAATCTTTGATGGCATTTATAGTTCTGAGATTAAAAGTCCCGAGTGTCGCGGCAGGTGATGTTGGGGATTAAGCCAGAGTACTACGGTGATATAATGAGATTAGTCTTTAGTACCAAATCCTGAAGTTAATTCCATCAGCGATTATATCAGCCTGGATGCACAGGGACGAACACCTGGAGATAGGAGATATGTAGCAGTCATGAGGAAGAACGTGACTTCAAGGAAGGGAGAAAAAAATTGCATTTATTTTTATCCATAAATACACTTGCTCAGACCATTCTACCATACTAATTAGACAAAATTTAATGAAGGGCTGGAAGCTCCCCTTTGGGCACTTCTGAGACTTATTGTTGTCTTCTCAGGGAAGGAAGCAAAAAGTTCAAAGTGCAGCAGTTCAGCCCTCTAAGGCAGGAGAGGTGTCTCCCAAACAAAAATTGCTCCTTAAGAACTGTTTAGCCCCTGTGAAGTGGAGCTTGGCTCATGTACAGTGTCATGAAGAGAGGTCAGCATATGTAATATAATTTTCAAAAATATCAAAATGGCCACATCCTGGGGAAAGTTACTCTTCTAAATACTCTGCTAAATCCTGCATAATTAACTTCTGCATAAAAGACTGTCTCCAAGCCTTAGCTTTCTCTATAATCTTTCAACAATCCTGTGCTATTTCCCATAAGTTTGGTATTGACAATCATGAAACCCTAACAGCAGCTCCACCCAGATAAAGGGCCCATCTAGCTCAACATCCCATGTCCATCAGTGTTCATCAGATAGTGCATAGGCACAGGTATAAGAACAGGTGAAGTATATCATGATCATTCCCAAAGACAGGATATTTCTCTAAGCCATGCATGTGTCTTTGTCGTTCCTAGTCAGTAAAAACATCAGCACTGCTATTCCAAGGCTAACTAGAAAACAAACAACATCAGCATTAAGTTTTCTATTTTACCAAAACTGTGGGGCAAGCCGCTGCATCAACCTGTCTCCAAGAGTCCAGATGTTTTTGAGACAAAAGAAGGTGTGAGTCCCCATGACTTTGCAAGTCATTGCACCGTGGGGTTAAGTGTTTTTTGGCCTTAGCTCAAGTGTTCTTCGTTTGACATCTTAATTCTAGCATGCCAGATGAAAGGCAGTGCTACCCTGCTTAATTTGTATGCATTACAATCTTTCTTTATCTTTAATATCATTAACTTTAATCCTGTCACAATTATATTTTCCATAATTCTGTCAACTGACTACTGATACCTAGAAGAGATAAGCAGAGATAACCAGAGTGTTGTGTCAGTTCTTGCTGTTATCTTGCAGACAGAGGGATCTGAGAGAGGTGCGTGCCTGCTGCACACAGCCCAGCGATGAGTGAGACTCCAGCTGCCACCCTCAACACTGGAGATGCTGCTCCAGCTGGTTCCACCACACCACGCAAGGGGCCTCCCAAGTTCAAGCAGAGACAGACAAGGCAGTTCAAGAGCAAGCCTCCCAAAAAAGGAGTAAGAGGGTAAGGGAATTTTGGAAAGAGAAGAAACCATGCTAGTTGGGTGGCTCCCCACTCTAAGCTGGGCCTCTGCAATACCATCTTTCTCAGGCAAGGAGCCAGAAGGCTGCCTCCTGCCCCTTGGTGCCATCAGCTCTTCAACCTAGAGCTGCTTCCCTTCTTCTGCAGCCCACCTACCATTCTCATTCCTTGGCTGGGGGTTCAGGGCAGCTCCCCTATCCTTGCTGCTGGCCCGAACTCACTCCTTACCTGCTCTTTTCTCTCCTAGGTTTGGAGATGACATCCCAGGCATGGAGGGACTGGGCACAGGTAAGTTGTGCAGGATGCTGTTGTCGTGCCCTGCTTTAACACAAGTGCAGACAAACTTAATGATGAGAGAGGATTCTGGGGTGACCTCTTTTTTTCCCTGGTCTCTCTGCAGCTCTCAGAGTCACCTGGGAAGGCTAGTACTACCTCTGCAAGCTGCCACGTTCATGCTTATGCTCTCATACACTACTAGACAGAAAGGCCATTTAGACATGCTTCAATTTCTCAATACTCACATTTGGCTGTTAAAGTGCTTGTTTGTTTTCTGCTAATACTCTAGCTAAGAATTTCAGCAGCGTGAGGTTCCCAAAGAAATGCTAAGTGCCAAGCTATTAATACCAAAAATCACAGGAACTAAATCCCAGATGGTTAAGTATTTGTGTTGTCATCAGAATCCTAATTTTAAGAATTTTATGTACCCATCTGGGATTGAGAAACATGCACTGGATGAGCTGTAGCCAGTCAGAGCTTTGTAGGTATTGATAAGAAGAGAGTTACAGAACCCGTAGACCAAATTATTCATCATCAGATTTAAAGCTGCACATCTTCAAGGAGATCACATTTTGGTTACAGATAGTTTATAAGAATAGTAGAGACCACATAATTGGAATGAATTTTTACACCAGTTTACATAGTCACTGAAGAGACTGTAGGAAATGCTGGCTTGCTTTTTCTCACAGAGAGAAAAATACACTGATCTGGTTTGGTCTGACAGGTAGTATCAGATTTGAAATGCTCAACTGCTCATTTAACCCTCAGGTGGAGTCTCATTCTTCTTAATGTTTCCTGAATAAATCAGCCTTTCCATTAATAAAAAATAAATAAAAGGAATGCAGGGACCAGAACTCATTTCTAATTTTCTCTCTTTTGCAGATATCACAGTGATTTGCCCATGGGAAGCTTTCAGCCATCTGGAACTGCACGAGCTGGCCCAGTTTGGGATCATCTAACGTGTCAGCATCTCTACTGGTGTCACCTGGTGACTCCACAGATTTCAACATGGTCTTCACCACCTTTGACACTTATTTTTGGCCCTTGCATCCACCCACTTATGGGCAGAGTGGTTTTGTAAGAGCTAGTTATGAGAACGTCCTTTGCAGATTAATTTGGCAAAGTTATTTGGGACCCTGAGCAGACCTCATGTTCCATGTGATGAAACTATGAAAAATGTCTTAATGTCTCCCTGCACTATATTATTTCCTCTCTCACTGTCATAGATATTCAATATTTATGGAGATACAGGGAGGCTGTATTTGAACTTTGTCCCTGATTAGCTAAGACATTGTGTGCAGACCTAATTATATCAAGCCTATTCTGTTTTCTTCCTTCCCTCCCTGACAGCTTTCTATATAGAATTTCCATGGGTAGGTCTCCATGTTATTTGGGCCACCAATCATTTGCTGAGAGTACATCTGTAGAGAACAGCTTTAGGGTCGCCAGTCCAGACGTTAGTCAATCTTTCCATAGGAGAATCTTCTCCAGGGGTTCACCATAAGCAATGTGCTGCTAAGATTTACCTCATCAGCAAATGGGAATAAGGGCTTGCAAATGCTGTATGTGCTGTACTGCCCACAAGCCATGAAAGTCTGACTGTTATAATGTTAAGTGAAAATATGTGTCTGAGATCAATAGCTAAGTGAATTAATCCTCTTATTCATTCCTTTGTGCTTGCAATTCCGAAGAAGCAGCACTCCAAATGACGCTGTGTTTCCTCTCCTTTGATGGGATGCCCTGTATGACACTTGCACTGTCCCCATGCCCACACATACTTACTTGAGACATTTGCTCCCCAAGACATGCTTGCTGCTGGTTAGGAAGAGAGAGAATCATTATGATCTGTCAGCAGACTGCCAGCAGAAGATGGCATTGCATTAACTTCTCCCTCTTCCCTGTATTTAGCATGGTACAAGTCTCCCTTCACACTGCCCCCCATAAACAGGAAGGCTTTTCTTTCTTCCTCTGGCAACTTCAAGCTCTGGAGCTTGTCTGGACAAGCAGGCAAATGGTGCCCCCAGTGAGAGGTAACAGCAGAGCAAGTGAGGAGGCAAGAGAAGGGTAGGATGAGTACATGCAGGCAAGCATGGAGTGAATCCACTTAATACTATTGATCTGTGTCTCCTGGTCTCTGGTAGCCTGAATGCTGAGGAGTGGCAAGGCACCCATAACCACTTAAATGTTTGGGGAAGGCACCAAGATTCCCTACTGCTCTGCCATTCAGGAAAGGCTTTTGTTTTGTTTGTAGGCAAGGAGCAGGTTTGTTGTAGCTGCATAATATGCATAAGAGGAGATAAAATTTTTAATCATTGCCTTTAGCTTGACAAGCCTCATTGCATAAGAACTGCCTCCCCCCATCTTATCTTTCCTATGCTGAACATGTTCATGGAAGCAAGCAGTGATTGTGAAAAGGAGAGCAAATCCTGTCTAAATGATTGATCCCCACACATAAAGCATCACTACAAATCCATGGCAGTGCTATAGTTATCTGCTACTGTTATTCCAGAAACAAAAGCTAGCCGCTTTTGGTTAAAATATAGCTTCAGCACCAAAAACTAAAGGAAATTAATTCCTGTTGGCAGTCAAGAGTGCAGCTTTCATTATTCAGCACTCCTGCCATTAGAAACACTAGTAAACCACAGAGTGGTTCAGAACCACAACACTCTCACAGCACAGAAGTCATGTACCATTTAGCTAATTGCAGCCCACAGCTATTTTCCTGAAGCAGTCTGTCCTTTCCACTTACTTCCAATCTCTCCTGCCTTTCTCACCTTTTAATGCTTTTCTTCTTTCCCTAAGTGTTCTTTATGTAGATTATGTTTTATTTAGCTTTTACTGTAGGGAACTGATTTCATTTTTTTCAAGCTCATGTGCTAGCCCTCTCTTTCTGTAGTTAGATGTAGTTCCTATGGCAATGCTCTCATGCTTTCCCTCACATTATGCCATCCTGTATCATATGATCCTTACTGCACCTTCTCAGTCTGTCCTCTTCTCTCTGGGAAAAGACCCACTGGATCCAGTTTTGGATCCTGCAAGCTGATTGCCTCTATTATCATTGAGTTTTCCCTTTTTTTAAGGTTTTTTAAGCAGGAGAACAATGAGAGGAGAAAATTTTCCTCCGTTTTCATCTCAGGCCTTGGGAAAACGGTCCAAAGATAGTGAGATACGCTGTCAGAAAATACTGGAGTAAAAGCAAAATTCTCCTTAATCCAGGAACTGAAGCTTTCGAGCCAGTGGGAGGGTCCTGGTGTAGTTCCACATCTAATTGCCATATCCCTAGTTCCCATCAGAGAACTACTCCATTCTCTTTCCTAGAGGAGTCCAACAGGAATGCACACACACCCCAGCTCTCATGCCTGGCTGTTGAGCTGTATCAGAAGATGGATGCTTTGAGTCAACACAGTTTATTAGTTATTTTAAAAATAATTTCTATTCATTAATAGGGATTGCATTCATTCCTTTACTTGTAAGGAATTTTGAGACTTAGGAGTCTTAAAATACCCTCACAGTTGTTTTGTCTGAGGTCCTGAGTTTTTTCTAATGACCTGTAATTCCTGAAAGTTCCATTTTTCAGTGAGAGATGGCTATGGTGCAAGAAAGCAAATGTGTTAAAAGTATCTTATTGAAGGACTTCAGTCTATATACATTGTAATATGTTATTCTCTGTTCTTTTACTATAAAAAACATGTCAAAAGGAATAAAAATTAATAAAAAATGTTTTAAAAATCCTAGGAATGTAGTCTGACTTGCTTAAAAAATATAACCAGAGAAGGGCAGATGACTTAGCTTTTCACTCTGAAATACTTTCCTGGGAAAAGCTCAGAAAGTCACTCACCACTTCTCATTGGAGAAAACCAGCTATTTATCTCCAAACAACAGACAATAAAGACTGACTTTGATAACATCATTCTCTGAGTGATGACTGGTGTGTTCTCCCAAAAGTGGTGCATATGGTTTCCTTGGGGCTGAAATCTTTTGGCCAGTTACCTCTTCTGGGACTCTTTTTGCAACTGAACATCAGCATGTTTCCACCCTGTAGCAAAAAATGACAAATGTGGATGCAAACACTTGTCTCCTCTTGCTTCTTGCTGTTGCTGAACTTTCTAAGTGTTCATAGGAGTTTCAAGTTTGTGAAGTTCAACTGCCTCCTGGTGTTATGCTGTCAAGTCTCAGTCTTAGAAATGTTTTCTTCTGTGCCATTTTTGGAGTTTTTTTCTTGCAACTCATCACTGAGTGTCCAATTGAAAATCTTTTGTCTTTGAATGTTCTCTGTCCTATAAGATACAAATGTGAATTGTCCAGGAGAGACTTTTTGGGAGCTTTTTATAAATCCCTTCCCAAAAACTGAAAGCCAGAAAAACATCTTCTTGCAACTTTAGAGTCCCATCCACACTGACCTCAGTTTCTGACTCTAGTGAGAAAGTTAATTAAACCCAAATCTCTGCAAGAAAAGAAGAATGAACCTTTGGAAAAGTGAGAAGCACCTGTCTTGTTTTCACAGTCCCCCCTCCCCACCCAGTATCTAAATCACCTCAGGAATCTCAATTAAAAATAAAAAAATTAAAAAATAAATAAACTAAAAAAAATCTAAACCTTTAGTGTAAGTTGGATTCTTCAGGAGATCTGAAGATGCTTAGTGCAACATTCCCATCCTACAACAGTTTTCAAGTCAGCACCTCACTCAATATCAAGCCACTGTTACATTTTCCTGTGGTATTGATCAATATGGCATGGACTAACAAATGGACTCTGACAATATCACTCTGTGTTTTGTAGGACATTTTTCTATTTTATAAATGGGATTTTGAGAGTTAGAAAAATTAATGTCAAGAGTGCCCACAACCTTTAGGTCTCCAATACCTGATTTTTCAGACTACTGAACATTTTATCTTGGTGTTTAAAATACAGCTGTCATTGGTTGTGGTTGCAGCTATGAGTGCTCATCAGCGAATCTCATTCTCTCTGAGTCAGGTCTTAGACAGTAAGATCCAGAGTCTCAGCTTGGAGCTCTAAGGAACAACAAGTCTGTATTTTTGAGAACATTTATGGAAAGCCTCATAGGGTGGGGAGGTTATGCCAGCCAACAGTCTATTTCAGCATTACCACACCACTGTGATGCAAATCAAGACAGATTTGAAACAAAAGAACAGAAGATCATGCAATGAAAATAAAAGATATTATCACATGCTTATAAATGTGCTCAACCCTGGAATTTCCTCATATCAGACTGCTTAACTTGAAACCTTACTCCCAGTCCTCATAGTGCTGTCAGTGCTTTTAAGGCTGGGATCAGCTTGGTACCCTAATGTTGGGCACCTGCACCTCCAAAGTTTGTCCTGACAGGCCAAGGCAGGGAGCACTTATGGCTCTAAGCTTTTCCCACACCAACTGTGATCCACCTAGAGGGAGTAGGATGGCTGAAGCCTCTGTGCTGGGAGTACATAAGGATTTCATTCTATCAGTTGCAGCTTTTTTCCTTACATTTAACAAATGCTCTCACTTTTTATGTGGTTCCTCTTCTTGAAGTTTAGCATAAATGTGGTGAGAATTTTGATCCTTGCTGCTCCTGCGGGGAGAAAAGAATGCCTTCACTATGAAGGCTCGTTGATTTAAGGAATTTTCAAACACTTTGGCATTTTTCTGAGGGCCTCTCACATTCCTGAGACTTTAAATGAAATAGCTGAACATAACAATCACCAGCACATACACAACATAACCAGACTGTACCTATGGCAGAGCAGACCAGGGATATGATAGAAATAAATGAATTATGCTGCCCTATGAAGAGCAGGACTTTAGTCATGGGGACAATGGGAGTGAAGAATGCTTTTGGTAGCCTGAGAGCTTGGTCAGGACAGTGGTCAGCACAGGAAAAGTGCACAGGAAGGAAAAATTCTTTCAAGAACATGGAGAAGCAATGTGGTGAAGCCCCAACTCTGTGAGCTTCCTGCCAAAGCAGTACACTGTGCTCTGTACTGCAGACTGTGCCTGACAGGGTACAGCAGATGGCCAGGGACCACTTGCAGGAGCTCTGAGCCTGATATGATACTGAAGAAAAGCATCCGCACAAAGCACAAACTGTCTACAAAGGGCATCCACTGAGCAAGCTGAACTTGCTTACAAGAGACCTTGCTTTATCTGGGAGACAGTGGCTGCACAACCATACAGGAAGAAAGCGCTTGGTGAAAAACACATCAAAATGTGGGAGCTCCAGACTACCATCACAATGACCATGTAATCATGGGTGACAGAATAGGTAAGCATGAATAATATTAGTGGAAGAATCTCTGTCTTGTGCTATTAGGAGGACTCAATAACCTGTGGAGGTTTTTTTCCCTTTACCTCTGGTTAGGACACCAAGAGCAAGAGCTGGAAATCCCAAGACTGTTAACATGCCCTCCAATGTAGGCTGCTGGAACCCATCCCTTGGAAGTGCGACCTATGCAGGCTTACAAGGGGTGAAAAGGGGCACTGCAGATGGGAGACAAGGCCAATTTCTCAGCCATACAGCAATTTCTGCCCCACAAGTAACCTGAGGCACAAACTCCCATTTGCTTCGTCAAAACACCATATTGTTTTTTGTAGGCACAAGGAGAAGGCAAACTCTTCTCCACATCTCACAAAAGCTATCTGGATTCAAGGCAGCCCAAATCTGTACACCAGGCAGCCACCTTACCATCCAGGCAGCTGCTGGCATGGGCATAGCAGGCTTGCATCTGTCTGCACCAGGGGTACTGGCTGCAGGTCTGAAAGCAAGGGAAGAAAAATAACAGCAGGCCAACCACATGGGAAAACAGCAAGTTGTATTAGATCTGGCTTTAGCAACTGCATTTTTTACCAAAAACACTCTGGGATCAAGGTCTTTCCATGCTAGATACTTTGTAAGTACATCACTATGTACTGATAAATCAGTAAGAATCCTGGACTCCAAGCCAACATGTTACTCCAGCCTGTGGATGCTGAACTTTACTAAAAAGGGGGCATAGTACAGATGCAGCACAGTCAGTCTTGAAAATGTCAGTATATAGACAGCTGGGATGAGGAACACGCAGATGGAGGGGAAAGTCCTTTCACTCAAAAGTCTTAAACTGGAAGATCTGGTAAGCACCAGTCTCAGACAAGAGTAAAGGGAAAGCAAGTCAGCTATTACATTGGAATGAAATATGGTCAGCAAATTTTGGACTAAAGCTGCCTATACCTAAATAGTACCACAAGGAGCTATATTATGAGAAATCTGAGAGGATCTTAACACCATTGCATCCCCAACCAGAAGGCCACATTCAGTTCTAGGCATTTTGAGGACAGAAGCTGATAAACTGTTCAGCATTTTTAACTCCTGTAGGAAGGGGATGAAGAGAAAATACAAGTGAAGTAAGGACTCCACAGTCAGTAGGGAAGTTGTCCCAGCATGCACAGCCCCCTGAAACAGCCAAGTGAAATTGTGATTCCCACATGGAGGTAGCTGTAGGGTATAGATAACAAAGGACAAATATTAGCTAGGATGAAACAAGGATAAACTGTCTGCAAATAACATCAAAATTACAAGTAGCTGTTATCAAGAAGTCCTAACAAACACCTTCCTTGGGAAAGCTGGCCCCTTGTCCCATGGGAACTGGGAAGGCTCTGATACTGAGTACATTTGTGACTGCACTGTAGAAGGCATCCAAGAATCCCCTGCAGAGAATATCTGGAACAGATCAGGCATAGTTCCTGCAGGAGTCAGGGCAGTCACACTGGGTCACCTCCACTGCCGCTGTCTCTCAAGCTATACAACAGTGATATATAGAAAGTAAGCTTGTTTTTCATATGAAATTCATGCTCAGTCATTATAACATCAAAGCTACATAGGTAGCAAGCTCTGTTTAGCAGCTGTCTGTAAGTTTCCAATAACAAGACATAAACAAACCAGTGAAAAATAAAAACACATTGATATGATGGAGGAAAAATATTTGAGCTGACTTTTATCCCTTCTGTCTGAGAGCTGTCAGGAGTTATTATTCCTCTGCAGGAACTCAAAAAAAGAAGACGACAAGTAGGAATCATTGGCTCAGACTCACAGCCCCTTTATCCCCCTGTGATTCCTCTGAGAAAGGTGGTTGTACCTGCTCTTCACCCTCAGCAAAAGCCAGGCAGCCCAAGTGACCTCCTGCTGTCACAGGATTTTTCCACCATCAGAGAGCAAAGTCAGCAGCAAGGGCCTCCCACTCGCCGCGTGCTGCGAAAGCGCGGTGTGGAGATGTCTGCAGTGTCAGTCCTCAGCAACCCCTCCCCAGGCTGAGGCACAGGGGACATGATCCCCACCCATCGTCTGTGTCCCTCCAGTCATGCTCCCTGGCACAACATGCTCTGCTCCCCTCCCCGTCATCCTCCCTGCTCCTCTCTCCTCCCACCTCTGCCTCTTCCCTCCTGTGCTTTGCCTTTCTTTTCCTCCAGAAAATGCACTTCAGGAAAGCCTTTTGCCTCCTCCATCTGCTCGCACTGACAGCAGCTGCTTCAGATGTCCTCTCTTCTCCTCTCTTTTCCATGCTTCCCTGCAGCACCAGGGGTCCTTAGCAGATTCTCTAGGGGCAAATGAAGCAACCACAACCAAAAACTCATTTGGAAAAATAAATGTGGAAAAAAATCAAAAATCTAAAACTCGAAACAAAGAGCATGGAAACACATGAGACATTTTCGTTTCACTGTTCAGTGAGAACTGCTTCCTTGGAAAATACAGTAATATCTATTTCTACATCCTACTATTAGTGCCAGATTTCTCCACTTTGAAAGACAAGAAATGCACCTCATTGTGTGTAATACTGTGATATGTAATTTTTTTTTTCCTTTCTCCATTTCCCTGAAAGGTGGAATAAAGCTTTGCAGCTTTATGCCAGTCATGTAAACTCTTTGCATTCACTCATGGTAATACCTAATCCCATTTTTAATCCTAATAAGCTCTTTAGTGCAATAATATCCTATGGCATTAAGGCATACAACTTAATTCCTTGAATTAAAGCCAAGATTCTCTTTGGAGTTTTTGCACTGACTTCCATAGGCTTTGGATCAGGTCAGGCTCCAAAACAAAACAACCTGCTGCAAACCAGAGAACTACCTGACTGAAAAAGCACTATGGTTTTATATCCTCTTAGCAAAAAGCTTTTCTGAGTATACAAAATCTGCATTCACAGGAACTTTTGAATTTCAAGCAGAGTTTAACCTGAATCATTTGCTACCCTGATCCCAAGATGCTCTTGATAAACTCTTCAGGAAGGAATATTACCCTACCCTGGCCCAGGGCTAATACAGTGATTTAACATGGGAAATTTGGAGCCTGTGGGTGCTTACTGCTAGAAGAATATTATCTCTTGATCTACCTAAATTGGTCAATTAAAAACAAGATTCACAAGTTCATGCAGACAAAAATGATAGAGAGAAATTTAATTTGAACTAAATTGCAAACAAGAGGAAGTTGTTGTTAGTTATAATAAATTAATTACAGAGCAAAATTTAAATCACCTCTTTTGAAGGTCTGAGAAAAGTCATACTGTGAGGACCACCTGGAATTTCTCTCTGAGTCCCAAATAAAGGTCCAAAGTGATCCCAATGGCACAAATCTTCTGGCTTGCTCTCAAGCTGGAATTGTGGCCAGGAGCTACACAACAGTGCAAAAACCATTCTCTGCCCTTCATGTGTCTTCACTTTGACACTACTAAAAAATGGGAAGAGAAATCTGTGTCCATGGCCCCTTCAGTCTCTTGAACTTTGTCACAAGGCACTGAATGTGCACAATGAGGGTAAATTAGCCCAAGGCTCATAAAAAAATCCAAAGGGGATTGCTACAGCTTTAAAAGTGACTACTCAGTGACTGGGTTGAGAAGGTGACCTCTTTGGCAGCTCCAAGTGCAAAATAAACTGGAGTTCACGGTGGCTTATGCTTGCACATATCCTCTCTGCTTGCAGCAAGCTCAGAGCACAAGCACAACTCATTGCTGCAGCTCAGCTGCTGAGCAGTACCCAGTAACCCAAAACAACTTCATTATTTTCTATCAAGGGTCCCTAACCCCTTTTGGGTTTACTAAAGAGATGGCCAAAAGACTAGTTCATCAGACACAGCAATGTCTTCACAGGAAAGCATTTCTAAGAGGAGATGAGTCTTACTTTCAAGCAGCAAAAGTAAAATCATATCTGGTCTGGAAAATAGTGTTTGACAAATTCAGATAAGAACCACATTGCTAATTTCTGACAGAGGAAATAGTGAACCTCAAAAACAACTTTCCACATGATCTGTGTCCTGTAGGTCTTCAAACAAAGACTATGTGAGGGGGTGGAGGATAGATATGTAGATGGTAACATCTGTGGTGAAGTTTTCAAGTCAGAACTGTATAGAATGTCGTTAGGATAATCCCAGCTAGGTTTGACAATCTAACACCATTGGTGCACAGTTGGGATCCCATGAGCAAGAGCTGTGTTTAAATATGATAACTTATATTCATAGCAAAGTATTTGAAAGAATTGGCATTAAAATGTTAAAATAATGCCACTGTGCTTGACACAGGCATCGCAAAATTTCTAGCCTATTGCCATGGGACAGGCAAAATAGGGCTTTATTGCTACCTTCTGAGTGTCTGATTTAACTGAGAAATGTTCAGAAAAGCATAAGAATTAAAAGTCTCTACCAAATCAGACAAAAAGTCCCTCAGACACAATACTTCATCTCCAGCTGCGGCCAATAATGGATGCAAAGGACAAGATACAAGAAGGTGAACATATATAATAGCACATTACTAACATATCTAGTATTTCCAGTGATTTACTCTCAAGGACATCCTGAGCCAGAGCTGATATATCACAGTACTTGGTAAATTTTTCCTTCATGATGCAGTAGAGACACTTTCTGAACTTACAGAAACCTTTACTATTTATGGTGCCCTTAATCAAGAAGTTCACACAACAAACCCGTTCATATCTAACGAAGAAATGAATAGAAGCATTTTCCTCTCAGAACACATAAAAAATTCACCTCATTCTACTTGCTGTCATGTGCAAGTTTCCTCAATATTTCCCTTGGAAGAGACAGTAGTACTATACTAACAAAAGCGAAGTTATCCTACTGCTCTTGGTGTTCCAAAGCAGAGGATGCTGTGGTCATTCATTGTTTGGCCAGTTATAATCAACTACAAATTAGGTGTTCCAGTTTAGAACATTGTTACTTGAAAACTACTAAAAACTCCATATTGTTTCTAACCTAGAGAGATCTGTATTTAAATACAGTTACAAAACACAGTGAGAGGGTAGTTTTTCTTTTAAGTCAGTGTTACTTAAGAGCAGCATTTCAAGAATCCAGATAGGACATGGCTAAGATTAGTAGAGGTTACTGGAAGTTGATAAAGTAAATTTCCTGTGGGTGGGTAAAATAATCTTTCCAATTACTGTGTTCTACCAGTAGTTTCAAGATTAAAAAAATACACTTCACAGCCATCCCCTACACACAAGGTCAGAGCCTCTGCTGTTGAAAATTAAACTGATCTCATAAGTCACCATACATTTATGGCAACTGGTTGCAAAACCAACTTTCTGGGCTCTCGGGAGAAGCACAGGTGCTCTTGTGGCTTCTCCAAAGTGTTGGTAGCTGATCCTCACAGTAAAAGCCAGATAAACTCATTGAAACAATGAGTCTGAGGGCTTTACTATGGAAAGAGATGTAAAGTTCTTAGCCTTCAAGAAGTAATTAGCAAGGAGGAACATTATAGAGAAGATAAGGTAGTTTGTTGGTTCAACATTTTAGCCAGGTATGTGAAAACAGGAGACACTGCCTCATGCTCACTAATGTCTTAACTGAGGAGATATTACATTTCATGGGTTACTCAAAGCAAGGCTATGGTGGAGAACTATTGCCTCAGAAAGGCTGGCAGGACACACCTAGAACAGAAACTGAGTGATTAACTCTCAGATGGGGTAAATGTTTCCAGCAGGCAGGGTCTCCTGACATAGCAGAAGCAGAGGAAAAACAGCAGATCCCCGTGGGAATCAAAACAGAGAGATGCTAATAATTTATTTGTAGCAAATAAGGTTTAATTAACAAGTAGGTATCCAGGACACCCCTATTCTCTCAGTGCAAAGTCCAGCTGGAGAAGCAAGGCCACCCCTTGGACTTGCTGTCAGTACCAGTGAGCACAGACTGTGACTGACCTGGCATTCCTTTTGTTCCAGTGCTAGAGGCAGCAAGGCTGCAGGCGTGTGAGTGGGCACCCTCTCCAGTTCTCACTCCCCATGCACTGTACTCAACTGTCTCCTTTAAGCTCCCTCTGGAGGATGGTGATGGTGGTTGCCAAACACGTCCTGCTCTCTTGGGGCTCTCCACATGCTTGTACTGGTCCTGCCTGCTGTTCATCCAAGGGTCACTGTGCCCAGCTTCCCCTCTGCACACAGTGCTGGGCACTCAGCTCCTGGCCATGCCAAACTCAAGGAGAAATTCCTTGACGTAGAGATATCCTTATTGCGGATGCAGCCTTGTATGGTTAGACAGTAATATCTGTGGTGTGTTGTGAGAACTGGAGCTGTAAACACAGAAAATAAGAGTGACTTCAGTATGTTTTTCCTGCTTAAATTTTTATTGGACTTTTTAGATCCAGAAATACCAGAAAGCTCCTTTAATGCCAGTGGCATCCTCTGTGAAAACTAAGCCTTAAAACCTCTGCCCTACCAGCTCATGCTTCTTGGGCCTTGATGTAAAATCATTTTGAGTGAGGCCGTGCCAAGTGAAGACCCTCCCGAGCTTCCCATTACTGGCACTGAAACACAGGGAAGTTCCCCCTCCATAGAAACATCTAGAGACTTTTCCAAAGCTGATGGAAGAGGAATCACTAAGAAGTCCTGCTGCCTCCCACGACCCACCCCATCATGCAGGAGGGGAGCAATGCTGTAGCGTCTGGTGCCAGAAGCAGCACAGAGAGGTCCGGGATGCTCATCCACAATGATGTGTTTATATCTCAAGATAAATTCCCCCTACATAAAAGCAGTGATCTCTACTCTAGGAAATGTCAGTTGTTGGTATGGACTTACTTGGAAAAATGCAGTCTTATAACATGAGTTTTATCTTTTGACAGCTGCTCCAAAAATAAGAACTTTGTCTTACTGGGAGCAAAGACAGGGGCTTTTGGGAAAATATATTGTACCTTTAGCACTATCAAGTATTATCCAAGCTCTCCACAACTGCAGGAAAACAGCTGTTGGGTCGTGGTTTTGACAGTGAAAGTCATAGCCATGACTTTGAATGACACAAGCACAAATAGCTTGTTTTTATTTATTTTGCTTTCTCAAATCTATAAAAATAAACAACTTAAAGACTGTGAGACTTTGCCAAAAGTTAAAAATACAATTGAAGAAGAAAGTATCTGCCACAAACTGTTCCTAACCCAAATTTAATATAAAAAAAACAACTTAGCCACAGCAGAGTAAGTCTAGTCAGTGTTTTCTACTCTACAAACTCACCTCTCATCTCACCTCTCAAAGAAAATTTTCAAACGCAAAAAGAAATTAAGAACATAATTCATTATCATACTCTAAATGTCACTTAGCCCTTTTGCTCCCTATCAGGTTCTTTTTGCTGTTTATACCCCACTATCTTGACCTAAAATACATACTTCCTGTCTCAAATAAGCTACGAAAGCATTTGTGAGGCATCACCCTGATTTTTCTGCTGAAGGACATGCCGTGTCCCAGAAATCTGCAAGGCACAAGGAAAGAGAATTAATAAGCGATTTTCAGTCTGTGGTCTACAATCCCCAGGGATTCCTTGAGCTATTTCTAAAGGGCCCAGGAAAAAACAACCAAGGCAAGCAAGATGCTTGTCACTATGCTTTGATTTAATGGGCGGTCCATTAGAAAAATATTTTTAAATGTTTAGGGAAAAGATAGAAGAAATCATCCAAGATCAGAGGCAGTCTAGAAAAGTCCATGAAGTCACCTATAGAGCAGGAACTTTTTGATACATACCTCTTTCCGGACAATAAGTGTTTCAACTAGCTGAAACATGAACCTATGGTGATTTTATATAGCTTCTCAGCAGCATTTTGCAGTCCATGCAGAATTCTTGCTGCTGCACCAATTTCCTTAGCAGCATCCATGCCAGATAGCTTAAAGCTAGTGCAGTGGCTTCATCGCCTTTTTAGTGCTACTTTATTTGAACTGTTGTCATTTCAGTGAGTCAAGAGGCTTTGCTTTTATCTTAAAAGTAGGAACATTATTGAACTGTTTGTTTTCTGCGTTATAGATCTGCTTTGCTGATTTACCCAGCCAGCCCTAGATCTTCTTGACTCATTAAGTATCACCAAATCTACTCCACAGTGTCCTAATCTATATACAGCTATCTTGCAATAGAGAGACTAAAACAACCTCTGCTGTGTTAGTGTTTGTCATGTTGTCTGTCATATCACAGACCTCTTTGGTGCAGAAACAGGCAACAGAGCACAACTGCATTGTACAACAGAGCCTGGTGCAAAGGTTGCTGAGTTAATGCCCACCAAATTAGTTCTGCATTGGGAAACAGCCTAACACCTCAGTACAGCAGCCTGGCCAGTTAATTTTCCCTGCAGAGCAAAGGAGTCACTAGCAAAATTGCTGTGCTGTCCTGCAGGTCCAGACTGCTGTCTCAGCACAGCACTGCTCAGGTACTCCAGCTCGAACTGGAGGTAGCTCCAGTACATTTGAGCTAGGAAATACAGACATGCCATCAGCGTGCTAGTCCAGAAATCACTGAAGGGATGCTGAGTATTTTCCACAGACCACATCACCTCTACACAGCATGTTTTCATAAAGAAATGGAACAATAAATAAATAAATGAGCAAATAACAAAATATTTTCCATGCTCTGGTACAGCAGCAAAAAAACACCCAAGGTAAGAGTGGTACATTAGAAACATAGCAGGTACAAGAAGCCACAGAAAAATAATCTATTTGTCATTCCACTACCTGGTGTCATTTCCAGATTGAGTCAGGTAGGAAAGCAGACGGCAAACAACTGGGTTAGCTTCAGAGGCATAGGGGAGATGCCTTTAGGCTATCACTGGTGCTGTGGAAATGTAAATTCAAGTTCATGGTACTTAACAGGACTCAATCAGGATAGCTGATCTCTAAATGCTCTTGTTTATTGATGCAGTGCTGGAGGATCAGAGCTTGCTATCACTAAGCATATACTGTCTGCTCACCTTCCCTCTTGTAAAACAGGTGTCTCAACTTTTCCCTCCCTAAAGCATCTTCCCCATCAGCTTTTCTTACTGCCTCTCTCCCTATTTCTGTGCCATTTTGGAATGCTGGTCACTGTTCCTCCCAGCACTGGTGTCACATTGTTCACAATCAAGCCTGCATTTTACGGTTTTGGGGTGTAACCTCTTGAGATAAAGAAGCCTTCTGGCTGCACTGTTCCTTATAGAGGTCTTCCTAAGACACAAGGCTCTGCAGAGACTCATTATTCCAGGGCATCCATGTCCTGGATGGCTGAGTATTAAATCAGAGGCAATCTTTAGTGCAAGTCACAAACTCACTGACACTGAGATGCATCAACCCTGCTACCATTGGTCTCCCACCAGGCCCTAATCACCCCTGATGGCAATGCTTTCATTAACTGACTATTGCCAATCTCCATGGAGTTTATAAATAGGAAAAATTAACTATTATTTAATTTAAAAAAAAACAGGAAAAATAATTGAATTGGTTCCTATTAGTAAACCCAAGTTTACAAAACAGCCACGCAGCCAGCAATGGCCAGTCAAGAGCAATGAGGGTGGAGAAAGGATTGGACACATCAACCTTAGACCCACTGCCATGTCTCTACCTTGTTTGTGCAATGTCATTCAAAGATAATGTCTTTGATTTAGAAAGCTTTTGAGTCAGACCTCTGTAGGCTGAAAGTACCACTGTGGGCTTGCCCTGCATCCTTCCCCAGGGTTCACTGTTGACAGTTATCAGAAACACAGCAATAGGTGTGTGAACCCTTGTCTTATGTTCTATTTCAAAAGCTGAGGAAGGAATTTCTCTTACTTCTGCTGCCCCTGTATTTAGAAAAACATTAGTGAAAAATGTCCAGTGAAAAATCAGTGAAACCAGTGAAAAAACAGCAGTGTGGGCAGAAAGCAGTGTGGGTAGAAAACAGTGTGGGCACAAGCACAGCACTGGGAACAGCAGCAGGGATTAGCCGAAGGGAAGGACAGAACAGGGAGGGAAGATGTGGCAGAGGGGAAAAGGGAGAAAGATTATTATCTGGAGCTCATGCTCTGCCCCAGATGTGTCTGGCTCTGTGGGTGTGGTTATGACAGATTCATAGAACAGAAAAAATCTAGAGGAATCCCTTCAGTATGCCAGGGACATAGTCCCTGCAGCACCCAGCCCTCTGACTGGGCTTGGGTTAGGCACCATCTACACATCAGCTTTCTATGCTTAGTTATACAGGCAGCACGGTACAGGCCTCCAAGGATGGGATTCATCTCTCCTGACTTTAGGTGTCTATAGCATGACTGCCAAGGGGGATCTAGGCAGTAAAACCACTGCATTTGAAGGATGTATTCATATAACCAAACACAGGCATTTGCTTCAGCATGAGTCATTAAATAGAATAGTATTTACTGGCATTCCCAAAATATCCAAAAACCTTTAACAGGGTTCAAAGCTTTGATGTGCTAAGCACTGCACAACCATATAATAAAAAGACACTCCCTATCCCTGGAGGAGTAAGACCCATGTGCTGTCACCACCCCTTTTCTCTGACTCTTTTTTTCCCCAGCCATTTCCAGGAGTGTCTCAGCATCATCCATGTCTCTCAAGGGCTTGTGCTGGAATGCAGTAACATGACTTTGGGAAGCATTTGTGTTAAAACAGGGTTGCCTCAGAACAGGGCATATACTGTTGTTTGCAAACTTTCTGACATTGTAAGGCCAAGTTTGTACCATAACATTTCAGATTTTCTTTTAGGTGATCTTAGGTTGTTTGAATATGTCTCAAGAACTTCAACCGAGACTTTAAACAGAATGAGGTTACAAAGAAAAATATTAGAAATATTCCCCAAGTATTTGAGGAAACTTTTGTATATATACAAGAACAAGAACAGTTGGAGGAAAATGGGAAAGAAACATATTTACAGACGTCCTTTGTAACTCAGTAACAAGAGGCTCAGAGCAATCTGTTAAAGAAAGTAGAAAAATATTTTAAATATTTTTTACTTTTTCTATACACCAGGTTTGGATTCAGGTGTGCGTCAAGTACCCAGCTATCTTCAAGAGTTCTATGTTCAGTCTTTAAAATACAGTCAACTTGTCTTTTTAATTCACATAGAAGACTCAAAATACACAAGGGTTTCTTTGGAGTTGCAAACGAAATCTTCAAAGAAAGCCCAGGAGGCTTATTAAAGTTTGAGCTGGGAAACGGAAAAAATATAAAAAAGAAACCCAAGCATGGTCACAAGAATCAGTATTGGTTGCTAGGGATGTGATGCTGTGAGATGGCCCGAGAGAATAAAATATCTGGAAAGAACAGAAAAGAACAAAGCAAAAATAACTGTATTTAAAGGCGCTTGTTTGACTAAGAGCTTCTCAAATACCTGTAAAAATTCATAGACATTTACAAAATCCCTTAAGTGAGCCGGCTGTATAACTATCCAGGGAGTATATTATTTTTTATTTAGCTAAAAGTACCTGGAATATATATGTTCTTGAACAGTTTGCTTTCTGTAAAATGGAGGATGCACCTTCGAGAATTGCGGAATCAAAGGAAAACATGGAAATGAAGCCAGAAATAGGAAAATGTATCAACAATTTTATCAGAGAAAAACAAACCAAACTGTTACTTTCAGTGCTGCATTTTATCACTCCATAAGCTGTATTATAGCCAAATGAAAGCAGCTGAGAAGGGAATCAGGTCAATTCGAGACATGATTTATTTTGAACCTCCTCTGTAATGTGTTTAACATAAGCACATTTCACTGTACCACTAAGAATAGTCCTATAGAAACAGAGAGAAATTTAAAGCATGTGTGCATGTTTGCACCAGGTGAAAGTGATCTAGTACAAACCTTTTCTTCATTTCTGCAACATTAAGTGACATTTAGACTTCTTCTTTGCCTCCAGCGACAGTCCTACTGACTGATGAATAGGTGTTAAAATCATTAGCACTGAGGAGAAAAACTTGTAGAAAAGATGGACTTCATGGAGGAAAAGGCAGTTCAGACTGTTGGTTGTGGCTCTCAGTATGAAAACGACCATGAAAGTTGAGTCAATACTAGCACTGACACCGTTTCTCTTGCTTTAAAAGATTTAAACTGCATGCTGCAAAATGTTTGAGCTTTCACATCTGAGCACCATGCCCAAATGAAACTGCTGCTATTGACAGCACAGCTAGCATTTGTACATAGAAATGCAGGGCTCGTCTTCACTGCAGATTTAAATTAACTTTGTTGTAATTGAATGTTGCCTTTACATTAAGTCCTGCTGACACACAATAACCTCACTCAAGTATGACTTAGAACAGATACAGGATAGAAGTAGATTAGTGCTGCCAGTGCTCACACACCTTCCCACAAATTCCAGGTGTCAAAAAAGCATGACATCCTGCCAGAATTCACAGTAAAATGGTTTAGAGAACAATCTCCTATATCTTTTCTGCTAATGACAACCCAGACCAAAATTATCCCTATAGTTGTCTGCCCCAGTAATCCATCAGAAGCTCCCCTTTCTCTTCTCTATTATAGCAGGAGCAACTGAAGTAAAAATATTTTTTTTCCCCAGAACTGTGGTTTCATGCACATTAATAGGGATTTGCACACTGCCAAATCACTCTGCAAGCACAAATTTAATCTTGATCATGTGTGGGCATATGACTGCACTTCTGTCAAATCAGACAGGGCACATGATGAAGTTTTCAGTGTCTTTTTCTATTAACATGAACTTTATGTCAGCCCGGGAGGGTGGATGACATCTGATCTCTCATAAAGCCAGCCAGCATAAAGTTAACCCCTCACATTACTCTGAACAGATCCTAGAGGGCTGAAGGAGTATATAGGAGGTCAATACTCTGCACGGGGCTGTGCTGTTCTGGATGCCATTAGGAGATTACAAAAAGCAAATGGACTGAACGAGTCCTCGAAGGCCTCACAGCAGCACACAATCCCGGATGTCAGTTTATGCTGGCAATTTTAAAATGGATTTGCACTTGGCATCCTTGTTCAAGTCATGTCCTGCCAGCCTATGGGGCCAACAAGAGAGATGCTGTGTTATCCTTCACTGCTTTACCTCACAAGAGATAAAGTGAAATAATTCAAAAAAATAGATCTAAAATAACTCTGCTTGTACACTGCAAATGTTCCACTATAATGCACAAGACACTCAGGGCATACATATTTGCTTCCCTGGATCAAGAAGAGAAGCTCAGAGCCGTCTCCCGGCCCTCCCTTACAGACTGCTACCACCTCGTGGACATTCTTGTTCCACCTCTTGGCAGCAGTAACCGAAATTTTTAAAAGTCGGTTCTGTTTTCCTCTGCTCTCTTAGCTGTTCACTAGAAAAAAAATGGTTCTTAGGGAAAGAAGTAGCAAACCCAAAGAACTTTAGGTGTACTGTGACACTGTAGAAAGAATTACATGAAAGAAAACGTGTCAAAAACTTCCTTCATAAAGTCTACACGTGGATCTCAAAATGGCACCTATTTTGAAAAACCAAATAAAACTTTCAAGGAAAGATAGCAGAGATGTTTTAAAAACAAATTAATAATTTGTGAAGAAAGATTTCTCTAATATCAAACAAAGCTTTAGTGCACTCATCCTGAATTCCTGCCATTCTTGATTCACTCAGAAACAAATTAAGACAGACAGTGAAACAATTTACAATATTAAGCTTAAAGAAAACATCTTAAATCAAGCTGCTACCAAGACAAACACTTTTTTCCTAAGAAAGAATTTAGCAATACATAACTTCTCACCAGAAGTACCCAAAGATTCCTGGAGATCCCAGACTAAAGTTTAGGCTGTGAAGTTTCCCCTGTAAACTCCAGTAAGCGACAGTGATGCCCAGTGGACAGGACAGATTTATAACACATTGGCAGTTTTTTCACTCCAATCTCTGGGCAAAGTCAATCCTGCCTCCTATCCCTGCCTCTCCTGTTAACCCCTCTAAAGGAAGGTTGACTCTTAGCAAAACATTGCACTAACACAACATGATTGAGATGATGATTTTTAATTACTACAATGATAGAAATAAAAATAGATAATTGAAATAAGAGCACATGACTGATTTTGTTTTGTGATTAAATTACAGAAATTATTGTTTATACAAGGAAAGCAAATCTGATCATTCAACTGGCATTTTGGGAAAGGAAAAAAGTAATTCTGGAAATAACAGGATATTAATCAGCTAATATTACTTTTCATCCTACAAAACAGAATAGTTTTAAGGACAGTTTAAGGATATTTTTCCCCACTGTTTTCTCATATTACAAGGGTTTTCTTGTGGCACACTGTAGTAATATAGTTATATTAAATGCACAATTTTCTCTCATCATAAGTAGGGAAACAATATGGTTCAAATTTCTTTTCTCAGAGACATAATTTATTTCAAATATTTTAATAGCATGGCACAGATGTTCCACACCTGTGTGCATCTCAGGACTACCTTCACTACAGAGAGAAACATATACATTGCTTTCCAAAGTTGAAGATGCAGAGTCTGACTCTAGAGGGGGTTGTATACATGGAATGTGATGATGAGAGGGATGAAGAAACTTTCCTGTGTGTATTAAGAACCAGTGTTCTCTCATTTCATGTACAAACTGATACGACCATAACATATATAGCCGATACAGAAGTCATGGCATTCATCTTGTGGCAGCAAACAGCAAAACTCCCATGACTGTTTAGTCCTAGAGACTGTGGAGCTGGTAGGTGTTTTGTGATTATACAGATCAAGAGTACATAGTAACGTCACTACTGTAAGACGTAGGTTTAAATTCTCCCTCTTCTGCGCAGTAAAAGATCACACTTACCAACCACAGTCCCTTCTGTGACCATATGTCCCCTTTGCTTTGGGCACGGTTCAGAGGGCTGAGCAGTCGTGTCTGCCTGTAAATCACAGAAATCCTGGGGATGGATATTCACACACAACCAACTTGGACTGCTCTGTTAGCCAAGGAGCTCACCACTGGTGCCTCTGTAACCAGGGGAGGAAAAGCAGGTCTTCCAAAGAGCAAACCCAAGCAGATCCAAAATTTTGTGTTCTGGTTTGTTCTTCAGGAGTACCTTCAAGAACAAGAGGAAGCTGAGGGAGTCCAGACAGTGTGTTTAGGTAACTGTGATCTCCAACACCACACTTACTCCTGAACTCCTGTGTGAATTTCTGTTGGGCCTTCACTGTATAACCCACCAGACTTTCCTGCTTGTGCCTCCTGTCTCAACTGTACACAGGGATGAGTACTATCCAGGCATAGAACAACGATGGAGTACATTACTATGGAGATTTGAACTAATTCTTCTGCAGGGCATAAAATAAACCTAAACAGAAGCAACTCTTCTCTCTGAAAATAAACAAAAGCAAGCAGTCCTCCTGTGGACTTTCAATTTCATTTTAGTATTTTAATTTAGTTTTTTTAGGATGAAGACCCCCCCCAACACACTTGTGAGAGACGACAGTGAGCAGTGTACTGTTCTTACACATTAAGACCCTTTCAAATATTCCCCTACATTTATCCTATAAAATCACAGGGTGGAAGAAAGGGGAGGAGGGAAAATATTAGTGCTCACATTACTGTCAAACTCTAAACAAAATTGGAAGTAGGTCTAGTCACACTTAATGGTTCTTGATCTCAGTGACTAGTTATCTCAGTCCCATCTTGCAGCTCACCCTGAATCACCTGTTACTGAGCCATGTATCCATTAGAGTTAGGTATCCACTACATTTCAAAAATGGTTTCATCAGTTTTGGTTTTAATTCATTTCCTTTTTACATATGATGTCATCTACACCAGAAGCCAGATCCTCCAGGTGAAGCTCTTTTGTCCATTATGTTATTTTGTCCGCTGTGAAGAGAATTAGATCCAGGAACCAGACCTAAAGCAATGAGACATTTTTTTTCTGGTAAAAAACAAGTCTTAATGGCGCTGGTATCTGATTAAGGCCCAAAGCAAAAACAAATTCATATGAAACCAAACTTTTATCTTTTGGCCTGATATAAGCAGATAGTAGGAAGGATATGGAATGCTTTGAAAGGGGATCATGTCTATGATTCTGTGACAAGTAAACAACTCTGGGCAGTGTTGTGGTCAATGCACAGTACCAGATTCCCAATCATCCAAATACTAGGTATTTTTTCAAAGCCTTTCCTCTGCCTAACATGTTTTCATTCAAGTGACTTCTCCCAACTTTGAAGAATTCCTTGCTCACAAGCAAATAACTCCCCAGTGCCTTCAAATGCCTCTGTTGCTTTACAAAATTCTTGATAGCACCTAATCTGCCTCTCCTGTCATGTTAGCCAGTACTATCTTGTTCTTGCATACACACTGTGTGATAAGTTTTGTAGGAATAAGCTTTGTTCATTATTTGTACAATATTGCACAGTCCAGATTTTTGACTCAGGCATTGAGATTGTAGGCCTTAACCATAACATACTAGTCATAAAAGCAGTAATAAGTAAAGGTGCCAACACTTTCTATAGGAACCCAAGTAAGCTATTCCCTGCTGCAGTTGAATACCAGTGCTTTGTGGTTTAATTGATTAACAGTTCATTCAACACTATTTTTAAGTTCAGTGTGGTACATATGATGGCACATTACATTTCCTTTACAGTGGGATGTAAATTTATTCTGACATGCTAAGTTATGGTATTTTAATGTAGATAATCTCTGCAGCCTGTCTCCACTTGAAAGAGAGAGACTGATGTGAGGGTTCTTTGACTTTCTTAAAGATTCTGTTTGCACTCTGTTTTTTTAAAGGGCAAAAGAGATTCTGTTATCTTCTAACTCAGAGACAGTAGTGCCCCATCCTTGGGAGCCGCAGAATCTGAATGATCTGTGACCTTCCAGTCAGTTTTCCCTAGTGTACTGGCCACACCAATGTGAAGTCATCTGAACAGAATTAAGCACATTGGTGAGTTATTGTGTTATGCTTAAAATCTTGTATATGGGCAAAAAGGAAGAATGCCTTATATTTAATAAAGCCAAGAATTTATTGTTAGTGTAAGTGAAATCTTAAAAGGAAAATCATTATTATTCCAGATCTAATTGCTGCAGGAAAAGGAAAAATAATAATGCGACTAAAACTGTTATACGTAAGCTTCATTCACACCCTTCTTCTACCTTCCCTTCCACTGCTACTCTGGATCCTAAGGTTAGCAGTTTCACTGTAGACAATTTGTTCTGGTGAAGGTAAGAGTTGTTTGTTGTGCGTTATCAGCCTCTGAAGTCCTTTGCTGGGAGAAATATAATAGTTATACTGATATCTTCCTCCTCACTCTAGGATCCAAATAACTCTGGGGTCATTTCCATATGTTTGCTGCACCCTTCTCTTTCTTCATGAATGTGCAAGTCCATGTTACGTTTGAATTTACCATATCCAGTGTTCTTTACATATGTTAGATATTTCCCTGTTCTCTTTGTTACCCCCTGGAAGGAGGTTTGTCCAGCTGTAGGCCTGCATTTCTACATAGAACAATTCCTTGTCACTGCTATCTGTATAAGCCTATATTTGTATCACTCAAAGGTAAACAAAATAAAACAAATTAGCCATACATGTCAATTAGAGAGATTGCTGTCACAGATAAATTAGGTGAAACAAAGCTGCAGGCAGATAAAGTTCAGACAGGGCAAATCTGACATGCCTCAGTGTTGAGGTCTTACGGATTCAGTACAAATCTCATGTTCTAGCAATGTCAGTACTGTATTGCAGGGCTATACATTTAGATATGAATGTCAGCTAATAAGTGCTTTCATGCAGTCTGTACAGTAGTCATACTGCAAACTTATTTTGAGATAGTAAAGACTTGGGCAGTTTTTGTGCTTTATATATACAACAGATTGCAATTTGGAAATAAAAAAAATCGAAAATGCATAGAGGTGGGACTGAGATATCTATGCTCTTATTCTGTTACCTTTGAAAATAAATCCTAGCATCTTGAATGGAATAGGGTAGGACTGCTGTGAGTACTACAGTAAGGAAAGGCCTACTGTCAGAATGAGTGGGTCATCAGATTATCTTTGACATGCCAGGCAGATGTCATGTCAGCTACAGGGGGACACTGCATTACAGATATGCAGTATCTGTGTGGTCAGCAACCAGTGACTTCACGCTGTAGTTGGAGCACCTGTTTTCCTAATGGTACCAATGGTGTCTAATATTCATCATTGTCATCTGATGGTAAACAAGCTGTACAGGGAGCAGAGGTAAGTTTGCACAGCAAAAGTTTGTACATGCACAAAATAATATGTATTTTTATTTAGAGCTTAGTGAAGATTTCTTCACAGATCCAAAAAATGAGGCTCAAAAGGAGGCTTCCCTATTCATCTATGTGGAACTGGTGTAAATAGGATGAACCACTTTTAAGTGTGTCCTTTATATTATAAAGATTACAGTATAATCTTACTGCTTGTACTCCTCCTGTGTGACTCTTTTTTTTCAGATTGGATACTCACTACTCCAGTAGTGTTGTTGTACACTACAACAGGTTTGGAGATAATACAGCTATAGCAAACTCTTGACAAAGAAGTTTTTATCTAGGAGAAGGTGGGAACAGGCTGATAAATCTTGCTGTGAGCTGTAGGTAGATGAAGGACTTGCTTTGCTTTCCTTTATGAATCTAATTCAAAGCCTAATGAAATCAATATGCTTTCCTATGTTATTTTAAAGCATTTGGGAATAAACTATTTTCCTCTAGATAGGGATGGAAATTAGTTACATAGTTATGCATCTGTCTCATCATCCATAAGTTCTGCCTGTACTGTTACTTATCCCAGAAGTCCAGCTCAGCTCAAGCCATTGTTCTCAATGAATAACAATACGAACCAGCTTAAAATGAGTTTGTTGTGAAAATATGAGAGGAGAATTATAATAGCCAGAAGAGAAAGTGAAAAAGATGAGAGCTGTATGACTGCAACATCAACACTGAAATCTGTTGGGAGAATATTTTGTTATCCTATTTGCTATAGTGTTTTTGCCAAAATTTATACACAAAACCTGGCCAGATTGGATCAGTGCTTAATTACAGGCTTCTACATCTGGCAAGAATTAATTGGACAGAGTTGAAGGAACTTAGTTGCTTTATTCCACTGTCACTGGTTGAGTATGAGAGTTATTTATTCTTTCCTGTGTTTGCTAAGTTTATCCAGTTGCCTTGGATGAACTTGGAACTTCTGGCAGTTGTTGATTTTGGTCCTGAAATACTTCTACATTGATAAGAAAGCATAGTAACAGTTTTGCAATCCTAGTATAACTAGTTGTGGCCACTAAATTTTCAGAAACACAAAACTGAAAGGGAGCTGGCACCCTTTTTGAGGCCAACACAGTTAGTAAAAGCTTGTAATACACTGAAAAGCACTGGTACTCATTGACATCATGTTTATCTAGAAATTAGCTACTTCTGCAGTATGGGCATATTACCTGTCATAAGTAGGTTGCTACATTTGGTAACCAAGAAAACTGGTAATTGCTGTCTGTCTAGAAAGGAACCTCTGTTCTTTGCAACTGGACATGCTAATTTATTGGAAGGGATAAGATGTGGAGGAACACTCAGAATCCCAGCTCCCTGCCTTTTTGTAAACAAGGACAGGGATTTCTGTTATAGTCTTTTAGTTGCTGTTCTTTAAAAAGTGCAGCTTTCCGTGTTCTTTATTAGTGACTTGAATTTCATGCGCAGGCAACTGGAAGTGATTCTTATTCAGCCTGTCCAACTCTCCAACAGTGTGTTGTGGTGTTGTGGTTTTCAGGCTTTAATGAAACTTTCCAAGTGAGGAGCTGAAAACTGCTGCCTTAAGTATGGCCAGTTGTCCCTCCTCTCCTGAGGAATGACGTTGTGCAGGCAGTTACAGGCAGTTAGCAATTCTGGGGATAGAAAATATCAAGTTGCAGTAGAATATGGGTGCTTGTTTAGCACTGAAGGTGTTCTATAGGTGATAATCACACACACAAACTCAGCACCTTTTCTTAAGCACCTTCTTTTAAAGTGTAGAGCAGAGAATGTTTTTAGAAATTCAAGTTGTTATTAAAAGTCCTAATCAAGATATCAGTTGCATTATTGATATGCTCAGTGGGAGTAGGCATCTTTTTCTGGCAGCTACACAGACTTTGATTTATAGCAGTGTAAATCAGATTTGCACCTGATTCACTGTGGTGTGCACATGACAGCACACACTATTTAACACTATATCATACTGCAGTGCTAACCAGCAAGACACTGTTTGTCTGCTCTCTGCCTACCAACATTGAGTTTGCATACTAGCCGACCCACACACTGACCTCTGCACAAGCAGACACACAGTGGTACTACTTACAAGTAAGCAATGCACAGGGAGGGATTGCTTCACTACTGTCAGCTTTACCAACTATAACAGCCTATCTAAATATGGCTTGTGGTCATTGTTGTACTCAGAAGTTAATGCAAAGACACAGCATAAGAAATGGCTGGTGAAGGACTGGAAATTAATCAAGCATTAGAAAAACAATGTGAGGCAAAGTGGACATCACTATTTCTAACTTTGGATGTTCCTGTTTCCTCATGACCAAAACACCTGCTACTTTGCCCACTATTATCCTTACCCCTACTCCAATCTGTAGGAGTATCTGGGGGCCATCTCTAAAGATCCAGTGAAGTCCAAATTCTTCAAGATTCACATCTTATGCCATTCACTGGCAGGAAACACCATCATCATCATCACTACCACCACCATCCCCCTCCAAAAGTGACAAGGAAGGCTGTGATACTGACAGTAAGGGTGCATCCAGGAGAAACAGAGTTCCTGGATAATGAAGGGCTTCATGGATTTCATTCTTGGTAAGCAAAGCTCAACTCCTGTGGGACAATTTTATCTTGAAAGTAGTACGAATGTTGAATCCAGATGGTGTGATTGTGGGAAATCACCACTGCTTTTAATGGGCCATGACTTGAATTGCAAATATAGATCTATTGTAGGAGGAATGTTACCCTTCCATCTGGTGTACCCAAAACATGATAAAAAGATAACCTCATTTTCTTTCCCTTAGAAACAGTTGATTTTCCTTTCCACTTAATTTTTTTAGTTTGATGTCTCTATGTCCCTTATTGTTTTGATATTGTTTACATCTTTGCACAGCATCCAAGCGTTTCTGACTGCTTTGTTTAGATTTAGTTGCATTTCAGAGTGGGTTATTTGCAGGTTTTCCTTTAATATACTTTCTCCTTTCTGGTAATAAATTATATCTTCAAAGCAAAAAGAGTTTTCATCAAAATGTTTTCAGCATATTTCTCCCCATATCCTCTGCAAAAAATCTAGTTATCAAATTCCTTATTTCTTTCATTTGCTTCTTTTCTGGCATACAACTACTTTCCAGAATGAGATTAGATTCAGAATAGATCCCAGATGTCCATTTGACAGCAAAGATTGCCAAATTTACTTGTTTTGATATAAATGGTTTTGACTTCCTATGCAGACTTCCAATCACAAAGACATTGATACTATGGATATAAAACTAAACCTTCAGGTATTAAATTAAACCTTCAGCAAGTAAACTAAATCTCTCTAGTTTAACTTCTACAACAAATTAATACAAACAAAACTCTTGTGCAGAAAGTCAGTGTCAGAAATAGTACATTTAATGTTTTTCATCTAGGTACAGCTTGTTTTAAATAAAATTTGTGTTCCTTCACATGACTGGTTTGGCCTATAGATCCCTAGCTTACAGGGATTGATGCTTCAGGCTGCAGACAAAACACACATTTGAAAAGACATATGAAAGAACACACACGTGAAAGACTTGGAGTCCATAGGACAGCATTTCCATAATGCTCTCTTAAACTACTGCGTAACAACAAGCAGGTAAAGATCCTCCTAGGCCTTTTCTCCTGCCTCAGTTAGTCCAGCTGTGAATAACAGAGTAGTCTATAGGTCTATAGCAATAATAAATTTGATAGTGACTTTCTTTAACCAATTAAATAAATTTGCAGTGTTTCTTATTATTAGCTGTGCCTGAAGGAACACAAGAAGGTAGTGAAACAGCAAGCCAGGGTGAACTCCAAAGTCCTAAATTCTGATGTGTTAGACTGGAATGCCAAGTAACTTAGAATTATTTAGATATGCCACAATTAATTTTATGTTCTCCTTATCTCATAAAGAGTGTCAAAGGAAAAGTTATAAATGTTACTAAAATTAGACTTTTACTACTCACACTTCTTAATTTAACTCTTCTTAATTTAACACTACTTAAAAGATTCCACACAAATCTTATAGCCGAATATAGGAATATACAACAGGGAATGTGGCAGGAGGAGAAAAGGGAGGATAGAAAGTGGTTGTAAAATGGCTCATCACATCATGTGAAATGTCTGTTGGTATAAGGGATATGATAGTCCATTACTTAATATCTATCCTAGAGTAATTAAGCTTTAACAAAGGCTCTTGTGTGGATTATGTATGATTCTTTTAATGTGGTTCTATGAAGGCATCCCTGCCTTTCTTTGTTCTTGAATGCTTCTTTTACGTATATTACCATTTTAAAGACTAAACTAAATGGATGAGAAACAATCCCTAACTTTCTGTGAGAAACAATACCCTAACTTTCTATGGTGGTCTTCTGTGTTTGTCTGGACTGCTCTTACCTTAAGCAGTGTTACACCCTTCCAGTTCTTTTCCTGAGTTTGAAATCCCCTCAAATCAGTTATCCAACAGGATTCTGTATCTCCCATGTTATCTGGCAGCTATAGGTGTATATTCCTTCCACTTCTATCCCTCTGATGTTCAGTCCCTGCCGTGACCTGGTTTAACAGAATAAACCAAAGCCATCAAAAAGAATGAGATGGTTTTCTGCTGGGTTAATGAGTTAAATCAGATCACACAAGATTTTTTTTTTTTGAGCATCAGAGCCAGTTTAAGGAATGGAGTAAAACACTAGCTATGAGTCACAATCAGTGCAAGAAGCTTCTTACTTCTCTTCCTCTCATGATTATGGGCACTTTCCCATGTGGATCTACTTCAGTGACTAATTAAGTTTATTAGATAAAAAGACTTACCAAAATTTCTGTTATTGTTCTTGATGACAGTTCTTAGAGACATTTGAAAAAAGTGAATAGTGAGGAATATCACAGCTACAGTAGAATTTTTGACAGAAACGCATGCTGGAGCTGTACGTAGCCCTCAACAGCATTTTGCTGCTGTTCAGCCCTAGAAAACTATATGGCCTTAAGGATGTAAAACAGAAGCATTGTTATGGTGACCTAGAGAAAACTGTCATTTGGAAAGAAGACACATTGATATTTTTATGGGTAATATTCTTTTTATGTATATAAACATTATAATGCTGACTGCTTTATTAATGCTTTTATTGGTTCAACAGCTATACCAGTGTTTCTCAAGCTTTTTGCATTTTCTGCCAATCCTTCTTTTTAGAAGCCCCAACACTGGAAAAACAGAGCAGTGGCAATTAATGCTACTGAGAAAGCATGGATGTCCAGGTTCCCAGACTAAAAATAAACAAGCCATATTGAGTAGGAAGTGAGGTCCCTTGTCAATATGAGATGTTTGTATCCAGGTTCATTTGCTGAACAGAACAGCATAAAGAATTCAATCTTGAGCAGCTTGCTTATATGTACTCCTTCTGGCATTGTTATTATCATGTTTATTTGCAAATGTTGGGTTTTTTTTTGATTTGTAACTATGATATGCCCTCATGAATTAAAATGGCTACATTTCTGAAAAAAAAAAAAACAAAAAACCCCAAAATATCAGGAGAACATTTTCACATTTCCTTAGCATCGCTAAGGAGAGAAGTAATAAAATCAAAAATACTTGTATTTTTCATCCCAGGATGAAATTTACTAAAGGGTCATTGTCAGAATATAAGATGTAATATTTTTTAAAAACTTCTCCATTGTTGCTATTCATCATCCTACATAACTATTTAGACAATGTGAGTCTTGTTGGAGTTGACAAACACTTAAAGATCATAGATAAAAATAATATAGTCTAATGTTATGTTCCTACATTCATTAAAAATAATTTAATTTAGATATTTTTTATAATACTGAGAACCTAGCAGCTTGCAAAATGAACACAAGTTGCTGAGTCTTCTGAGCTTTTGAAAATCATGCTAAATACTGAATGCCGAGGTTGCCCTCTGCGTGTGGGGGAAAAAAAAAAGACCAGCCCCTTACATGTTAACTCTTTTTCCCACTAGTTATTGAACTCTTACCAAGCTTCCCCTGTCCTGGTGAACACTACTTGAACAACCCATAAAGGAGCTGACTGATAATACCTTCTGGTCAATCAGTCTTTTGGAACTTGATAATCATTCATTCCTGTTTTTATTCTGCTTCACAGACTCAAGGCATTGATACTCAACAGGTATCTGACCCAGTGAAAAAAGGTAAGCATTATATGTTTGGTTAATTTTTTAAATCCAAATAAGACATTTTTTCTATAATCTCAAACCTCAGTAAAGAGTATGTTTCACAAAGATAAGTACAGAGTTCTTTGGCTGGGGTTTCACTCAATCTCAGCATTTGGAAGAGTTCATTTTTCTATAACTTAAACTGTCTCCATCACATTATTACACTATTATGTATCAACTGACAACAGTCTCACTAGTGAAAAAATAAACCCAAGGCAAATTCCAGAGAGGGAAAAAAAATATTTGCTCCTACTGGCAGTAGGGTACAAGCATTTGTAATAATTTGCAGAGCAGCACTAAAACCAGCTGCAGCTAACCTTGTCCATGGCTGGCTGGTGGCACATCTGCCAGGTCAGGTCAGGCTGAGGGAGAGTCCAGGGGCCTGGGCTGCAGCAGTCACTTTGGCACTTGAGGAGATGTGGTCTTTACCTGCCATCAGTGCTGGGGCTGTGCCTGTCACACCACCCAAGGCGCTGGAGAGAACCAGGTCTGGAGAAAAAAGACACATGAGCCACCCACAGTACAGAGGGAGAGACGAAATTAAAAGGGAGTCCCTCTTTGCCAGCCTCTAAGTCTGGGCACAAATCATTATGGCTGTAATTGGCTTCTGTGCAGCAGGAGGTGCAGTTAAGTAGAGTTTAAGCACAGTTTAAGTTTGGTACAGTTGAGTATGTTGCAGTGTTATGACGGGTAAGAGCTTGCCTGCCAAAAAGGAGATTAATAAAGAATGTTTTTTAAATGTTTTTGCAGTCTTGGCACTTTCTTCCCCAGCTGCAGCTGTTTGTTCCTAGTTATTGTGGATCATACCCAAGGGGAAAAACATAACAGATCACATTCTTCTAGGCTTTCCTGGAACTGACATTGCTTAGAGGAAGTTTAACAAAAAAATAAACAAATGTCCTGGCTCTTAATATTTTTTTTTCTGTGTTTTAGATCCAGACTGGAGTATTATCCAACATAATAATATGTGGGATAACGTGAGAAAATAAAGGTCAAGACAGGTCAGGTGGCACAGACACTCCAAAACAGACAGTTACTAGTTTAGAATGGTTGGATATCTTAAAATCACAATATTGTCTCAGTGCCAGTGCATAGCTCACTGCTAGCACATTTCCTTCTAGGTTCTGGTGCTCTGGCAATGAACAATGAAGGCTGTACACTCCTATGGGTGCAAGGTCCCCGCTTATTGTCCATGTTTACTTTCCTAAGTACCCACCTACTGATAGCACCAAATGTTCTGTGTCTTGCTGAGCATGCACTTGGCTGTTGTTGGTTCACAGAGCAAAGCAGATTTAGCAAGCCAGTTAGACTGCAGCAGAGCCTGCCCCAAAGACCTTATGAAATAATACGTAATAATTTATTTGCACTACATGATTTCAAGGACTTCTGCTTTGCACCTTACAGCTTAGACTTTGCTACACGAACTTGAGAATTGTAGGGTTTCACCTGATAAAAAAGAAAAGAAATATTTTTGGTGACAGTTTTTACTTCTGTAATGGTAAAGTAACCCTCTGCTGCATCTGTGATAGTACTTCTGACTGACTCAGAGGGGGTAGTGGTATAGTAAGCATATGGTATTGGCACTTATGGCATTGTGGTTCTTTGTAGCTTGAAATACAGAAAATTACTTTTTTTTCTCATATGATTCTTAAGAAATGCTTCAGACTACAGTAGCAGGAAGTTTACCTCTAAGGATTTTCTATTCCGTGTGGTCATATTTACGTATATCTTGTCATGAATTTCTGTGGAAATGCAGTATTTTCTGGACTGACCTCTGCATCTTTTAGCTCTGAGAGTCCCACCCCCAATGCTAAAGGCATTTATGAAAAGTCATCTGTGCAACAGGAGGCAGGAAATTTGTGTACCATGATATGATCCTGTCCAAAAGAGAAAATTTTCATTCACCCAACTTTAATCTGTTCTCCAGAAGATGAGGAAAAAATGGTTAAAATGTCTTCAAGACCGCAGAGAAGACTTTCAATATCTAAATGGTTTCTCAGTTATTGTTCTAATCAAAATACAAAAAAGACTAGGGTTTGGTTCTGTGTGGAGGGTTTCTTGGTCTAGTTACATCATGGTACTGAAAGACATAAGACACGGTAGCAGTACATTAGCAGTGCTGGAAAACTCCCGTGTGTTCAGCAGAAGCTGATATGCTGTGTCAGATACCAGAACTGTTTTCATGGAGCTTCCCATGGAGCTGAAACACTAGAGGTCCTGAAGCTTGTTGACCTCTTTGTGAACAGCCCACGGAACAGAGCGTAGAAAATCTCAACCTAATGGCAAAGAATATCTCTGACCCTGCACTATCCTTCTGCAATTAATGGGGGAAAGGCTCTAGCCATAGGTTCATTGCTTCTCAAATGTATCAGCATGCCATAAAGGGATGTATGGTCTGACTCTGTGAAATGTTGGAATTAACCTTTTTAGAGTGAGGTTAATAGAATGTCACATCACCAGAGCAATAAAACCAAGTCCTATGCCTATGACTAAAGTATTTCCACATTTTAGCACTAGAATTTGTATCTTGCTGTGGTTCCCCTTTAGTAAAGAAACCAAAGCCATATACTTTTTTTAGTGTATAGTAACACTGTAATAGTTGATATGGATTTGTTCTTTCCTCTTTTTTGGCTCAAGTCATGATTGTAGCACAAAGAGTAATTCAAAAAAGGAAGAAAGAAAAATGAAGGAGAGGTTCCCCTCAAGAAACACAAGACCCAAGAAAACCAGAACAGCAAGCAAAGATGTAAATTTTGGAAAGAGAAAATCTTGCCAGCCACAAGGCTGGCAGCCAGGAGGGCCAACCATGTCCTGGGGGCCATCAGGCAAAGCATCGCCAGCTGAGGGAGGGGATTGTCCTGCTCTGCTCTGCACTGGTGCAGCCTCACCTGGAGTCCCATGTGCAGTTTTGGGTACCACAATGCAAGAAAGACAATAAACTATTAGAAAGCCTCCAAAGGAGGGCAACAAAGGTAGTGAAGGTATGAGGAGTAGCTGAAGTCACTTGGTCTATTCAGCCTGGAGAAGAGGAGACTGAAGGGAGACCTCATTGTGGTCTTCAACATTCTTATGAGGGAAGCACAGGGGCAAGTACTGATCTCTTCACTCTCATGACCAGTGACAGGACTCAGCATGAGTCGAGGAAACTGCCTGAAGCTGAGTCAGGGGAGGTTTAGGTTTGATATCAGGAAATATCATTCTTCACCCAACCAGAGTGTGGTTGGACACCGAACAGGCTCCCCATGGAAATGGTCACAGCACCAAGCTTGTCTGAGTTCAAGAAGCATTTGGATAATGGTTTCAGGCACATGGTGTGATTCTTGAGGTGTCCTGCACAGAGCCAGGAGCTGGACTTGATGATCCTGGTAGGTCCCTTTCAACTCAGCATATTCCATGATTCTATGATAGTATTTACTGCTCTGAGCAGTGCAGAGAAGGCCAGAGACAAGGAGATCTGTGAAAAGGCTAAGGCCAGGATGTATGGCCATCTGGCACGCTCATGAAGGCTGAGGTGCAGGAGATATGGAGGGGAACAGCCACCCCTTTAAGATGACAGTGGCTCCAGGGAGAAATGCCATGGCACAATGGAGCAGTCCCACCGTGGCAGTCATCCTGATTACCCCAGCAAACAGGACTCCAATGAGAATTGAGAATGTTTGTGAAGGAGATGCTTATGCCTTCTACCCATGGCAGTGAAACAGCAGCCTCCCTTGTGGTGCTGAGATCAGCTAAGGAGTAGATCACCAGACCAAAATTACACACCCTTTTCCTTCCTGAATGACAGAAAAGTGAGTGGCATGTTGACAAACTGAATTACCACCCCTCTTGGGAGCACAAACATGCCTCCTGCCAAGGGATGTTACTTCACTGGAACAGATGTCTTGCCCCAGAAGTCTCTGCTCATTCCTCAGTTTCCCAGCCAGCAGCCCAAACATTAGAGGGAGGCCATGTTCAGCCTCAAGGCTTCCTTCTTTCTACTCCTCACCACTTTCAACTCAGCAGCTACGGACTGCTGGGCTTTATTTGCTGCAAGCTTTCCACCCCAGCCCCTGATTTCTCCCAGAAGAACCCCTGTCTAAGCCATCTATGATCTGAACCACCTTGATCCAGATCCTTGTCCTTCTGCATGCTAAAGTTATTCCACATACACAGGCCACATAGGAAGGCACCTCCACACTGTCACTTGCATGCTGTCTCTATCCACTGAGTTTCTCTTAGGACTTCCTCCCATATTTCCTTTCACCTACTTTGTGCTCTTGGATGTGAGTGCCAGTATTACAGGCTCACAACATGTGTATCACATGGAGATTTCCAGACCATGCCAAAAAATTGAATTACTAGGTGGAACTCTGTGAATCTACCGGGTGGAACCTAGCTTCATGGCTAGGTGTCCCACATGTATCAACCCCCAACACACAGCTCTCCTAACAGACCTACCACAAAGACTGCTAAACGGACAAATGGTTCTGGATCTGGCCGGGAGGACTAAAGGAAAGAGAGTTTTGCCCCTTTCGTCACTCGAGGTTTCAAAGCTTTCCTGTAGCAGAAGGCACCTTACCACTTCCCCTGCACTGTGCTTGCATAGGCACGGTGTCTGCAGGCGAGGGGGAGATTGAAATTGGGTGGTGCTGGGTCTGGGAAGCAGAAGGAGAGTTCAAAGTCCAAGGGCAATGTCAGTGAATTCTGACAGTGCTGTGGTACTGGGGTCGTTGCTGGGACAGTCAGTCACCTCTACAGAAGTGTCCAAACAAAACAAACTCATCTAACCCCTGGTGGACACGCAAGCTACTACAGTAGCACGACACTCATGGTGAACTTAGCCAGGTCAGTTATTACTGCCGGTTAGCACAGCCGGGAGAAGGAGATGCAAACCTGGCCCCGGCTCTCATTGTGGTGGCTGGGCTTGGCTTGTTTTCTTCCTCATATTTGGACGAGTCATATCAAAATCGAAACAGAAAGCAAACAGCACGTGATATAACAGGGGCTGGCTGTGTCACAGCCCAGTCAGCTCAGAACCTGGCAGCACACAGACCAGCTCGGCTCCCCAGGGCACCTCAGCCCTCTCCAGTGTGCCTCAGCTCCGCACCCAGTCAGATGGGCAGCCGGTAAGCATCCTCCACCGAGTCCCCCACCTTTTTAACGCTACTGGCATTGGAGGGAACTGCCAGGAGAAGAAGTGGTGTGCAAATGTCTTGGAGGGAGCAGGTCCTTCCCCAGCTGTAGGACTCTTTAAGGGCAATTCCTCTACAGTCTGTTGCATTTGCCGCTGGCTGATTTTTGCTTGCTGGCAATCCTTAGCTTGTCAGTGGCCTGTCTTCACCTATGGTTTCTCTGCAGATAATCCTGCCTGAGGGGAGAGAGGATTCCGGGAAGCCGAGGGGCTGGGAGGGGGGGCAAGTATCGTGAAGAAAAAGTGCTAAGTCCAAAGCTGCCTTCCTTTCCCACCGCTCTCACATGGCATTTCTCCCTGCAGCAGCCAGGGAGAGGGGATGCAGGAAAGTCAAGTCTTCTGGAGGGCTCTTCGGTGAAAGAGAACATGCCCACCCCCTCGTCCTTTTGCATTCAGGCATTCTGCCAGCAGCTTGTTGGAGGAAGCGCAGCCCCAGCCTGGGAGGCTGCTCACCTCCCTACCAGCAGCAGAGGAAAGGGCTGCGCAGTCTCAACAGCACAGAAGGTGCCACATCTCCCACAAAGACATCCCAGAGAGCTCCTGAGCCATGCAATGGAGCCTCTCTGCCGGGGAGATTGAGACACAGAGCTCTCCTATGGTGAAACCCAGTGTTTCCCGCGATGCCTGTCCAGAAAGAAGGAGGCTGAATCCAGGCTGGGGCTTGCTGTGCCATGCTTTGATTCCTCTTTCTTGGACTTTTGAGGAAGAGCCACAGAATCTCCTGTCCAAAGGCATAAGCACCTCCTTAGAAGTGGCAAGGCTGCAGATGTTTGGGAAAAACCCCAGCTGTACCCTGGGTGACAGCTGGGTGACAGCTCTTTCCTGTTTGTTCCTTGCTTCTCAGCCAGGTTGCCACCAAAGGATGAGCTGCAGAGCTCACAAATGCCGTGCTTGCGGCTGCGCTGGTGGCAGGGTGCTAGGTCTCAGCCTTCACTGCCAAATGATACATCGCCTCCAGGCCAGCCATGTGCTTTCTATCCAGCTGGCACAAGGCACCCACTCCAGGCATGTTTCTGTCCCTGTCACAGTCACACCTAGGGACAGGGATTTACCTGCTGGGCTGGTTGGAGAGGCAGCAGGAAGATGAGGGGCAAAGCTGCCTGAAATTTGACAATGAACAGAGTGGCATCACTGGGAAAAGAAAATATGTCCTTATAGACATGAGCCTCAAAGCAAAAAAGAGGGCAGAGATACCATGGGGTTTCCCCAGGCCCTCATAGATGCAGAGATCACACAGCAGCCCAAGGTCTCTGAGGTGGCTGTCCTCTACCTGTGCCATATATATCCACAAACCTGCTAGGAATTTAACTCTCTGTCCCCTCTCTAGTAAATATGTGCAAGGAGGACAATTCTAATAGCTTTTATGTTTTATGGATGCTGGGGGAGTAAACATGAGATGATTGAACAAAAACCCTGTATTTCTACAAGCTTGCCTTCCTAAGGAAGTCAGTCTAAAGAAATATGACAGCAAGTATTGGTGAGTGGGCAAGGCCAGGAGCTGGCTGGGCTGTACTGGTCCCAGCTCTGAGGTCTAACAGAAATCCCTGGGGAGCTGGTCAGCTAACCAAGAGCCCCTTCCAAGTGCAGCTTGTTCTGAGGGCTGTGAGGCAGGACAGCAGGGAGAACAGTGGGTGGTGTGAGCCCTTGTGGAACAGGGAGAGGAGAAGCAGCAATGCCTGGCTGCAGGAGACCGCGTGTAAGACAAACAAATCAAGGGGCAATATCAGGGGCAAGACAAACCATGGTGAAATTACATGTGCCTGAGGTCTCATTCTGCAGCACACTGTGCCCAAGCATGAATATTTTCCTTGTTGCTTGTGTCTTCATTGTAGATTCAGAACAATGGGCAACCTCCATGTGACCTTCCAGTCTCTCCAGAAGCCTGTTGTGAAGAAGACCTCCAAGGGAAGCTACAAGAAGTGAGGGAAAAGTGATCAGGGGAAGTGGACAGGTTGGTGTCTGATGCTGTGACCCCCTTCCATGCTGTGTGTGTGCTGCTCTTAGCCATGACTGTGTGGAGAAGAAGTTTGGGACAGAGAAGCTTTATCTCTGTGCTCATTAAACAGAGGTGCCCACTTCCAAGTATCCAGGGAGAGACAGGGAGTGGGAGGGGGATGCTGAAGGGTCTCTAGTCACCAGCACTGCAGCCAGGCACTGGGTAAAAATTTAGTGGAGTCTCTCCTGCTGCTCTAAAAACTCAGAGGCTGGGTTGTACCAAATCCAAAAGCAGCTTTGGGTGATGGCCTAGAGAACATCCAGGACATCAGGATGATATACCACTAGACAATAGGCAGCAGAGGGGGGACAGCGGAACCAATGTGAACTTTTTGAAGGAAAGTGGTGAATGATTCTCAGGAGATAGTGCTTGTCAAAGGGGAGGAAAGTTATTTGCAAAGCCTCGAGCCAGAGGCTGAGCTTGAAGCCAAGATCTCCAAGCTCTTTGTCTTGCTTGTGTCTCTTTGCAGATCTGGGTGGTCTGTGCTGTGATGTCATGTGGATCTGCAGCCAGTGATACCTCTTCCTGATGCCACTTTCCTGTTTTTCAGTGTGAAGCAGAAGCCTGCAAGAGGGCACTGAGGACAGTTCACATTTCTGGGAGAGGAGCAATCTTGGGTTTGCCAAGCAGTCCAAGAGAGGAGCGCAGAGGATGGCAATCACAGGTCTGTCTCAGTAACACCCATGTCCCTGGGCCTCAGAGGAGGGTGAGTGGCTGCAGGTTGATCCGTGCCTCTCTGAGCTGGACAACAGCCTGTCTGTGTAGGGCATTGGTCCTTAGGCAACCAGGACAGAGGAGCACCATGTCTGCCAGCCTCAGTGGTGGGAGCAGAGCTGCAGGCAATCAGTCCTGGTGTGCTCCGAAATCTATGGGCATGCAAGGACCTCAGGTGCAAGTGGAGCTCAGGTGCTGGAAAAGGGTGGCATCGATGGCACTGACTGTCCCAGAGCTATAGGATGGGGCAGGGAGGCAAGGGGAGCCCTGCAGTTCAGATCCTGTCATACCTGCATTTTACTCAGTAGTCCAAAGATCACAAGGGTTGTCTTTGTCTGACCAAAACTGAAAGAAAAGCATTTTCCCAGAACAGCTCTAAACCCCCTTCTTATCAGACAGCAGTTTTGCTCCCCTCTCATCACTGCAGTTTGCTGACAAGTGCCTCTCTATTCAATATGAGATCATGGTGCAAGGGGCATGTGTGGGGCTGAGTCATACCATCCTCCCAGTGCTGGTCCACACACAGGACATCATTCAGCCACCTTTGCTGTGACAAAAAATGCACCTAATGCACCCCCTCGACCCAGTAACACATGCAGCACAGTCCTAGGCAGGACTGAGATGCTTCAGTTCTATTTGCAAGGGGAGTCCTAGACTCCAGCGACACAGGCTCAGAGCACATCTTGGGAAGGGTGCCATAACAGACAACAACTGAAGGGTCCCCCCCTTTGTGTTTTGCAACAGGCATCCCCACAGCAGGCTTTTCCATGGCACCAAGAAAGCATATAGGCACCAGGATGGGTCTGCTGCAACAGAGGTGTACAGGGTACCTGCTCTGTGTGCTGAGTCTCCTCGAGGCTGCTGGGACCCTGAGCTTGATGGTCTACGCACTGCTGTGTGAAGCTGGAAACCTGGTTGACATCCCTGACAAACGCATTGGCTTCTACAATTTCTGCCTGTGGAATGAGACAGCTGGGGAGCTGCAGTGCCTGGACTACAAGCATCTACAGGTGATGGGCATCAGCCTACCAGAAATGGCGCTAGCCAGGGTTTGTGTGTATACCTGCCTGGTCTTCAGCATCTTCTACCCCCTTTTTGTTGTAAATGTGCACTACGCAGAGCAGAGAGAGGGGTGGAAGGTGATCCTCATCATACTCTTTATCCAGATGATAATCCTGTCTGGAGGCCTGGGTATGTTTCTTTTACAAACCTCACAGTGGATTCACCCCTCTGATTTCACTGGGGGCTTCCTGGCACTGCTTGGGACTCAGGCTCTGCTACTGCTTCAGATTCTCACTGCCACTGTGTACCTCAGCTGGGTCAAGTACACACATAAGTGTCAAAGGCCTTTTACAGAGAAGGTCCTGCCCACTGAGATTTGACAGTGAAGATGCAAGAGCTAACATTAACCTGATTTAAATTAGTAATGCAAATGCAGCTTTAGTCACTGGCAAGAACTTGATCCTTAGTCCAAAGGCTCATGTCCAGCCATGCCCTGGCATATTGCTGTGTGCAGCACTCCTGTGTCAAGATGGCAGCAGACACCAACAGCCACAGTGTACCACAGAAGCTTCCCAGGAACAACAGCGTGTAACACCCCTTAGTATGGGGCACAGCATCAAAGCAACAGCACTTCTGGCCCTGACCCAAAGGGCAGTGAAGAGATCAGAACCAGTATACAGTGGACACAGTCCTCTGTCCTAAGCTAATATCTAGCTTAAGTACAGGCAAGCAGAGAAGAAAACAGGCTTCCTTTCTTGGAGTTGCCCAGAGAATCTGCTCCCTCTCCACCTCCTGGACTAACCAGGGATGCCTTCAAGGTAATTGTGACTTGAGGAGCTGTGGCTTTACGCTGCCATCACAGCAGTAGCAGCCTCAAAGGTGCACTGAAAATACTCTCTTCAGCAAGAGCACCTATACTTTACCAGCTATAGTATCTGGAGTCACTGCCTTAGTTCACTGGGGCAATGTGCCCTACATCCAACCCCAGAAGCAGCAGAGCACCTGGAGAGGCAGCCTAACAACTTGATGAACAGAGTTCCAGTGAGGAGGGTTTCCATGAGGAAGCAGAGGATTTTGGTGCAGAGTCCCAGGTTTGTCCCCACTGATATTATGGTGCTGAGCCCAGCACTCCAGCAACCTTTGAGACTCCAGAAGTGGTTCTGTGTGAGGGCAGCTCACCACAAAACCAGCTCAGGACACACTACACAAGGGTGTGCTCAGGGAGCAGGGCCAGGGCTGCCAAAAGGCTGGGGTGCAGTGCCCCAGGTAGGCCATCATAGCCAGAGCACTGAATGGAGTCTCCATGCCATGACAGTGCACAGCAGTGCTCCGTGCCATGTATGTAAGCTTGCACAAAGAAACATCTGCTTTGCCCCCGTTCCCTCTGGGGACATGAGGGTATGTTTTCTTTCCTGCTTCAGCCTTGGTGGGGATGTGGCTGGTGATGGTAGTTTGACTGATTCTTCATTTCAATAAAGGCTCTCACACCTGGCCTCATGTGGTTTGTTCATTCCCCTTTTGGATTGGGAAGAGGATACTGAGGGGTATTCATCCCTTCCCATCGCCCCATGCACACTGCCATAGGGTCAGCCCCCTCAGGACAGTCCCAGCCCTGCCAATCTGTTCTCACTCATGTCTTCCTCAGCCATGGGAGGACTGATGGAGTCTGGAGGCAAATTTAGCATCAGGTCCAATGTGGACAGCCTGCCAACCCCCACTGCAGATGTCACAGAGGGACCACAAGGACAAGGGAGCCCACAAGGCTGAACCATGACTATTGCAGCTCTGCAGAGCAAGCAAAGGCATTCCAAGTCAGTAACTCCCTGCTCCCTTCCAGTCCCAACATTGACCCACCAAAGGGACGCTCACAGAAACCAGAATGTCCTCTTTAATCTGTCCATGCTCTGAGATGCCAAACAGAAATGAACACATCCTAATTTGGAGCCAAATCCCACTGAACCCAGCACGGATTGGGTGAAGTGAGTGCCTCCTTCCTTTCCCCTCCCTGGCTTTCATGGGTATCCTACCACCTCCACAGGGCACCAACACAGCAGATACACAGCCTGCTCCAGGCCCTCCTCCCACTGTCCTCAGCACCATGGGAAGGGACACTCGCCCCACTGTCCCCCCTACTCCTGGAGAGTCACAGAGATGTTAGTTGAAAAAGATCTCCCTGACATATTTCAGAACGTCGTCTTCAGAGTTCTCCCCGCCTGTGCTCTGTGTCTCGGCACCAGCACTAGCACCAGGAGGGGATGGAAGCGCCGGACTGTGGTCGCTGCCTTCCCCCGCGTTGGCCTTGCTCCCAGGAGCCTCGTTTAGCGTTGGCTGAAGCTCTTGCTCCTCTCTGCTCCCAGACCGGGCCTTCTCTTCACTTTCCTCGCACTGTAGATTCTGACCAAAGCGAAAACAAACAAACCCGGCCGTGCGTGACTTCACCCCGGGAGCACCCCAAGGAGTAGGGGGTGCAGCCCACCATCCCGCGAGACAGCCCTCGCCAGGTCCCAGGTCCGCGGTGGAGCCTGGTTCCGCCCTGCAGCGCCCGGCAACGGCTGCGCAGCTGGGATCGAGAGGAGGGGACCGGGAAAACTGTGCTACACCCGGAAGGGCCCCCGACCCGCCGCCGGAGAGGGGCCGCCCGCAGCCCTGCCGCCCTCCCGCGCTCCCTTACGGCAAGGCCAAGTCCCGGAGGTCCCGGCTCACCTCGGCCAGGACTGCCAAGGCACCTCCACCAGCTCCGCCTCGTTCATACAATACACCGCCGCCGCCCTGGGCCCGCGCACAGGGAGCGCTCAGCGCGGGCAGCGCCCGGCTCGCCCCCCGCCCTCGCTCCCCCGCCCCGTCGGCGCTACCTGGGCGCTGCCGCCGCCCGCCGCGCCCGGCCGGGGGGACGGGGACGCCGCCGCGCCCGCTCGGCCCCGCCGCCCCCATCCAGGCCGGGAGCTGCCGCCGCCGCGCGCCCGCCGCCTCCCCCGCAAGGGAACACCCGGGAGGGGCCGGGAGCTGCGGGGGCAGCTTCCCGCCCGGCGCTCCGACCCGCTTCCTCGCTCCACCGGAGCGCGGACACCCGCAAGGGCGGCTTAGACCGCCGCACAACCCAAGTCACGACAGAGCCCCGAGCTTGGGCAGGCGGGCGGGAGGCGACGTAGGGGAGGCAAGCCGGCCGTGGGCCAGCTGCGGAGCAAACGGCACGTTCGGAACAGTTGCCAGCCACCCGGCCCCTCGCTCGCCGCTGCCGGGGCGCCCTCCGCAGGCTGTGGCGCGCAGTGCTGCCCCTGCCGCGGGCGGGCCCTGCAGGAGAGAGGAGCCTGGTCAAAGTATATAGAGTAAAAATCCCTTTAGGAATAAAGCATGTCTGAGGATTGTTCTAGCAAAACAAGATGTTCAGTCCTTGAGGCTTCTGGCACAATATCAATGTTGTGCTAATGCATCATTTTGCATAACATATATTTGGTCTGAAATATACCTTTAATATTTTATTTCCCTAGCAGTTTGGAGGGTTTTTTTAGTCAGTGCCGGAAGCACCCAGTGAAAAAGCACAAGGGTCTTTTCTCCGTGCAGGAGACTCTTGGACATCACTGTCCCAGCCACCCTCCCTGTTTTGCAGCAACAGCTGAACAAAGCACAGATCTCGAGTGCAAGGGAATACTTTCTTTTTATGGAAAAAAAACCAAACAAAAACCAAACTAACAAAATCATAACAACAAATGTTATAGAGAAAGAATATTCTGGCTTCGTGTCAGCCTTTCCAGTTTGAGTCATCTTATCATCATGCACTGTGCTGCCTCATGCTTGCCTCCTCCAGCCTCAGCTTCTTCTGCAGAACCCCTGACATGACTCCAACAGCCTTCCAGCCACGTGCTACTCAAGACTCCCTGACAGAAGGAAGCCCAGCTGCCATAATGGGTCAGTGGAGACTTATTTTTCAGTGCTGCCACTGATCCAGTCCCATACTGGCATTCTATTGCACAGTGGTTTGGCAAATGTATTTGTCAAGACACAAAAGCTACAATGAGAAGAGGGACTTTGCTTTGCCTTCTCTCCCATGCACTTTGTTCCTGTATAGTTAACACTGTTTTTTTCAAGTCTGTAGTTCTTTCCCTTCAGTACTGTCCAGGTTAAGACTTTTGAGCCAGTAAAGTTGTTAATTTAATCTTCCCATCCATAGAGGCAGTGAGGCAGGTCCCACAGTCCATGGCTGTGCTCCAATCCACTGTGACAACAGGAGCTCGGTGTCCTCCCAGGGAAAGGCAGCTTTCCAGAACCTTTTCTTCACCATTTAACTAAAAGAAGGAAAACGTAAGATTTTAAAGAGGTAAGTTTCTGCAGTGGGGACAATGCATCCAACAAGAGAAGCCAAAGCCTGCTACAGACTCCATATCTGACAGCATGCACAATTAAGCAGAAAGCCAGAGAGCTATTGAGATGTGTGTAGCACACATGAGAAAGGAAGTTTCCAGTCTCCCAACAGAAGCACACGTTCTCAAGCAGCTCAGCTTCTGATGTCAGCTGACCTGCAGTAATTGAACAAGGCAGGCTAAGAGCACACACTGATGAGAAACACATAAGCCTAAGCTAAAGCTCATGTTAGTTCAGGTGCCGTGAGTGCCCCAGATGCAAAGTAAAAATTCCATCTAATCTGCTTTGCGATGGCTTATACTCAAGAGAAGGCAAGGGGCATGTGATCAGTAACCATTGTCACTGAGGCACAGAAATTTGTGTACTTGGAACCATTCAGCCTTACGCTTAATTTAATTTCAGTAAGGGGAGAATGAAGCTGGGTCTAACACAGCATCAACAAGCACACGAGGCAGATTAAAGATGAGCATCAGTCACAATCACACATTTTGCATTGAACTGGCATGCATCCATATATTAAAAAAATAATTAAAACTTTGTCCTAGGCACTTGGACACTAAGAAAAACTGCCACAGCTAAACTTTAAGAAAAAGGAGCACACATACTCCAGCTACATACAGAGGACCCAAACACTTGCTAAACACCACACACTGCTAAAATGCACACTGCATGAAACTGAGCAATAACTATCACAGAGCAAGGATGCATAGGTTCTGCTTGAGAACTTCCAGTGTCTGCTGTTGCACCCTTGTAAATAACAAAAGCTTGTATGGATATGTAAGAGTACTCCCCATCACTTCTCAGACTTACCTTAAAAATTACTCCCCCAGTAGAAGAACATGTCAACATATAATTGCCCTCAGAGTCAAAAGCAAAAAGCCGTCCTCGTGGGAACTGGACTTGCTTGTAACCACTGTACCCGGACAGAACAAATGGACCTGTAGCTTCACTGGGAAGGTCATACTCAGACACCTTCAAACCACTTTTGTGAATATTCCACTGAATAAACTAGAATGAGAAAAAGAGATGACAAAAGCCTATAGTGAAATTAACTAGGATCAAAGTAGAGTGGCCATTTGTTGGTTTTAAGCCAAGTGGCTATTCCTCACAAACAGAAGGTGGCATTTTGACATCTATATCTAAGTGGTTATATTAATAAAACGCAGGCAGCAAAAGCTGTAAGAGTCCAGGCAAACCTATGCCCTACCTTCCATGAGCACTGCTGCCTATGTGTCCTTCCACATTGCATGCAGTATCCTGGTGAGAATTCACTTTACTCTCCTCATCCAAGGCCCCACACCTTCAGGCAGGTGGCTCCCTCCCTAAGCTACACCTCTACTGCTGAAGACTGGAGAATTGCAGAAATTGAAACGTTTATTATAAGCAATAGGGAGCTGCTGACAAGGAGATTTATGCAAAGTGGTCAAGGATCTGCTTCCCTATGAATCCCAGATCTCAAATGTGGTGATCTCAGGGGCACAGAAATGTCATCTTCACATGGACTACCTAGGAAGGGGTTGTCACCAACAGTAGGATTTGCAGACAAGGTCCAAGACAGCTCCAGTTCCTAATATACTTTGCAGCCCCTCTCCCTGTAGAGACTGCATGGAAGCAGGGTGCTACTGCAGATTGGGTGGTACCTAAGATTACAGTTAGCAGCCCACAGATCTGAGGTTCTGAGCATATTTTTACTACTATCCCCACCATATGGAGAAGACTCCAGAAGCGATCTCACTGCCAGTAGAAGCTGACAAGTAGGTCACCCACAGCCTACCTTGCCATCCTCGCCTATGCTGTAGACTGTGTTCTCATCATAGCTGAACTCAACGGAGTAGACTTCCCCATCATGTGCCTTCCAGCTCATGGCGCACTCGTGCTGCTGCATATCTAAGGGGAGAACCAGTACTGAACACTTCTTGTACTTACACAGAGCTGAGGTGAAGAGAGAGAGGCCTTTTATGTTCCTAAGGTCTTTGTCCCAGCCCTCTAAACCAGCCAGGGGGAGCCCAATCCAATTCCAGCACCCTGTGCTTATACTCCAGCATATGGCTTCTACTTTGGCCACAAAAATCATTGCCTGTAACTACTCAACTCTTCCTCCAGTTTTACAGGGCTGCTCACTGTCAACTGCAGGCATTCTGCATCTAAGCCCCATTGGCACCCCTCCTCCCCTTGTTATCCATCCACCCTCACAGCTGCTGTGAGCTCTGTCCTCCCACAGACCTGGGGCTGCAGCCTCCAGCTAGCACCCGTGCCAGAAGCAGATTCCTCATTCACAGATGAGACAGGCCCAAACTGCCTTTATTAAAAGGTCAGGCTGCAGAGGGCAAAGCCTGAGAAACAGAAATTGCTTAAGGAAGGAGGACTGATATGAAGCCTGTGCCTTCAAATGGAAGGTCACACATTAGTTGCTTTCCTCAAGACTCAGCCTCTAACAGATGTACTGCTATCTGGTATGACCCAAGAACACATGGCTCAAGGGCAAGTTAACTCCCCTCCTCAGCAGGAGAGAAACAACAAATCCAGCTGCACTACCAGGGTCTCCAGACAATATCCTCCAGAAAAAGTTTGTCACTTCACTCCCGAGAGCTACTGTGGAGGGAGAGAAAATAGCTTCCACCCTGATGTTCAGGCATATCTCACAGCTGCCTCTGGGCCAGCAGAAGGGTGCTAAGGGGAGCCAGCTGAGGACTAGGAGCCACCTCACTGCCCAGTGTCACAGAATCATAGAATCATTTAAGTTAGAAAAGACCTCCAAGGTCATCCAGCCCATTCATAACCCTAACACTGCCAAGCCCACCACTAAGCCATGTCCCCAAGTGCCACATCTATACATCTTTTAAATACTTTCAGGGAGTGACTCCAGCACTTTCCTAGGCAGTCTGTTTCAGTGTTTGACAACCATTTTGGTGACTTAAGTTTTCCTAATATCCAATCTAAACTTCCTCTGATGCAGCTTGAAGCTGTTCCCTCTTGTCCTATACCTTGTTACTTGGGAGAACAGACCAACCCCCATCTTTTCAGGTAATTGTAGAAAATGATAAGGTCTCCCCTGAGTCTCCATCTCTCCAGGCTAAACACCCCCAGCTTCTGCAGCTGCTTCTCACAAGACTTGTGCTCCAGACCTTCCACCAGCTTTGTTTTTGCTCTTTGGACATGCTCCAGCCCCACAATATCTTTCCTGTAGTGAGAGGCCCAAAACTGAACACACTGAGCTGCGGCCTCACCAGTGCCAAGTACAGGGGGACAATCACTTCCCTAGTCCTGCAGGCCACACTGTTTGTGATAAAAGCCAGGATGCAAGCCATGGCCACCTGGCCTCACAGCTGCTCATCAACCAACACCCCCAGGTTCTTTTCCACCATACCAAAGAGACGAACAATCCCATCTGCAGCCCCAGTGACCAGCAGGTTGCCATTGTGGTTGAAGGCTGTGCAGTTAATAGCAATGGGCTCAGGCTCCAGGGAGAACTGCAGCTGGAAGGGAAAGTCTGCATTAATGCCAAGAAACAGAGCTGGGGGTGCTGAAGAGCTGATTTCCAGGGGAGGGAGAGGTATTTAGTAGCAAGAACTCCTCCGGTTTGGAGCCCTACACCTCTAATGATTACAGACTTCAAGGTTGGCAGTGGCATTTTACTGTGACACTAAACCAGCAATTCACCTCAGCCAAACCACAGCTTTCTTGGCCATGGCCTCAAGACAGCAAAACCAGCTTCTGGCAGGCATTAGCTTGAGTATATTGCTTTCTCCTACGTGTCAGAGACAGCTCTTCACTTAAAAACAGGGAGGGCAAGGGAAACAGCAGCAACAAAAACCCTTCAGTATAGCTCAACTAGGAAAAGCCTGAGCAAAGCATCATTCAATCCCCACTTGGGATATTTCCAGTCACAAACTGTGCAGGCAGGATAGAAACAAGGCTATGGACTATTTTGAAGAATCCCTTAAAAAATTCAACACACCAATAAAACAACATAACTTCACTCAAGGCCAGCAGCTACTTACATTATTTATTTTTACCCTGAATGTGATTGAGGAGGAAGGAGGAAAAAGAAGGGTATTGAAAAGAAAGTCAGCAAAATATAGAAAGAGGGCTCCTACGCATTGAAACAGAAGATACTCGTTCTCAGCAAGCAGACTGAGAAAAAAAAGAAACCCAGCAAGTACCTGCTGCTTCATCGTCTTAGTGTCCCACAGTAGCAGCTTCCCAGGAACTTGGTTCATGCTTTTGCCCCCAGAGCTGACTACTGAGAAGTCCATGTGGGAGACAAGGCTCTGGGCAGCCGCAGAACAAACAAAAGAGGCACCACTTGGGCTGCAGGCAAGCGAGAGGATCCTGAAACACAGGCACATAGTCTGAATTGCCTCTCTCCAGCAGCTGCCCCAAGCACAACACTCAAATACAACCTCTCCCTTTAAGACCCCACAAGACAGGGTGCACTGTAAAAGAGGGCAGTATTCATGTGCTTAGACAGATTTTGAGTGTCTCCCTTTTAACTGTGCAGTTTTACACTGCTCAGAGATGGACTGTCCTCTGGATGAAGGCAAGATAGTTCTGAAGTTGCAGAAAAGCAGCAGGAACATTGAGACGTTCACTGTCAAAAAAACCACCATTTATATTTGTATACAAAAATCAGTATTCCAGAGTTACCTGGGCATGTCTTCATCAATGCTGATTTCACAGAGATTCTTCTTTGCTTCTGTGTCATAAAGACGAACTGTCCCAACTCCACTGCCAAGCAATAGCTTGAAACCAGCAAGGAGTAGATGGAAAGTGTGTGAGTGAGCAGTACAATGATGCTGTCCAACAACCACCAACACTTACTCAATTTTTTTTCTATTTATGCATTCAGACTAAATTTCACTCCATTAGGGTACACGCTGTCTTCCTGTGCAATCATGCTGAGTAGGACTACCCCAGAGCCACAGAAGTCAGAGTAAAAACCCTGCCTTCCCATGAGAAAAAGATCTAATAGGGACCAAGGTGACATAAACACCACTTTCTAGATCATGGTTCAACACTATAGGATGCAAAACATCTATGGAATTTCAATATCTAGGGGAACAAGGAAAGAGAAATTAAGGATTGTTAATTCTGTGCTAAAGAGAAAATCAAGCAGAGGCCATCTCCTTTCATCCATGGGAGAACGAAATCATCCAGAAGGGCTCACACATGCTTTATCAGTGGTGTTACAATTTAAATTAGAATTTAAATCATGGTGGGATGCATCATAAAAGAAAACTAAGCAAGCCAGATCCTTGTCACTTCAGTGCCTAATTTGCTGGTGAATCCCACATGTCTTTCTGAAAGAAGAATCTTTCTATTAGCAAGCACAAAAAAAATTCCACAAAGCAGAAGAAACATCAACACAACACAACAAACAAAGTGCAAAAACTGCATGGACAACTTGCTTTCTAAAAGCAAAAAAAAGAAAGAGACAAGCTGTAGCACCAGCTCTTCACAGGTAGCATTTTGGGGTTAGCAAGCAACAGATAGTCCGTGCCAGATTGTAAACAATATTGCCTTCTCACACAGCCCTGTCTCTTTACCAAGGGAGGGCAAGAAACACTAGCAACAGTTCTAGGACTCGGAAGAATGCATATAATTTACGGCTCCTCTCTAGTAACAGAACTAGAGAAAAAGGGCTACAGGAAACATCTAAACTGCCATGTTATTTAAACAAGCTCCAAGCTCCTTATGTACACACAGACCCTCAACTCTTGAGACACCAGTATAAAACTGGCCACGGAGCCCTTTCCACATCTGCAAAAGTAAAATGCCTCCCACCTGTTCCCCCTTCTCTGCTGCTGGCTCAGGGTATGAGTAAATCTCCACAGTTCTCTGCTGCAGGGTTACCACAGAATGTTGTAACAGGTTGCCTCTGCCTGTCTTTACAAGTGGTTGTGTGCTCTGCCTGAAGACAAGCACTTCTGTCCTGTAGCTTTACCCACAATGCAGCTTGGGAACTTCTGTTTCAGGGCCACCTGAAGTGGTGGTGAATTCCTTGCTCAAAACACAGAGTACGCTCCTCACTCTAGCTTTTCTTAAACCATAGAGCCTTTGGATCCCCGTGTCCCACTGAAAGTGGAGACTAACCGTTGCCTTGATCTTATCCACAATGCTGCTTTCTAGAAACTAACATGCAACAGCCCCAAATCATCTGCTGCACCTCCACACGCAGACTACTCCCCAGCCGATCACGCTTAGTCGCCCATTCCAGAGAGAGCAATGGAGATTTGGAAATGGAGGAAGCTTTAGTTTGCATTATGGGGTTAAAAGACCAGACTTTGATGACCCCATCCACATCCAAGCTGGCCACCCTCCGTCCAGAACAATCAACCCTGTGTGCAGAACAAAACCGATGGGGTATTTTTCTCCCTCCAATTCTTAGATGCAATTAGATATCCCATTAAGCCATCCTTCCCTGGCCATGCACCAGTTCCTTCTGCAGGAATCAGAACCTCCTTGCACCACCTCCCACTCAGTTCACAGTAACTGGCACAATGAGGCGCATTAAGCTCCAGATGTAAATTAAAATGCCCTTATGCACTACCATCCTGCTTTCCAAGGGAGTTTCTTCCTGGCTAGCATCTCCCAGCCACAAAAATCTCTGTCCATTCTCACTGCACAAGCTACAGGCTATTTTCAGTCACAGCAACCTGACTGCCCTACAGCTGAGAGTACATGCACAATGTGCTGGACAGAAGAGAGGCTGGGAGAAAGAGGCCAACACAGCTGGTCCTTCTGCAGAGGCTTGTACAAGACAGCCCTCTTCTGACAGTCCATTACCTGCAGTACATGATGGATGAATGGTGCTCCCCATACTCCTCCTGGCTCAGGACGATGAAAGGCTGTTCCTGCCGAACTCCCACAGCCTCTGCACTGCTGGTAGGCATTTTGGCTGAAGTCTCTGTTTGCTCAGCATGCAGCTCTGAGGATGGTTCTGTCTCAGCTATGCCAGTATCTGTTTTCTTCTCAGCACTTTGGCCCTAAAGGAAGAAATCCTGTGTGAAATACAAGGAAGCAGCAGCTCCATATCAAGCTCCTCAGCCACCTCAGCCTGCTGGGAGAAAAAAAAAAAGAAGCTGCAACGAAACAGAAGAATTCTCAGCCCAACACTCTTTCTTCCAGGGAATTTTCTGAGCACAAGGATAGTGTGTTGCAGATTTGCACCATGGCCTACTTAGTTGTAGAGTCCCTTATATGCCCCTCCATGCGCCCAGCCATACACTTTCCTGTAAGAATTAAAGGAAACCTCATACCTCAGCCAATATCAGAGGCCCATTTAGATGCCATTAGAGCACAAATTCACAAGTAAATCAAAGTATTTCAAGAAATTCTTGCATTCAGCAATATAAGTTAAGTCCGTATAATATGCAATTAAGCAAATCTGCACAAAATCTCTTGTTGGTTATTAAGCAACAGTGGATGGATTTTCCTCATCTGCCAGAGATTTAGACTGTGTGCACTGGAGCCACCACTGTAGCCAACTGACTGATGACAACAGCAGAGTTGGCACATGAGTCCAAAAGCTTAAAACCCAATCTGACAGAGAAGACAGAACAAATGGAGTTTTAGAAGGTGAAGGCATTTGGATGAGACAAGATCTGCACTGCAGCACATAGAAACGTTAGGAAGCAGCTTAGCCCTCCCTTGCTACCAGAAGGTGAACAAGAAGCAGATACAGCACATAAGCCAGTAAAACATCTGCAAGCATTCTTTTCTTAAACCATCCTCTGAAAATTAGGTGTCCCAAAATGGTATGGATGGTTTTGAATCCACGCTCCATAACAAATGCTTGCCTCATTTACAGTAGCTTCACATTAGGACCAATGGATCAAACACTGCATAATCAAATAATGTGAAATCACAGAGCTGGAAAAGATTGGGAAACAAATCCAAGAATGATCTCTCAATTAATGTGGGGAGGTAACAACCAATGAATGACACTCGTGAAAGAGGAAGAAACAGCACCACCTTTCATTTTCCTTTTTGTTCACATGCTTTGAGAACAAGAGAAAGCTAAAGAGTATCAAGCTTGCCCAAAAGCACTAGAACCAATTTTTACATAGCCCAAAAAACACTGCCCTAACCTGGAACATCACAGAAAAAGAAAAGTCAAAGGAAACTTATTGGAAAATTGGGCTTTGCAGTTTTCCAACCAATGTTTAGAGCGTTTTGGATGAACAATGAAGAAAAAAAAGTTCTCTCAAGGCCTTGAATGCTGAGTGATGGAGTAACTTAAAGCAGTGCTCCCACACACAGAACAGCCACACATACTGGCCAACAGGACACAGTCCCTAAGCACTGTCTCTCCCCCAAGGCAGTGTCTCCTATAGCCAAAATAAACATGGCTGAGATGTTGCCATCATTCCTCCTGTGCTCTGTATTCTTTAACAACATGGCTGCTGAAAGCCGTACAACACACAGGTGAACAGAAGGGGTCTGCTGACCTTCAGCAGTCAAATTCCAGGACACAGTTTTATTATTTCATTAGATCTGAAAGCAGGGCACACTCCCAGGCAAAACTGCAACATGAAGTGCAATAAACTCCAAAAAGAAAACATTGCTAGGAAAGATGTTTCCACTCCTGTCCAGGAAAACTTTCTATCAGCTTTCATCTATCCCACACAGAGCCTGCACAAATCTGCATAAGAATGCAAAGAAAGAGAACTCACTTGGGCAGGATGGATGGGCCAAGTCCATTGCTACTGAAAAATGAGGATTTTAGCAAGGAATTTGAACACAGCCATTAAGGTGAATGAAACATACTGCCCTCAGGATCAAGCTGTTGAAAAAGATCATGACAAAAGACAACTCTTCTTCCATTTGAAATTGGACTTGATTAACCACAGATATTAACCTTTGATACGGTTAGTTCCGAGTAGCAATTCAGAAGCTTAAGGGAAACACTTGCACTTGCTTTACCACTTAGTTTTACAGAAATACCAGCCTTCTGCTTCCCAGCCTTGCAGTGTTGACCAGTACCTGGAAAGTTCCTTTTGACAGCAGCTCCTTCCTTTCCTTCCCATGCTCTTGCAAGCGCTTCTGCCGCTGCTGCAGGGAACTTGATTCGCCTGAGACTAAACCACTGAAGTGACTCTTCCCATCCTTAGAGCTCACTGTTCCTTCTTTTCCTTTGGCACTCTGGAAGGCAGAGAAACAACTAAGCAACGTTATGCTTGTGCTATGCTGCAGAACAAAGAGCAAAAGAGGCAGCAAAGAAATCAAGCACCTGCAAAGGCTCCACAAGCCCACAGAAAACAGTAGCTGTTCTTGTGCTGCATTCAGGTCCAGCATATATTGCAAGGCAGGAAAGGACATTTCATTTTTTCAGGTGGAAGTAAAAGCTTGGAGCAGTGCCATGCAGCAAGTTAACTCCTTGGATACTGAGCAACTTTCAGTGAACACAGCTGATAATTACCTGGTGATTTGTTGGTTCTTTCTTCCCTAGCAGCATACTGCCAGTCTGCGTTGGAGAAGCCCCACTTGGATGGGCTGGTCTGGAAGGCCCCTTTTTACTTTGGGAGAGAAAAGTAGACAAAAAGCCTCCCCGGGACTGAAGAGAATGTGCTGTACTCCTCTGATTGCAGGTCATATCACTAATGAAAAAAAAAGAAAAAAAAAATAGAACATGAAGTGTAGCCAGGCAACCTGATCAAAGACCACCCAGCAAGTGAAGCTGTTTGAACCACTTGAAGACAGATGTTCATTTCCAAGCCAGAGGACCACTATGCATTAAAAAACTGTTTGAAAACATCCTGTTAGTACCTGGAGTAGATCATTTTAATTCCCGTAACCAAAAGCTTACTTCTTAGAGATGCCACTGAGATAGTGGGATCAACTGTTGTTGAATCCCTGGTAGAGCCACCTAAAACTCCATCCACACCATCTGGTTAGTTTAGAAATACCCTAAGGGAAAGGCAGGGGAATCCAGATTTCTGAAGAACCTGTTCAGCTGGGATTCCCAAATCAATGTTTCTACTTTGAGAAACATTCAGTATCCAGTGTTTCATTAAACACCCTTAGACAGGTGTTCAGCAAGTGGTGTTAAACAATTTTACAGCAGGCCTTCAACATCTCAGTATCTGGACCCAAAGCAAGCGAGAGAGTTTGTAATCATTTCTATAATTACAAACACCTCCCTTCTCAGTCCACAATGCCAAGAGCAGCAGCTGCTTCCCAGACCATAACTATCTGATCTCACTCTGCTACAGCTTCCTCTGAGAGCAGTGTGGCAGCAAGGGGAAGGGGAATACAATAATCTTCACTGTGTCTATCCACTCTTCAAGGAAGGAACTGTTCTACCAAAAGCTGGGCTTTGGGTTGAGCAGAGACATGAAAATAAGCAACCAGAACTGGCTCCCAGACAGCTGCATGCACAAGAAATACTGCTTCTCAGGCAAGTTTTTCTAATACAAATGAACAAAAATTAATATGGGAATAAATAATCCCATCCCTCACGTCACACTCCCCCACATGTGCAGATAGCATTGGGGCTTTCCACACAGTTAAAAAAACATAACAGAAACTAAACTCTGTAGCCTGTCCTCTGTAAGGAGTGCAGAGCAATTATCAAGATAGTTCAATAGACACTTAAGTCTATTTAATCAGACTGCTTTTAGACTAAAACACTTTGTGTGTGGTATCTGCTACAACTGTTGACAGTTGTCACTGTCAACAGGATAATTTGATCAATCCTCTTCCCATCTGAATACAAGTGAAAGAAGCACATGAGAAAGTCAAAGCCCCAGTGTTACTAATAACCTGTAGCTGAGCTACATATTCTTTCAGATCCTTTTAAAGCAAGAAAAAAACCCCTCAGTAACACGGTGAATCCAAACGCACAGATTTGCCTTGCCTGAGAATATACTGGGGGCAAAACAGAGTTTAAATAAAAACTAAACAAGGTGTATCATTGTATATGTTGCCTAGTTTCCAAGATAGGTATCAACAGGTGCAGCCACAGAACACACTTTTAACTGCAGCAAGTTTATGGGGAATTCTGCACATAACTGAGCCTCATAGAACAAAAACTCCCCCATTAAATCCACTTAGGTTACCAGATTTTCTGCCTTGATGTATTTCTGCCTTGATTCCCGGGGCAGGGAACAAGGAAATGACCCTCCAGGATCCTCCCTGACATAACGAAGGCAGCAGAGCCTGTCCCCACCTCTTCCCCTGTAGGCACTCACAGCTCAGAGTCTCCTAGTCGATCCATGTTGGCCACATATGCAGGCAGCTTGTGGTGCACAACTGCTTGTTCCACTTCCAGTTCTTCTTTTTTCACGCGGGAGGATTCAGCCTGCAGAGCAAACAGCTAGAACAAGAGAGAAGAGCCAACTAAACAGAAGGTCACTGAGATTCACCTTCTTCCTACCCACTGAGGTTGTTTACTCCTTTTATTTCAACAGCCTTGGAAGGGTGGAAGGGTGGGGAAGGAAGAAAATTGCTCTGACCGGCTGAGCACTACATTAGTTTGAGTAGTCAAAACAATCAGTACTTTACACATGTGAAACCAAACCCTTCACTCCTCTCCCTGGGCTGTTGCTCTGGGAACATTAATGGTGCTGGGAAAGGAAGAGCCAGGCAGGGCAGAGCTGACTAGTCACTCTCCATGCAGGCAGCTTAAGGCCAGGGCAATGCATGTGACAGGCAGTAATGATGTACGGGCACGGAGCCTAGAAGGTAATCTTCGTCCCACACCAAGGGTTTGGAGAACTGGTGAACTAGCAGGGCTCACCAAGGTCAACACCACCAGGTCACCCTGAAATCCAGCTCCATATCCTGTGCATCTCCTTCTCAAGCATGACAGTGAAATTTATCTCCATGTTATGGAGAAAGAAACATTTTTGGGTTTCCCCTTTAGCAGAGAGGAACCTCAGGATGCAGCTTTCTGCGACAGACATGCTTTATGCCTGTGACTCATTCACATGAAGAGTTCCTCAGGCTCTTGTGTTTCTGTACATTTGTTTTTCAGATATAATTCTTTTTTTTCCTTTTATCATAGTATTTAAGGAACAAAACTACAAGAAGAAAAATGAGTTTGTTATTCATGTATTTGCATTGTTTCAACAGTGTAAAACAGAATTTAAACCTGCCTTCCGTAGGTAGTTGCTTCCTTTTCTGACCTGAGCAGTTCTCCAAAAGGGAAACCCTTGTTTTAACTCTGCCTATTTGTCAGAGGACCCTTATCCAGACTGTAAATTATATCAATCAACATGCCAAACACAAACCATAGCTTTAATTTCACTAAGAGTACAGAATGCAAAATTGGAGGAAATAGAAGAGCTGTTTCAAAACATACCTTATGCTGCCATCCCTATTCACTGAGCATCTTTGCAGAACCCTTCCGTCTGACTGATCCACTAACTCTGTACAGTACACAGTGACAAACCTCGCTTTTCTTTCACAAAAAAAAAGCCTCCTTTTTGAAATCAATTATTCTATTTTACTTCAACATTTTTAGGACAGTGTCGAACAGCTACTGAAACAGCTGAAACAGGAAGCACAACATACAACAGTGTTTTGTAACATGGGAGGTAAAGCACAAAACTGACTTTACTCAAGTATTCATACAGAAAGAGCTTTAACTTTGGTATGTTTGAGGAAGTGAAACTGAAGTTCTGCTTACATGAATAAGGCTTCCTACTTGTATGTGATCATCCACATATGATCTGTAGTTTAGAAAGTTCTTAAACTGCAGATTTCATGAATCTCTCTAACAGGAAGTTATACTGGGGAATGACTGACCCATGTTACATATTCTTACACCCTCTCTTCTAAGTATCTGCTGATACTGCCTAAAATAAGACATGGGGATGAGCAACATTTTCTCTGAACTGATGGACCCTTCTCATGGTTTCCTGTAAGGTCTAGAGTTGGGAAACAGACATTCACAACATTTCCATTAGTTGATCTAAATTGCTTTAAGTGTACATCAAATATGGTGAAGTGGTCATTTTAGAAGTAACAGTTTCTGTCTCTTTGCCAGAATTTACTGCCCATTTCTATTGCTTCTATTGCTCTATCAGCTAAAATCTGGAAATGACTAAATACTATTCACAAGTGTCCATGCAAAATCAGCGATATATCCCTTCCAACACATTCTATATTTCTACAATATGCACCCTTAACCTGCCACTAGTTTCACATTGTCTCGACTTTGCAGCATAGCAGAAAAGGAGTTAGAATAGTATCCAGCCACCTATCAGACAGCACAGGGACGGGGACTGTCACGTCCATCAGAGGGACAGGAATACCCTAAACAGACAATTCACAGTATGATCACAACCCTAAGTTTGCTGGAGACAATTGAAATATAAATCAAAATATAACAAAGGATTTAACAATCTGCCTTAGAATAACTGCACTGAACTGAACAGTTAGTATGTCCTTGAATGGGTGGAACCAATTTTACAAAACTCACAGCATCACACAGTCAGCAGCTAAAGAGTGACCTCAGTTCTGACCTTATGCCGCAGCGATTCATTTTCTTCTTGTATGAGACTGCTCCTGAGACATTCAGCTTCAAAGTTCAGTATGACTGGAACCGGTAAGGAATGTTAAAGAAAATCAAGGCACGAACTTGTGAGCACCTGGTTTAATTCTAAAAGCCAGCACTCCATACCAGCCATTTGCCTGTAAAAACAAAGCTGCCCAGTCCATACAACTAGCAATAAGTATCACGACCAGAAGATTAGCAACAGCTTAGTTACCGAGTCAACTTTGTACTTTGCTGTTGCACAAACTATTTCACATGGACTTTGTAAGGATTTTTAGATTATTCCTTTTTACAGTCAGAGCTGGAAGACAAGACAGGTTATGTTACTGCTTTACTGTACACTGAAGAAACAGTTCATGATGAGCTGTATTCCAGCCACAGTGTAAGCCTGCCCATCAGCAAACACATAAGGCCAGAACTCTGTAGTGTGAGGCAAAAACTTCTGCCAACAATTAACTGCCCTATTGTAGTGAGCTGTCACTAGACAATGTTGTGAACATAATGTACCCAGAGAAGAGTCTAACAGAAGATGCCAGAATAGTTATGGACTATGACCCACGGGTGCATGCCTGTTTTGTACTATGTCAAGCAAAGAGTAAAAGCATTTCAGAACAAGGTGTGCGCAAGATTTCTAGTCACTAGGACAGGGCTGCATAAGCAACAATCACAGTTGTTTGTGCCCAGGGAATGTAACATATCATCAGATAATTGAGCAATAACTATTCCAACATCCTCTGGTAAACACCAGCTTCCTATTAAGTCTTGGCTGTTTTAAACAATCACCTGAAAGCAGCAGGTTCTGTAATACTACACTGGTATACAGGTTCTGTAATACTACATTCTCGGCATCACTGTTAACAGTATAACACCATGGCAAGGGAGATTTAACTATTAGTTGCAAAAAAGGATATGCATGCACTGAAATAAGACACTCAGGAAGTTGTGCAGAGACACAATAAATGTATCTGCCCACTGGCGGGAGAAATAGGTAGCGAAGGTGGGGTTGGAGTCTGGGGCAGGGAGGAAGGGCAGGACAAACCAATCCTTCCACTCCACCTGGTTCTGGAGCTCGGAGGCCTGCTTGAGGAAAAACTCCTGCGCCTTGTCATTGCGGCCGTTCTGAAACACAGCAAGAAGAAAAGGGCTCACACTTCTATTAATGCTGTCAGATTAGGTCTAGGAATACTTGCTCTCTGTTATGTTCTGTTATGAACACAATAACAACTACTTTCACCACCTGACACAGCAAGTGGCTAGAGTTAAGAGATTCATAAGGGAACAAAAGAATCTCAAATACGCTACGAGAAGCTCACAAATACACTTAATCCAACCTTCTTTCTAGTCACCACAATCTTGTTTAAAGGCTGAGACAAATCAAACTAAACACGCTGATCTCCAATTAAACCACTGCAGATCGTGCACTGACATAAGACGTGAGCGTTCATACTCAGGACCAAAGTATACATCAAATAACTCAAGCCTACAGCAGATGTAACCTGAAAAGGTTTCCGTCTGATACATTACTCAGACAGGGTTGTCACACCTCAGAGTAAGCACACGGCAAAATAAAATATGAAAAAATGCACTTCTGGAAATGTGCATTAGATTTTGATTCCTCCACCAACACCAATCAAGATTTTCAGTCAGGGACTGGAATCAAGGAGGAAGAATCAAGGGGAAAATATATTCCATTGACTTTCCCAGGGTTTCAGTAAGTTAATCTCTGTTCCATTTTAAGCTCATTATTTTCTGTTCTATTGAAAGCAAGCAAAAAGATATTAATTTTCTCTCCCACATTTCCTTGTACCAATTTGAACCTTGTGATCTCTGCCAGTATCCAAGTTATCAACAGAGGCTAAGCAAGACTGAGCTAGCATCCTTCTGAGGGGAACTTGCCTTCACGTCAGACTGTGAACATCTTGCTCTCAGCTAACTGTGTTTCCCCCTTGCCCGAGTTTCCCTGTCCTTCACACAAGCTTGTCATGTGAGACTGCATCAACCTCGTTACTACACTACTGACCACAACACATGAATTGCTTGCTCCTTACCCACCAGGCCTGTCAGAGGCTCACAAGAGCAGTTTACTCTCTGGTTTCAGAGACCAGGATCTTGATAAAAGAGAAGCCTAAAGATCAAACACTACCTGAATAGCATGGACAAGGTAGTATCGGAATAAGCTGGTTTTGAGCTTGTTCACCGTTGGCCGGTACACGTCTTCCAAACGGCTGAAAAGGCGTCGGTCCAGATAACTCCAGTAATCCCGCAGGGCAGCCAGGTCGTAGCTCTGAACGAACTGCTGCAGCTGGTCCACTATCTTATCCACCTAAAGAGGGCAAAACGGAGAAGACTGAAATCATTGAGGGCTCTTGCAGCACAAGAGACTTTCTGTAACTCAGTGCTGAGAAGTTTTAACTGCATAAATGGTACAATCCAACACTTATGCATTAGCCATTTTCCTAATCCTGGAAACACTGCATTTTGTATTGGCATTCTTCCACCCTGCAGCACTTTCCAAATAAAAGAAAAAGAAACATGACAGAACATAGACAAACAGATTTTCACAGAAATATCACATTTTGTTAAGCCCAGTTGAGAGGGTTCTTTGCAAGTAAGCAAAACTTTCCACTGCTTTGAAAAGTCACTTGATAATGAAAAAGTAATAACGGGATCAAATGTTGAAAACTCAAGTGCAGTATATGAAAAAAATAGCATTATTTTTAGACTAAAAGGAAAAACACCCCTACATTTAGCCAATAGAAAGAGGAAGTCAGTTTTGTTGTATTGCAATCTTTGAAGTACCTTTATCTTTAATAATTTCATCTACTAACAAGGTAGGCGTAAAATTTTGCAAAAGGATTTTTTTATTATGATGTCCTTCTGAAAATAATTTCTGCAATATGAATAAGGAAGAATGGTGGTGTGGGAATAGATTTTTTGTTCAGTGACTTCTGATGGCCAAGAGAGGCAACAGGAAAAAAAACCAACTGTGTACCCTGCATAAAATTAAACTGAATTTGTTTAATATGTGGTTTGCTCTCCCCTCATCAGTTAATGTTTCAGGACATCATTCAACTTCTATCTCTGTGGCTTCCTACAGATAAATGAAACTGAAGTTTGTGACCCCAGCAGTTCCTTCTTGGACAATAATTCCAGTTAAGTCAACTGTCTGACAATCTCTAAACATTAGCAAAGTGCTAGTGTTTTAAAAATAAAAGCAACATGCTTTATGAATAATAAAAGTAGTGGCTGGATTGGTGGTTAAAGAAAAATCTGACTGTTCAAAGCATTACAGTCAGTGTTCAGACCTGCTGTTACACGAACATGCAGCTCGCATAATAGACTGAAACTATTTTTGACACTGGCAAATTCTGTGCCAACTTCCACACGTTTGTCTAGGTAGCTGGTGCTTGAGACACACAAACTAAGAAGCAGAGCTGTAATGCCGCTGGACAAGAATCTCATGACCAAGAAAAGATCCAGGCAAAGAGATGTCTTCCTGCCGCTGCCCTCGCGGTACGCGGATCTCCTCTGTTCCCCTCGACTCGAAGCCGAAAATCCCCCGGTGGGTTGCCAGTCGGACAGACGGCAGTTCTGGGCGGGCCAGGCTGACCACCGGCGGGGGCGGCTGGCCGGGAACTGTGCTCCCTGACTGGGAAGCCAGGCGAGGGGATGAAAACCGCTGTCCTGCGCTAACGCCGCTCCGGAGCCACGCAGGAGGGGAGCCTTCCCCCTGCTGAAGTGCCCCGCCGTCCCAGCCGCGCACACAGGCGGCGGCCGGCGGCCGGGCGCGTTCCGAGACCGGGGTCCTCTGCGCGGGCCGGCCCGCCCCGCCACCCAGCCCAGTCCAGCCCGGCCGGGCGGGGCCGGCCGCTCCGGCGGGAAGGCGCGGGGGCTCCGAGAGCCGGCCCCGGCCGCCGTCATCGCCCGCTGCCCTCGCCCAGCCCCGGAGCGCGGGAGAGGCGCCCCGCGCCTGCCCGGGGGACCGCGTCCTCCCCTGGGGCACCCAGCCCCAGCGCCCCGCCGGGAAACGGGGACACGCCGCCGCCGCACCCGGAAGCCTTTCTCCCGATCCGCCTTTTGATCCAGCGTCCAGCTGCTTCAGGTGCCGTAAAGCGCGGAAAGAGCAGATAGTCCCGCACCAGCTCGTCCGTGCGCTTCCTTCCGCCGCCGCCATAGGGACCCGCGGCGCCGGCCGCTCCGCCCGTGCGGCGGGGCGGGCGGGCAGGCCCGCCCTGAGCGGTGAGGACTACAGCTCCCAGCATGCCTGCCCGCCCTCCTTTTCCCGCCTGTTTCCCTGCCCCTCTTCCCCCACCGGGCTCGGAGCCCGCGTTTTTCCGCCTTCTGATTTGGGCCGCGCCGTCCGGCGCGCTGCGTCGCGATTGGCCGTTGGCCACGTTGTGGCGCTCATGCTTGCCTGGCGCTCGCGGCCAGAGGCGCGGCGGCAGGGCGGCTCCGGGCGGGGCGCACCGAGGGACCACACCCCGTCCCTGACAGAAGTCGGCGCGCCTCGCGGGCTTCCCCCGCCGGCCTCTCCCCTCCCGCTGCCGGAAGGAACAGCAGGGCGGGGCCTTCTTACCCCTAGCCTTACTTGCGTGGAATCATCGGTCAAGCGGAGAGGCAAGCGGCATTGGCCTTCCAGTTGGCAGGCGGGAAGGGCTTCCAGACGGGCCCTCAGCTCTGTCAGTAGGCCGGCGGGGCAGCTGCAGCAGGCCTGGCTGCGCCTGGATCTGGCCCTCCTGTGCAAGTGTATGTCTGATATCGTTGCCTGCACAAATGTCACAGTTAATTGGGGAAAAAAATCCAATGTTGTAAAGAAGTCTGTCACTTAGTAACATCTGTGGAAGGAGAGGAGTCAGTGTGAAGCCGAGCCCTGGATATTTGATGGAAACGGGGAAGTGTGCAGGAGGTGGGAGGCTAGCTTAAGCTGTGTTGCAGTTTATTATTAGCGTTTTAGTAAGTACTTAACAGGCAGGGATCTGTCAGGCAAAGAGAATATTTCAAACTCCTTGATTTTCTACACAAAGATGAGCTGGAATGCCCTTGTCAATCAGCCACATATTTTTCTTTGTTTGTTTTGGTCTGACCACTATGCAGGCTGTAAGATTTCTTTTTCTTCACTTAGATATTTATTCAGTATAAATAAATGTTGCATTGCAGCTTTCGGCAGAGACAGCTGGAGACTGTAGGAAGATACATGCCAGAGTGAGTCTCAATCCCCTGACACACCTGTAAGAGGTAGAACACTGTATGGCAAAGCAGCACTTGCCACAGGCACACCACCGGGTTCCTCTGGCAAGACTCTTCAGCAGCTTGCGGGGAAGAGTTTTTTCCCAGTCAGACAACTGTGCCTCAAAGGTGCGGAGCAGCAACTACTTCCCTATCCATCACTGTAATACATAAGCATGTTCAAACTTAACCAGGTTTAGGTTAAATTTATGAGGATGACCACTGTATCTTAGTGGGTGCTGGTGTGTGTGTAACTTCACTATATGCACCTTTCCTGGATCTCTTTAAAGCTGCCAACTCAGCATAAGCAAGTTGTTCAGTTTGTAGTTTCTGGGTCATGGGTTTATCATGTGCCTTGTCTGCACTATTCTTACAGGCTTTTTTGCTGCATTTTTCTAGCTTTGCGTTTTCTTTTATAGTGTTTTGGAAACAAACCAAGGGATCTCGTGATGGAGTTATCTTGATTTCACAGCATTTTGCTCTGAAATCAGAATAGTGAGTTTAGGGACAGAAGAAGTTAGAGGGGAGGGAGAAATTCATTCAGCCTTATGAGGCTCTGTCTTCAAGACACTCTGGAAAAATAAGATCAGGAAAAAAAAACCACTGGTACTGTTTCTTTGTCTCTTCTAAACAAAGAAACTATTTAATCAAAATTGTTTATAAAGATGAAATTTACTCAAAATACTACTGAACAGATTGATATTGCTATGCTGGAGGCAGAGAAATAAACATCAGGAGTCTTTTCTCAACCCTGCCACCAATTCATTTGGTTACATTGTTGTTTGGTTACATTTTCCAGTTTGAAAAATGGAGAGGGCAGTGATTGTTTAGGACAGGAATTGTCCTTGTACAGGGCTATGAACATGCCAAATACTTCTATATGAGGCTTGTGCCTGCTCAGGCCCTTAGCTCTCATGTAGGTTGAGGTAAGAGTTTGGTTTCCCATGTTCTGAGCAAGATGCAAGTTAAGCTGAAGTCATCATGATCTCAGAAGCCAAAACTAAACTACTACTTCCTTTGCCTAGTCTAAGGAGACTATGTTCACATGCCAATTCTTAAAATTGCTTTTTCATAGTATCATGTGCCGCTTGTGTGACATCAGGGGGTCGAGGAAGTTTAATATCTTGAAAAAGCCTAAATACAGAAGGTCACTTGTATCCTTAGTGTTTAGTGTCTTGCTAAAATATCTGTCGTGAAAGCTCTGCAAGGTAGACATCCCATGTAAGGTGATCATGGATGGTCTCACCACACACGTAAATCTTCAAATATTTTGGAGATGTGTATGTTTAAATGCACTGGTCGTATGTTTTCAGTTATGTCTCGTATAAATGATGGGGTGATGTGCAGCACTGAAGTTATTCCAGTTTACATCAGCTGAGAGTAGAGCATGGCAAAGGCTTCTCCTAGCAAAATTCTCACAGGAAATCATTACTAAAATCTTATGCCTTAAGTTGGTAGGCATCCAACAAGGATTCACAGCATGGTATTTCTGGACATGCTCCAAGAAGAGAATGATCCAAAAAAGACCATTTGCTGATGAAAAAAGATCAGAGTTAAGTAGCAAATGTCTTTGAGACTGGGTGTGATGTGTATGTATTGCATAATATATACAAATATTTATATTCTATGTTGAAGTTTACTATGTTATTATTTTCCCTTTTCATATGTATAAGGGTAGCTGGTGAAACAACATCATTTTTTTCTCAGAGACATGGAAATTACTGAAGGTCAAAATGAAGGAAAAGTGAAGGAAAAAATCAAGGCATTTTCAAACATGAATCTAGTTAGAGCAGAGAATAATCAGTTCTGTTTTCTTCTTATGTTTAGTATCAGGTTTTGCGTAAGGCTAAGACATCTATCCAGAAGTTGGAGCAAACCTTGTGTTCTTTGCTGAAGATGAAAGGTAACTATGCGAGTATTTGCTTGGACAAAGTGCCTGCACTTGGTCTTTATGTATTTGTTAAACAGAGACAGATAGGTGCACAGCTGAGCATCACAGCCAACTGTGGCTTTAGTTGTAGCAATAAGCAAGGGATAGCGAAAAGTCTATCAACCCACTAAGCACTGCATCTCGGAAATCCCCCTCTAACTCAGTGTTTCCTACTCCCTCCCCAGCCTAGGTGCAGAAAGGAAACACGTATTTCCTGCTATGCCATGGCAGCAGGCCTGAGTGCCCTTGCCACGCTGCTGCCGATTTGCCCCCAGCAGGTGTGGCCTGGTGTGGGTCCCCATGCTGGATCCTTAGGCTCTCACTAAGGAGCCTCACTCACTGTGGGAGCATGTGTGCTCCTCCTGGCCGCAGCAATGTGGTGCAGTGCGAGTCGCAGCCCTCAGGAGCACCCAGCGGCGTGAGAGCTTGAACTGCAGGCTCTGGTGTGAGGTAGGATTTCCTAGTGTAGGGAATGGAAGCCTCTGATTAAGAGTTTACTCTGATAAAATTGGCTAAGAGAGATGGTACAGTTTTGTTTTCTTTCCGCTTGATGGGTCATCTTCATGCCCTCCTCTGTCACAGCCTGTGACACGCGGGTCAGCATGTGCTGTCAGCAGCTGAGGCAGCTCCTGCTGTGGGGCTTCACACCCTCAACAATGAGCCTTCTGTTTACTGATGCTGGCCACTGCCTCCACTGGCAGCAAGTAGGACTAAGGGCTTATAGGGTAGAGGCTTTGGACATAATTTTTTGTCCCTTCAAGTGTCCAAATTCTTGTCAGCTAGAAGAAAAAAATTGCTGTTTATGCAACTTGCACCTCTAATAATTTACATCAATTGGAAGTCTCAGTGCTTACAATGAACAGTCTTATCTGAAACCACATCTTTGGATGACCCGTAAAAGTCAGTCATAGGTAGAAAGAGTATTTTGACAGAGCAAAACTGAAGAGATCACAAGTGGTGAGGCTGGCCAAGCGGAGCTTGGAGGCAAGCTTCCCCTTGTATTGACTTGCATATATGTAAAATTCATACTGCTTGTGGTAATCACAGCTTGGATGTCAGGTTTTTTTACATGCAATTCGTTCATTATATGGTAATCACAAAATACTGTATTGACTAGTGCATGCCTGAACTTTGATTTGCTTGTTGTTTTCACCATCAGTTCTGTCAGATCAGTGTTAGGAACAAGGCATTTATTCTAAGTTCCTCAGTGTTCATAACCTCCCAATGATGCTAGTCACATTGTAGGAGAGGCAGAGATTTCTTCTTTCACATTATTTTCCCTCATGAAAAGCTCTGGCTCATGAAGAACCAGTTATTGAAAATACTCTGTTTGGTCGAGGCTGAGGGTGAGTGAGAAGCCAAAAGTGCCACTGATGTAACAGTAACCTTTCTGCTGACAACAGAGAGCTACAGTCTGGAGGATGGGAACCCATCCAGCTTGGAGGAAGTCAGGGAGGAATATGTCAAGAGGCAATTCAGCAATCACAGGTAAGGGCTTATACCAGTCAAGAAAAGATGATAATACTTTGCACTTGCTTCCATCCCAGCATCTTTGAACCTCTTTGTCATTGTTACTGTATTTCCAAGCAGAGGTCTTTCATCATGAGAAAAGGATGAAGAGATTTCCCCTGGACCCCTGTAATCCCATGTAGTACACAAACATTCTAAGCATGTTGTTGGTCTCATTTCCAGTCAGTGCTTTTATTTTCTTTCCCTTCTGTATAGCTGATCTCCACCAAGGACTTCTCATTCTCCTGCAAAGCAAAAGAAGGAGGGAAAAGCTGGCTTGGGAAGAATAGCCCTGGACTCTGGAGTGACCATGACAGAGGTCCAGTTAAGAAATTGTTCATGTGGCTTTTTTCTTTTGTGTTCTTTCCAGCATTACCTCAGCCTCAGAAGACGTGAGTGAAAGTGACTCTGCCATCTGGTATTTGATTCAAGAATGTGAAAAACAAACACTGGAAGAAGATGGGAAGCCAGAACTGATCCAGTTTTCAGACACTTCTTCCCCAGATCTAGTGGAATTTGAACGGTAAGTGCACCCCACGTTGCCTTCAGTTTTTCAACTTGTTTGCATTAACACTGTGCATTGAGTCGCTGCTGTTCATACAGCCCTGCTGGAGCCTGAATCTGCCTTGCAGAAGACTTGTGCCAGCAACTTTGGCCCTGCTGGTGATGGAGTTGATCACTTCCCAAGTCCTTTACCTGTGACTTGCATGTGAATGAACTCTCAGCATCACAGCAGTCCCCAGCTTTCAGGCCCTGGTAAATCCCTGAGGATTTTTCACCCCTTCTCAAGAAAAAGAAGAAAATTTCTTTCAACTGTTTCAGTCCCTGTGTGGCCACACTTTACCACTGTCCATATGACTTTCAGAGTACAATGGAACATTCTTGCTAACAGTAGTGCTTTAACAGGCAAGCTCAGGTGAAATAGGAGGTTATTAATCCAGGATGATTTATGCAGGTGTGTGTCCCTGTTTGTTGGTGGTATCAGTACCCCCATAAAGTTGTATCCCTGCAATGGGACTAGATTTTAGGAATGTAGGAATTGCTGCACCAGATGAAATTGTCAAGAGTCTAGCTGTATGTGTTCTAGGGAGGTACAGGAACCAGAGGCAGAGCATACTTTCCCCTACAGTGATGCTCATCCTACCTCTAATAGCGTTGTTATGAGAAGCTTGAACACTGTTGCCCCTTCCCAAAATAGACCCTTAGCTGTTTGCAGCTTGGAATACTTTTTTAGTGGGATCAGAGCAGGCTAAGGCTGCATTCAACTAAGGAAGATCTAGTTGTTCTCAGCCTGCAGGGTGCAGAATAGTGGTGGTCTGGAAGATACCAGAAACCATTCCTCAGAATGTCTGCAAAACTGGGGAGGAGGGGAACCTAAACTCTTGCATGTGTGTTACACTTATAACTAGTGGGTGTGAGTCCATAACCCCCTCTAGGATCAGCTCCCTAAGTGCCTGATGCAGGACCTAAAAATCAAAGACCACTGTTCTCATGTCAGTGATCCATTATTTTAGCCAGAGATTGTAATGGTTTTTTCAAAGTTATTAATATCTTAAAACTGAGTTTGTCATACACCACATTCTTCCCCTTCCCCTAGTCAGACAGCACTAGGAGGTTTTATCTTGCTTTTCCAACAGGATGATTATTTGATTGTAAAGATATGAGAAATAGATGAATGTGTAATCTATCCTGTACCATCAAGCAGTCAAGTTCACCCTAACCATTCCAGAGTTAAGAACATGCAGTGCAGAAGAATCCACATCTGGCATTCTCTTCTGCAGCATCGCCACCATAAACAAACACTTCCGCAGTTCCTTTTCTTTTGCTTCAAACTGCTGCTTATTTCTAAAATTCCCTTGGATCCTCACCGTGTTTTTCATCAAATGGAGCCTGCAGCTGTACCAGCAGATGGCACCAGCCTCCCACTACGGCTCCTTTTTTCGCTCCTGTGAGAATCGGAGGTGCCTGTAGTAAGGTATCGTTTACAAGACCTTGAAATGTGCTGAATCAAGATTTTCAGGGTTAGAGAGCTCTGCTTCCTCAAAGACTGCATGACAGAGCTGTAAACACCTGACTTTCCCATTCTTCACTGACGAGGTAGACCAGGGCCTGTACTGTGTGAACTCTGACTCTTACCCTGTAGTCTTATGGCATGTTGCATTTGGTTCATAGCTAATTCTTGTCAAAAAACGATCTTTTATAACAGGCATAAAACGACAGGGACTCTTCAGCAAAGAAAATAGCAGTCTTTTGGTGATTGTTTAATCACATTATTTGGGCAGCATCAGAAATGCTTTGAGCTTCAACAGGCTGAGTTTTCTCCCCATGTCCACCAGCAGGAGCTACATTGGTAGGACTGCACGGTACTCTGTCCGGTGCAAAATGTGTCCGGTGCAAAACTCTTTCCAGTTGGGAAGGAAATAGTTGAGTTCTGCTTCAAGCTTAATTTCTTTAGCAGAGCAGTCTAATGGTGATTCATATTCTTCTGCCTGAGAAACTCCAGATCCTTTGTTTGGAGCTGGATATCCAGAAACCTTAATGAGTGAAATACCTTACATGAGAACGCTTATTCCCCTTCCAGTATTTTGTCTCCAAACAATGGTGAACAATACTCCAGAGTATGGAAACGAGTTTAAACATGCTTATGTGTGTGTACAAAATTATCTTGTCAATATTGGATTGCTGGAACAAATATTTAAAAATAGTAAAGAAAAGACTAAACTCTTTTGAGTTACTTTATCATGCAATACTGTTCAGTTAATCAGGAAACGTGCTCATTTGTGAATCCTTTTGAGCCCAAATGTAGTAAAAATGCCTGCTGTTTATAGAACTCTTGTTTGTACTCCTTTGATTTTGTTATTTTCCTTTGAGAAGCTCTAAGCATTTAATTAATGTAAAATAACCTTCAGTGTTGCTTTCTGAAGGAGACATTATTATCCTTGGTTCACCGTGCCACACAGTGCTAACAGTACAAGCAGGCTTGTTCTGAGATTAAGTGACTGGGTTGAAATTATGACACTTACGTTCCACTACCAGTTTCACTACAGACTGCTTAGAATTCAGTCTTAGGGATGCATTTCCTCAGATGTAAAATGCAGGAAATTTAGCTCCCATGCTTAAGTCAGAGCATCCAGACCTGGGGTGGTCTCCTTCTGTCTGCATGTACAAGTACCTGACACCTCAGACAGGGCTTTAAAGTGTAGCGCAACGCCAGTAAATGTCTAAAAAGTGACTTGCAGTGCAAAAGGCTCAGAATACAAAGGCAAGTAGCTGAAAATTGATTAAACTCCAGAATGAGGTCTGCCTGTGCAACGAGTACAACCTGCAGTGCCTGGAGCTTTTGTTGTGAGGCAGTCCTGCTGAAGCTGTGGCTGGAGCCTGTTTTTTGCAGATGAAATCTTGGCAGAACAGAGTTGCTAAAATCTTCAAATGGTGTTGGGCAATCTTCAATAATTGTATGAAGTCTTAGAGGGGGGAGTCAGTGAAGCAGCTACGAATCAGAGCTACTCCTACTACCCACTCTCCTGCTGATTTTCAGTAGATGGCTGCCTCATAGCCTGCTCTTAAGAGATGCTCCCTTTCCTTTCATTCCAGATACCTGTATTTTTATAAGCATACAATGGACCTGCTGATAGAGCATGGAATTGTTTGCACTGGAGAAGTGCCTCTTCCTGAGGTCTCCACAGCTATTTCCCATTTCTGGCAAGAGCTTTCTGAAGAAAGCAGGGACAGCATCTTGCAGTACTGTAGTCAGAGAGATTTCCTCGTGGATTCCAAGGCTTCTGGCCAAGAGGCTGCATGCACTGAAGGGAGCGTGAGGGACAGCGGAGGTAACAGTGAGGAAGCCAGTGGTTCCTCAGTCTCCACACCAGAGGAAGTAAGTGCTCAGTAACATACATAGTCTGCCTCTGAAACTCCAAGCCTTCAGATACTAATTGGCTCTGCAGCTTTTAATTGAAAACATACAGTAGTTGTGACTAAGCTTTCTCAAGACCACCTGAATGCATAAGTGGAGACAATAAGCAGTCTTTGAGTAAATGTCTGCACCAACTTTTCTCTTGATAAGATACATAGCAAGCTATAGGAGTGCAGTGGTAGTAATCCTGTGCTGAGCAACAGTTAAATTTACTCATAATTTGCTCCAGGGACAGGGAGCAAGAACAAGAGTTCCTGTGCTCTGCAAACTCTCTGAGAAGCACAGAAGATCCAAATTCAGAAGGAATACCCAGTTTGCCAAACCTGCTGTGTTTTGGGTTGGGTGGGGTTTTTCCATCAAAGCACTTGGTAGCAAAGAGACCAGTTCAAGTGGTACAGGGCCAATGACTGCCTGTACCATGCACCTCTGCAGAGCCAAGAAGTCAGTGATTGAGTAGACCATGGCATTTGTTAAAAAGAGATTGATGACATGGATTAAATAACCGCTAATTCTTTAGAAATGGTTCCTGGAGCACTGATTGCTGAAACAACTAGCTGCTCAAAGAGATATGTGTCATTTTATCAGCTGCAACAGAGGGACAGATGTCTACCTTTAGCATATAAGGAAATTGCATTGATAAGTTCTTTTTGAGTCACAGGACACAACTCATATTGCTCGTCGCCTTAGGAAATGTCATGGGGATGTTACATGTACAGCACTTTCTGGCACAGAAAATGTGTGAACTGCATTATGGCAGAGTGAACTAATGAGCTTATTAGTCTGTCACAGGGAGCATCTAAACTCCTTTGTGAAATAGAATCAGATTTGGAGAGACTGGCTGGTACAGCTGAGATCTCCAGCCATAAGCAGCAGTCCATGGTCAAGCCTCAAAAGCACTGATACAATTCATGGGGTTTACTGATTTTTTTGGGAGATGTAATATTAAGTCTAATTCCAAGAGGTTGAAGCACAGGCTTAAGGGAATGGACCTTCACCTTGTGTTCTTAGTCATGAAATACAGTTATTCCTTATTATTCCTGTCTCCACAAAACCTCTTGGTTTACTCTAGCTGTAAACATACCTATTAAATATAAAGAAAGAATATCATGTTTTTAAAGACTTTACTATTAAAAATTATGCCCTAGGTAAAAGTTTTAGGTGGCTGGATATGTTGACATCTGAAGTGATTTCTCTGCTAGGTAATGTTTGAAGATGCATTTGATGTTGCTGCTGGTTTCCTTGACAGAAGCAAGACTCAGGGAATGTCTAGCCAGAGGTAAATTACAAAATTACCCCTTTTGGTAGAACCAGTAAGTTAACAGCCCACTGTCAATACTTCACAGCAAGTATTCTGTGGAGTAAGACAATAGCCTACCTCTCTTTTTTGTGCCTAATTTTTAGTAAATGGTTAGAATAGCAGCCTCCAGCAACTGTGCTCACAATAATACTTCCTTTGAAGGTGCAAAAGTGAAATGACTAATGGTCATTTAAAGCAGAATCAGTATGAATCACTTATTAAGAGCAGCCTGTCACTTCAGGATAACTGGGGCCCTTCTGATTTTATTCACCACTCTGCATAGCTTTCCATTTTTTCAAGTTACAGTACTTTGTAATGTTTTCTTTTTCACTCTCTCACCAGATCTGTGAGGACCATGAGGCATTCCCTGCATAGATCAGCTAATCATAAACTGTACTCTTATTTAATGAGACAAAAATGATAATTTTTTAACATTTTCTCCCTTAGCTTTTTCAAGTACCCTAATTCAGTCACAAAGAGGCGATTAGGTTCAAGTGTGGTTGACCTGAACAGTAACACCAAAGAAACACAGGGCCTATTAAATAATATCTCTTTCCTCTTCAGGTCAGATGAGTTACCGTGAAGAGAACATGTCAAATACAAAGCTGGCACTGTCTTTGATTTTTCCCAGTAGACCAAAGAAAGAAAATGGTTGCTTTCTTCAAGAGGAAAATCACTTTATGACTCGTCTTTTGTGTATTCTTGCTACTTAGTCTTTGTTAGGATTGTTTCTCTTTGCAAATAGTGTTTTTAATCTGTGAGGGGTTTAATTCCGTTTTCTACTTATATTTCTACATTTAGAGTGCTCTTTAGTCTGAATCTCTTTCTTTCACCACCGTTCCAGATTGCACTTTCAGAAGAGAATGAATTAAAATAAGGTTGTTTGGGCTGTTGATCAGAATATACATGAATGGATAAAAAAGCTTAACAAACATTTATCTATTAAATAACATTTATTAGGTCACAACTGCCGTTTGCATTTTAAATAAGATTAAATATTCCTTAATACTGCAATGTGTTGCCATCATCTTTACAGTCTGTTTTAGGTCCCAAATCATATTAGTATTTCAATAGTCAACATTTATCCTGTTCCCTCCCTTGTAATTCTGGACAGAGGTGTGATGGCAGAACTTTGTAAAATCCCAGGAAGAATATAGAGGTAAGGTCCAGAATGAATAGCTTAGCTTTTTGCCACAGTTACCTGAGTACAAACCTACATGTCATTTCATCACCACAGGTTACTTCATTCACTGAAAAATTTTACAAAAGAAGTTCTGAACAACCCTACAAAATACACTACCCAATAACCATAGTTGCTCTCTGTTTTAATGGATATATACTTTCCCCCAAAACAATGTTACTAAAGCTGTCATGTATCAGTGGATCTATTTGTTGTGACACTGGTTTCTTGAATTGCTGTTCTCTGTTCTTGCATGTTGTCCTTGCATTTGTTAGATAGTATCTCATGAATGCATCCACCACCACTCCTCTCTGCCTTGCTTGGCTATTGTCTTTAACATCGGAATCATCTTGAAAACAATTTGAATTTTTTTTTTAATTTATAAGTAAAATGTGGAGGAGAGAAAGTAAAGAGAAGGGAACAGGAAATTAAATACACTATCTGGTTCTATTTTCAGTTCAGCAATTGCAAGCTGCAATTCTGATAATCCAGAGGATCACCACAGACTCTATCTGCTGGTCACTGACTTCCTAAAACGCCTCTTCTTTGCTAATACACAGTTTTTCCAGGTAAGCCTTGCCAAAGGATTCCTTATAGAAGGAGCAATGTATTTCTGTCAGTATCAGAAAAGGATTTCTGTATTCTGTGCTTCTGATCATATTGTCCAGAATGATTACAAATAAGAACTTGGGGTTCATCACTTCAGATGTGTCAGTAGGATTGCCTTTGTAAGAAGCAAAGTGTGAGAGGTTATTATTGCTTTGAATATTATTCAAAATGGCAAATGACATGAGGAATTTTAAATTTTTTTTTTATTATTTTTTGCATGAAAGTTCCTTGTGGAAAAGCTTGAGTGATCTCCTCTGAGCAGGCAAAGCTCACTTTGCAGTTCTCCATTAACCCCCAGCTGCTTCATTCTGAGTTCAGTATGACCCACCTTCATCTGGGTGCCAGGTTCCCTACCCTAAGACCTCTACTGGCAGGCCTTAGGAGCAGGATATCTGTGTTCTTGAGAGAGCTGATAAGCAGTTCCTGAGCTGCCTCTTGACTTCAGCCTACTGTTGCAGGTTTGCTGAGCCAACAAGTCCTTGTGTTTGCAGCATTCTTCCTCCCGTTCTTATCTTCCTGCCAAGGAGGTGGCTCAGAGCTTGCACGTGGGTGAAGAACCAAAAGATATCCCTCAGCCAGAGCATGCTTGTTTTGGTTCAGAGTCAACTGTGCCTCCACAGTAGCCATTGGTTTGCTAGTTTCTATTGCCTAGCTCCCACCCAATCTCTGGTACTTGAACAGATGCTCCTTTGAATGAAAATAGAGGGTTTGTGATGAGGGATAGTTGTAACAGAAAACAAAGCAAAAACTTGTGCTGCACCACTATCTGAATCTACAGTGACTGCTGAGTGCCATTTGGTTCCTCCATCTCAGGGAGACAGTAGCACTAGATGAGGTATAGAGAATGCCAGCAGGCACAGCAAAGACATTGAACAGGAACTTTAGAGTAGGACTTTTCTACAAAAAAAAGACTGAGGGGTACTGCAAGACCGTTTTGTTCCTGCATGGTGTGGATTTGGTACACAGAATGATTATTCATTGTGTCTAACACCAGAAGAACTAGAAAGCACACAATAAAATGAACAAGCGACATGTTAAAAACACTTACATTTACAAGTTACCAGATTTAATTCCAGGGGCATCAATCCATGGGCAATTGCTAAATCTGAAGGTCCAAATACAACTTCCAGCTCAGGAGGCCCTCACAGCAGCTTGCTGTAATGTAGGAGCCTATATTGTGAAACAGAGCACACTGTGTGTGCAGTCCTTGCACTTTTTGTCTAAACTTCCACTCCTGGTCATTGTCAGAGACCAGGCACTGGTCTACGCAGCTCTTTGGTCTGTGAATTTCTATGTTCTGCATAAGGGCAGAGCTCTTCTTGTGTTTATGTAAATGACCATGAACTGAGCAGGCCTAGAAAACAAAGAAAAGCTTTAGGCAAGATATGGTATTTTCCAGTTTTAAATTTCTTTTGTGAGTGTCATGCCTGGCATGGTCTCCTTTTGTCCTTCTCCTTGGTGCTGCATCATTGAGCCCAAGTCCATCTCACAGCTCCCAGATGAGGTGGTATGGGAAGAGGTAGTGTCTCTTTCAAGGCACATTTAAAATAAGACTAGGAGAATGGGAGCAATGGGAAGACAGGCAGCAAAAGAACCCAAAGTACTGCAAATTGGCAGTTGACTGTACTCTGTGGGTCCAAAAGGAAATAAAAGGCTGCACACACTTCTTTCATGCAGGAACTTTTAGTTGTCTGTGATAAGACAACAAAAAGGGAGTTTGAGCGGAAATCACCAAGGCTAAATAATGTGAAGGTCACGATCTGTTTTAATTTAGACTGCAGTACAGCACATCTAGACAGTGCTGCCAAGAGGCAAAAAAAAAAATGACTGACAAGATATTTTTTGTTTTGAGAGCAGAAATTTGGATCCATCTCAAAGCAAACAGATTGAGACAGTTATGAAAGTGGTTGCAGAGCAGGGATAGAAGATGTTCCAGCTAGCTTGAAACACACCAACTCAGGCAGCAGCAGAGAGATCAGTATAGGCTACTCACCTTGCCCCAGAATTTGGGCCGCTCAGAGCATCAGAGACTCCTGGACTTAACAGGGAAAGGAACCCGTCCTGCTTACCTTATGGGTATGACTGAACCCCTGCAGACCACTCCCCTTCCCTTGAAATGGTACCTGTGCTGGCGCTATGCTAGCCCAGGAGTTTGGACAGTGCTGGGATACATTATCTCAAGGTTAAAGTCACACACCTTGTAGAAGATACAGGGGTGGGTAGCAGGTACAGTAAGTACTAAAGTAAGGCGTGCGATGTGCATCCAACTGAAATACAAAAGGCAGCCTGTGGTCTCCTTTCCTTTCATCTGCAGAGCTGATGAGGTGATGGGGTTTATTGCTGGTCATTCATGCCAGTGCTATGTTATGCCATTTCTAGTAAACTTTACAGGTACAAAGTATTGCTGTTGGATTGTGTATGGTCACTGTTTTGTAGCCACAGAGCTACCGAGCACAGCTCCTCTTGAGCTGCTGCTCTGGCTCTCAAGGCTGCCAAGGGCATGCACCCCACTGGTATAAAAAACTTCAGAAGGACTTGCACAAGATAAGGGAGGCAATAATTTGGACAAGGAAAGGGAGAGCTCTTTAAAGGGTGGTGATGCAAAAATAAGAACAGGAGCATGCTTCCATGGTACGTGATAGAGAAATATTTCTGAACTTGAGATTAGTTAAGCAATCTTGTCATCTTTCAAGAGCTGTTGTCTTAAGGTCACATCATAAGAGGAGCTTAGCAGCAAAGGCAGTAAAGAATTAATTTAGACTGAGGTCCAAAGGTTTTGCCTAAATGAAAGTCAGTGGGGTTTTTTCTAAATAGTACTGAGCACCTTTGTGTCTTCAAAGGAACGCTTTCTTTTAAAATTATGGATTTTAGATGAGTCACTTGACAAGCAAGTGGGATTTAGTGCTTCTTAAGCTATACATTTTTAAACAGCACCTATTTTTAAAAGCAGTCTTTCCCTAAAGAGTCCTGCATCAGTACAGAAGATGGACTAGAGGGACTGCAAGCATGAACACTTTCATCTTCCAGACTTTGATTTCTCAAGAGCCGCTTATTCTCTGTAAGCTGGTGAAAGAGAAGACCACTTCCTTCTGTTGCTAAAAGTGGAGCAAAGCCTGAAGTAGGTAGAAGTTAAGGCCTCAAGAAGCTCTCATATCTTCAGAGCCTGTTATGTGACACACTTGCTATCACAATCAGTAACAGCTGTCTAAATGACAGAGAGTGGAGCCTGGTGATTTCAAAAGGAAATTGGTTGAAAATCTGAGCCATTCTTCATCAGGCATCTCAGGCACTTGACAAGTGCTGGTTGCTGATTCAGAGAGGAGGGAGGGCTCACAGTACAGTAGCTGACACATCAGCTCTTAACCAAACCACTGTATATTTGAAACACAATCAACTCCACTGGTTTTTAATCCTGCTTGACTTGGGGGGGGCTTTCAGGAAGAAGATCTTCCATACGATTATGAGACTGTGATGCTGAGGTGCACTGAGACCTTCGATGATGAAGATTTCTAAACAGGACCTCTCTTTGCTAATGTTTTGCCAAGCAGTGTCAGGTACACCAGGCACGTGAAGAGGCTTCACCTCCTTCAGTGAAGCACCTCTCTGAGCAGTGCGTGGAGACACTGCGTTGAAGTGGTTTGTTACCATTGACTTCTCCTTCCCTCATTAGTACTTCTTGATATATCAGTTGAGTAATTTATACTTTTTAAAAGTCTTAAAGGTTTTAGCTATTTATTATATCTTAATAAATGTTTTTATCCATCACTATTTAATGTTAAATCTCGCCTCACAAATAAACTGAGGCATGTACAGTTAAGTGACCTTGCCTAGCATAACCTGTGGAAGAGCAGCAGAGAGGCCACATCAATGGCAGCCTGCACACTACCATAGGATGCAAGTCTCAAACTGCAACCTGTAAAAATCACCACCCTGACAGTGATTACTTTTCTGGTGCTGTTTTTTAGCCTGGGCTGACAAGGAAAGATGGATTTCCTCACAAAGAGTGGGATGAGGCTCTTCTGTCTCTTTATGAGGACAGCAGCAGTGGGCACCCACTCCCAAATCACCCAGAAAAGTGCAGGCACAATAATACACTTTGGATTATTTACTTTTGAAAAGTGTGTAAAGCTGAGTGATCAGCCCTGTGCTCTTCTTCCATATCTAATTCTTTGATGAGTAGTGCTGCTCAAATAGTGTCTTAGAATTAATGTGCTGTGAAAATGAATAAAATCCTTCACATCTCAGAGCTATCATTAAAGGCTATTCTGCAGACTTGAACAAATTGTGTTCTGATAGTGATTATGTTGAAGTCATGCTAACAGCCATCACAAACAGAAAGGATAGAAGTTTTATTTTAAAACCTAAACTAAAGCTGGCACGCCCAGGTATTGATTGGTCTTCAGCAGCCAGGCTTTTAGACTGAACTCAAGAGGGCTGGGCTGTTGCCCTGCAGCTGTCTGCACCTCCAGAGCCATAGGTGTGCTTGGGTAACGTGCCTCTTCTGGGGATGTGTAAAGTCGTGCCCAGCTCTAGGGAGCTTGCAAGCCAAATACAAGATGGGGACATACAGACGTGGCAGCAGGCTGGGTGTGCAGGGTGACAGCACAACAGATAGACAATGTTCTCCAGCTGTGGGGTGGGGAATAAAAAGCCAATTCTAGACTGATTTTCATAATCAACTTGTGCCAATAATATTTTTTTTAAGCAAAGCTAAAGCAAATATAAGCCTCTGGCACTTGCCAGCATCCTAACATGTCTTATGGGGAGAAGCAAAAAGATATGGCTGTAGCCATATACCTAACATGGAGACAGCAAAATTACTGAGGGTTCCTCATTTATGGGGAACACACCCTATTGATGTGACTTCTGTACCTCATCCATTAGCTGTATGTCCTGTTCCCATTTAAACCTCTAGCCCGTGGTGGGTCTGGCCAGCAGCAGCCTGGCAGCTTCAGCACAGACACAGGAACACAGTGATATAGACCTTCAACCCACTTTCACACATGTGCTACAGCACAGGTAAATTTGAGAGAGATGATGAGTAAGGCCATGGATTTGCCTGCTAGAGAGAGCAGCCTGGGAGTATAGGCTGGCTCTAAATGAGCCTAGAGATATAGTCAAGGTTGGGGATGATGAAGAAGATACCAGAGCTGAGATGCCTGGGACCGGTGATATCTAAAATGTGTAATGGTGGAGGGGGAGTCAGATATACTTCAATGTACAAATCATTTTTTCTCTGAAAGATATAACAACCCCAAGATGCAACAAAGACACGGCAATTCCAATAAAACAATTGCCAACAGAGTCTTTCCAATCTGCCCATAACAGCAAACTATTTATACCATAATGTTTCTTTCTTTAAGATGCTAATACTCACACAATTGATCTATTCAGGCTTCATTCCCTCTCCAAGTAAAAAACCACATTATATCTGTTACCAATAAACAAACCATCTATCACTACAGCTGCAGTGTGGGACCAAAGAACAAGACTGTAACAGGCTTTTCATTGAAACCACACAGTTTTGTTCAGTCTTGAGACAAGAGAGACTGAAGGGGCCATCATACCGTGGCCTTCAGCTGTCCAGCTGAGGGTACAGAGAAGACAAGGTCAGACTCTTCTCAGAGAAGAACCATGAAAGGACACAAGGTGAAGCATTAGGAATTCCAGTTAGGCACAAGGGAAAACACTTTACACCATGAGGGTGGTCAGACCTGGAAGAGGCTGCCCAAAGAGACTATAGCTCTCTATCCATAGCTCAGTGGGACACAGTCCTCTGCAACCTGGTCTAGCAGGACCATCTCTGAGCAAGAGCTGGCCCAAGTGACCTCCAGAGGTCCCTGCCAACCTGAATTACTCTGTGATTCTTTGAATACTACCTTCCCCTCACTATAGAAACCACCCTGAGAAATATCATTACAGCATACATTTTATTTATTTTAAAAAAAAAAGGAAGTATAAATCTCAATGCAGGAAACACAAGGTTGTGCTACAGCAACAATGTTATTACACATCACCAGCAACCAGCACCACATGCAGTCATATTGTATGTGACCATATAGGTTAAGGCTGTCTCTGCTGATAGGGAGCAGGAGCAAGAATCTGCAAACATGTTTTCCAGAGAAGTGCTTGTCACCACACAGTCACCACATCAGACTGACAGGTACAGTGGGGGTACACAGGACATATCAGATTGTGAACAGAAGAATTTTCTCCTTCATATTTGATTAGGATTCCTTCTTCTTTGTAGGGCAGGGTGCCCTGTGGGAAACTGGCTTACCTGAGACTGCTCCCAGCACCCCAAGTGGGATACATTTCAGTGAAGCTGGGTTAGGCCAAGAATTTAAGTAAGGTCTCTGGAGTCCCTCTGTGGTCTAAGGAGGGAGAGGCAGGTTCAGAATTCAATGTATCCCATTAACCTTAGATAACTCTCTTACAACAACATTCATTTGACTGACTAAATTATCGGAACATGGAATGAGATGAATCATGACCCAGAGGTGCCTGCTCCTTCCCCTTGGCCAGGATGAGGTATAAAACACAAGCTGAAAGGTGAGTGTTGCCATTACAGATCTTAAAGGTGGTAGGGATTAGTCTCAACCCAAGGGATGCCTGAGAGTGTTATAGGGCCCACATCAGGGACGCCTTCTCCATTGGCTCCTTGAGCTGCCAGATGAGGGCACAGGAAGCCCTCTGCTTCAGCTGAACAGCTGGTCCTTGGGGTGCCCAACATTCAGTGCAAGGAAGGAAACAGAACATCTTGCTCAGGCATTTCTTGGGCTTTGGTGTTCCCTGAAGAGGGATTAGGTTCTTCCTAGAGGTGGCCAGGCAGGAGGAGAGAGGAAAAGAATGACTCCCTCAAGGTCACCAGTGGTGCAGGGAGCAGAGCTGGGAAGTGGAATACATTATTCTCCTGTTCCACCCTCAACAGCTGCCAGCTCATGCTCAAATGACAGGGGCTGCAGACAGGCTTTCAGACCTCTGCTTCTGAGATGAGTTCACCTGTGCTGAGGCCAGGTCCTTATATCCTTGTATCTGCACCGATCTCGGAGTCTCTTTCTGAGCTTGCTTTAAAGGTGCTTTTTTGTCCAGCAGCCTTCAGTTCATCCATTCTCTTGTTGCCAGACAGTCTTTTGGGGCAAGCAGGGAGATACCGAAACCAAGAGACAGCACAGTATTTGGTGCCTATGCCAAATGGAAGATCATAGACCTTGGAAATGAGCAGAGAGCTCTCCATCCCTCCCTTGTGGCTATGCTTCCACGCCAGGAGCCCCCGCTCCTCCTGTGTTCCTGCAACAGCAAAAATGAGATTGTTGTGTTTAAAACAGCAGGTGTTTGAGCACAGGACTACTTTGTGTGCCTCACACCCACTTCTCAAATCCAGCAGGCCCAGCACAACATACAGATCCCTTGTACTTAAACCCTTCTAGCTCCAAAGCTCTTTAAAAATATTCACTAATGAGCTTCCAGACAATACATGTCTTCCTGCAATGGCTTCCAGATAAGCAGTCTTCTCCACTGCTTTCCACGGGAATCAAGTATACCAAGACAAATTTTTCACCTGCCATGGGGGATCCAAATACTGTTCAAAGTAAGTCATACAGTGAAGTGAAAGCAAGGCTGGATGTTAACTGCCCAGATACTTCAGAGTGGATTTAGCTAGCAATTACTAGTCAGTCACAGGTGTTTACTCCAGCTAAGGAATTCCTAAGGGCCCATAACTGTTGTGGCAGCTGACTTCCTCTTGGGAAAAGGAGTGAGCATACATGTAAATTCTGGAGGAGCTGAAGGTTGAGGGCTACAGGAAAATTAATGACCCAAAGGCTTTCCAATAAGCCCGAGACAGTAGAAGAATCTGGTTAACAGATTCCTACTCTTTTCCTGTAGCAGAAAAGAGGGTTTCATCCCCTATTCTTATGCCATCCCTCCCCAGGCTTGATGAAAATCCGAGGCTCTTTGTCCCTCTGAGGGACAGCTGCAGGTGCTATATCCTCTCTTTGGTCATCAGATTTTCCTATTGCTTTCCACTGCTGTGGCTCTGTTTTAGCAGCTCCCATAAGTAGGCACATGTTGGCTCCTTCCACTTCTTGTAACTGCCTTTCTTTTTCATTTTTACCAGCAACATGGCTCTAGGCTGGCATTTTCCCTAAAAGACATGTTTCCCAAATAAACCTTTTCCTCAGCCTGGATTGTTCCTGACAATTAGTTTTTGTTATGCTGCTGTTTTCAGCGACATCTCCTTTCCTCAACCCTCCCTGGGAGGAGTACAGTCTCATGGTGCCTCATGGTTGCTAGTGCAACTCTTGCCCATGGAACAGTAGTCACAAAGACAAAAAATACCAGGAAACAAACCCTATCACAGGCACAAACCAGTAGTACATTTCAGCAAATCCTACCTGGAATGGTGTTATCAAGGATAAACCCCAGGAATCCACCCACGAACATGCCAGTGGTGAGGAGCACCTGGATCACCTGGTCAAGCTGGATGATTCCTAGCAGAAAAACAAAGCTTTAGATAGTGGTGTAGTGAGACATATGTTTTACCAGCAGCATACCTGGTGCCAAGAGGCTGCAAACTGCATGCTTGCTTGAACTAGGCTTGCAAATCCCAAAGCAGATTTGGCAATGAAAGGGAGATAGATCTCACTGCCAGTTTCAGACGTACAGTTTTATTCTACATGATTATTGACTGATATGCAGTGGGCAGGAGATGACTAATAAATACACTAAGAGCCTATTAACAGTGCAGACCACAGCCCTGTCCCAGAAAAAACCACCTTCTGCTCCAAACACATTCTGCACCTCCATGACGTAACACCTAGCAGTTTCCTACAGGAGCACGAGCTACAGTTTCCAAAGAAATATGAATATATTTAGCATGGGATTTCACCACAAGCTAATCAGGTGTGATGTTTCCCCTAGAGGGCTAATAGGCACTAGCAAAGCCCAGTGGCACTGAGTATCTGACAGACCACCTATAGAGTGTGTGGGTTGTGGGCTGAGCTCTTTAAACAGCCCACCCATCATGCCATGTATATTTTAAGAGAAGACACTGCGGCCTTTGTGATGAACACATTAGTCACATAAGACACAGTGAAGGGGTAACTGTTGGAGAACTGGAAATTTCAATAAAGTGAACTTGATGGAATTTAGTAGAGGAGTCTGATCTTGCATTTTGGAAGCACAAAGTTTTATTGTGTATGAGGACATAAGAAAGCCTCATTCATCAAGACCCTGGTCAAGACTCAGCTCTGGAGTATTCTCTTGCCCCACTCCAAGACTGTGTCCCAGGGAAGTGCTCTGCAATCCTTAGCTCAAGAGGAATATGGTGAGGTGCAGTCACTGATCAACAGAAGAGATTTCCACACCAGAGGCGTGCATCAGAGCAAAAGGCAAAAACAGCCCTCACAGAAAGGAACAGGACACAGTCAAAGCATATGTTTCAGGGTTTTATCAGGAAGAGTTGCATTTTAAAGGGTTTCTCTGGATCAACTTTGCTTCAATGTTATGCTACAGGGAATGCTTCTGATGCCATTTCTTACCTGTTTCCAGCAGTGCACTATTTTTGCTTGCCCAGTTGGGAATCGTGAGGCCAGAAAATACAGAAAATCCAAAGATAAAGATGTTTCTTGAGGAGTTCATATCTGTATACTGCACAGAGAAATTGTATACATTACATTCAGAATTATCCAAAACTGTGGATTATTGTTGTGTTCATGAGACATGGTGGGATGCAAACACTGCAGTCAGACAGCCCTGGTGCTGCTGGGGTGTTTGTGATCCTGTGGTCACTGGTGCCAGACAGCCCTGCCCCAGCCAGGGAGCCCTCTGCGATTTAGCCCTTCTGGGTACATCCCCATGTCTTTACCCAAGGAATTGTCAACACAAATGTCTGCATTCGCTGCAGTGTGGTTATATCTGACACAGTCAATCTGACTTGAAACTAAAGTCTCTGTCTCTAGGGATGAAACAGAGTTCACCCAGCGTTACCTGCAAATTGGAAATCCCCACTGCCGTGATAACTCCGAACATGACGAGGAACATGCCTCCGATCACTGGGCTGGGTATGCTGGCAAGCATCGCCCCGACTTTCCCGAAGATGCCACTCAGGAGCATGGCACAGGCACCAGCAATGATGACCATTCGACTCCCTACCTGGGGCAAGAGGAAGAGGAGGCAATCACACACCAATCAGCAGAGAGAGGCGAGGGATGGCAGGCTCCAGCACCAGCCTGTTGGGCAGAGGTTGCAGCTCTGGCCCAAAAACTCAATGGCACATTCAGTTGAAGGTTTGGATACCACTGTGGGTATCTGAGATGTCCAAAGATTTCTCAGGTGGTCCTGGACATCTCTGTTTAAGTAGAGGAAACAAGTCCCTTGTGCTTCCATTTGTTATGGAAAAATGTGTTTCCCACATTAAAAAAGAAATTAAATCCGCCTTGTGCTCTCAGCATCCCCATCTGTCCCAGCCAGAGTGTTTACACTGATTTAAAGTTGACTGAGATGACACTGTATTTTCAGCTCTCTTAAGAGTGGACAGAGTAAGCAGAGGTGGGATCTAAGGGAAATATCTCTCCTGAATCAGTAAGGATGGCATGTCCACCTGAAGGACTTAGCGTACATGGTGAGAACATGTCCTATAATCTGGTAACTATGAATCTGGGCAGCATCCCATACATACAGTATATGCAGCAAACTACCTGTCAGGAAAGAATTGGCTCAGGTATATGATCAATATGCACAGACTTCCTAGTGACAAGGTACATGTCCTGACAGGCTAAACTGGACTCCATGCAGACATCCAGACATCCTTGGTGTCGGAGGCAGCCACCTCAGTCAAACACTACCACTTCAGTCTGTGAAAAATGGTTATTGTGAGTGAGGTCTATAAAATCCAGTGAAATAAGCAATATTATAGAGTGGAAGCTGTAAGTTAAATTCTGCATTTATTTCCTGAATCAAAGCTCTTTTGGCATGGCATTGATTATCTGACAATGATTTGAAAATATTGTTCAGTTGGCTGCTGGATGTACCTGTCCTCTGGCTGCAGAGCTTGGTGAAAATCTATGATCTGATTGTCCAGCTTATCTCTGGAAATTTGTTTACCTTATAAGAGCAATTAATATATTCAAGGGATTCACAAAACTTTATAGAGAGGTAAAAAACACAAACCTTTGCTATCACATTTTATAATCCCAAAGAAATAGTCTACCTTTCACATGACTGCCATCCTTGGTTTATAAAAATTCTGGAATTTGAAGCCCTATTAAATATTTTCTTTCTCCTTCTTTCTTTTCTTACTATTTCCCTTCCCCTTCCACCTCCCCTTCTTTCCCTTTCCTTTTCCTCTTTATAAATATATTTAGGAAGCCAGAGAGAGACAGACAGACAGTATTTGATAAAGTCAGTTCTCAGGAAGTTTCCAGCTTAGCTTAGATGTAACATGCTCTCTTTACCCTTACCTAAGCCAGGTGCCATGAGTGAGTGCACTAATGCCACATGCAGACCATAAGCAGAGAAAGAGAGGGACTGGCCACCTCTGTTAAATTATTCATGGTGGTGCTGAGGTGGTCACCAATGGGCCAGGGCACAATTTTCCAGTGTGCCTTTCAGGACGTGGGCTAAGATCACATTCCAGCTCCAGCACATACCCGTGTGCACCAGTCTTTTGTACAATACACCTGCAGGGGAACCCTCCAGGAGCCACCCCAGCCACCCCGCTGCAGTGAGGCTCACCTTGGTGATGCCCAGGGCCCCCACATTCTCGCTGTAGGATGTGGTGCCATTCCCTGTGCCCCAGGCCCCAGCCAGAAGGCAGCCGATGCCTTCCACCCCAATCCCGCGGCTGATGGCGTGCTTCGGCGGCGGCGGGGCCCTGGACAGGCGGGCACAGGCATAGTAATCTCCCACGGACTCCAGCATGGAGGAAATCACCCCGGCTAAGATGCCAAATATCCCAGCCAGGCTGACTGTTGGCATTCCCCACTGGCCTGCAAGTAAAGACCTTGGTTCAGGTGTGGGGGGCACATTTGCCCTGAAATCTAGGGAGGAAGAGCAGCAGGAATGTTTGCGGGTGTTTGCCTGATTTTTGGCATTTCGTCTCCCCCTGCTAGTCATAAGTGGAGGTGCAAGCAGGAGCAGGCAGGATGGGGAAGGGGGGGCAGTGGTACCTGGGTAAGGCAGCCGAAACCAGGGAGCCTGTGACAAAACGTCCCCACGAGTGTCCGTGCGAGCCAGGTGTCCGTAGGCAGTGGGGTCCACAGGGAGGACATTGGTCACTGTCAGCACATAGCAGAGCAGCCAGCTCAGGGAGAGCCCCAGCAGCACCTGTCCCCAAATGCAGCAGTGGGGTCTGGTTAGGGTATGGCTGCATCTCCAGCAAGGTTGTGGGGGACAAGCTGTCGCTGTCTCCCTGCGTGACTCTTTCCCCTGCACAGGGAATGGAGGCAAAGAGACAGCTGGGGCTTCTGGTGGCCCTTCCTCCTTCTTTCTCTCCCTCCCCAGGGTCAGGGACATGGGGACCTTTCTCCCCCTGCCCCTCGCCACGTAGGCTTGGCTGGGAAGCACTAAACTCCTCTGGACACCTGTGGAAAGAGCCGAGGCAGCCCACAGCAGGTGAGGCCAGTCACTCCGTCACAATCATCCGGGGTCTCCAGGAACCCCAACGTACCGGAAAGATCTGGAAGAGGTAGACTGGAGAGAAGTGGCACTTCTTGCCTTTCTGGTAAGACGGCAGCAGCACAGGGACATCTTTCAGGTACTGAGAGAACAGAACTATGAAAAAAATAGTCCTAGGAGGAGGGAAAACGAGACCATGAACAAAGTGGGTACCCAGCTGCCCACCTGTCCCCACATTAAATGAAGACCTGCTACCCAAGGACCCAGGACTCCAGAGGAACCAAAAAAACAGGCTTTCAGCACCAGAGGGTGGCTCCCCACTCCAGCAAGCCAGTGGTGGGACAAGCTTTCCATCATACTCTACTAATAGATCTTGCACATTTGCAAATATCTCTTTTCACCCTATTGTTTCAAGACTGACATCCCAGGTAATGCATCAGTGAGTATGACACAGTTGCAGAAAGCTTAAAAATGACACCAAAGTGAACAAAAGACCTGAGAGACTTGCAAGGTCCAGGCAGGGCCTGAACCTCTGTGTAATTCAGATATACTAGAGATATAGGATTTATTGGTTTCCTGATTTCAGGTTTACCTATGCTGCTCTGCAAGTGGCAAAAGGCTCTTAAGTGGCACAGAGTAAAAGAAGAGGATTTGGCTTGGCTGTGCCAGTCCCTGTTTAGAAAGAAAAAAAACATGGTGGGACTGTGAGGCTGCATATGGTGCCCACAGAGCCACTTGTAGTTTCTAATGCTACAGACCAGAGAGAGTAGACCAGAGCCCAGACAGGCTGTGTGAGTGCACACTTTGTGCATTTGCATGAACAAAGGTGCTCAGCAGCCTTATGAATCACTACAGAACCCTTGTCTGTCTCAGGGAGGTGTCGCTGCTTATTATTCAGGTTGCCTGACACATTCCATTAACAAACGCTATTTTCAGCTGCTTATAACTCTAGCTAACTTTACCTATTTGGGATGAAAATTTCCGTGGAAAATGTCTGCCTCAGGCCAAATATTTTTTGAAAAATATATATCAAACCTATTTCTAAGAGTGATATTCAGTAAATAGACATAGTATATAGCCTGCATTGAAAAGGTCATTTTGCCTTGACCAGTAGCAGGATTTACTTATGACCTGGAGCAGAAATTTGAGATTTAGTAGAACTTCTTTGGGGCAAAGGATATTACTGTTTCTCACAAAAATCTGCTCAGGTACTCTCAGTCTGCAACAACAATCATTCACTCCAAGTCCTAGGCAGTCAGCAGAAACATCTCAGGCTTTAGCATTTGCAGACCATAAAGACTCTGAGCCTTCTGAGTATGTCCAGGCCTTGTCTGTTGATGAACTGTGTGTGCACCATTACCAGGGAGTAAGTCACCACAGTCTAAAGAATTTTTTTGAGGCAACAGTGGGGATCTTCCATCATGGAAGCTCTGGGATGTGGTGGGGCTGAACAGCAGGGCTGAGACTACATGACTCATGTCTTCCACCTCCATCGCCACTTTCCCTCTTTCCCTAATGACACCCATGGAGCATGGAGAAGGCAGCAAAAGAGGACACAACTGGGACAGTTCAGAGCACAATGATCAGGGTGGGGCTAAGGTATCTGAGTCAGGAAAGAAAGTACTGGGATTATGGGTAGAAGTTGGGACAGAAACTAACTGGACGGAACGGGTGACTTGGGTTGAGAGCAGGGACAAAGGCTGGAGGACTGGGACCCCATTAATGGAGCGGCATGGTTGGGCAAAGAGGTCAAGTATGACTCTCAGGTTAGAAGCTAGTGTCTGGAGAAGAGAGACAGAGAAAGAAGATAGTTCAGACAAGGATATACAGTTTGAAGAGGAAAATTCAAACTGGTTAAGCAAAAGGATTAGGACAAATCACCAGAGCTGGAGAACGGGACAACAAGCCAGAGATGTGCCAGGAAAAACAATGGTGGCAAGAGAGCTGAGTTTCAAGCAGGATTTGGAGTCCTATGGGGTATTGGTGGAAGAGACTAGCTAGATGAGGAAATAGGAGAGGTGGCTTTTGGGGTCTGGGAGGGGAGGTGCAGGGAGGAGAAGAGATCGAGAGAAAGAATGGACTGAAGCATGTCCTACAACAACATGCTGCCTTCCCAGGGCTACACTCAAGCCCAGGTCCTGAGTCTCCAAGTCAGCTCTGAAAACACCAGTAAATGATGGAGCCCATAGAGAGGTTAACAACCTACTCCTCTTGCATCCTATCCCAAGCTGAAGTCTACATTAGGGATCTGAAGGTGGCAAGTCTGCAGGGCAACCATGCAGTTGCATTTCTACTTTTTTAATTCATTTCTCAAATACCAAGGAAATTCCACCACCCAGCACACTCTGTACACTCATGCAGAAGGGCATGCACGCAAATGTCCCTGAAAGAGCACTCACTGCTGCAAAGCTACATGTGCAGACAGTCATTTCCAAAGCCCCCCAGGCCCTCTAGAGAGAACAACTCCTCCTCGTGTGAAAACAATACATAAAGCACCAGCTTTATGCAGAATACCTGACTCTGAGTGCTCAACTTTGTCATTCTAGGAATGTCTTTTTAACTTAAATGATGGGTGTGCATAGCCAACTGTGACAGAGACTGCCCACACACTGGAGAGACTTGTTTCTCTACTGACCTATGAACTTTGCATTTTCACAAAAATCAGGTTTTTAAGCTCATTTTTGGGTTTTGCTTTGTTGCTGAGGGCTTTAACCTACTGAGGGGTGGGGGAATGACTATATCACACATCTGCCTTGTCACATGTCAGTGACAAATAAACCTCATACCCAGGGAAACTCTGCTACAGACTGTGACACTTGGTTTCATACTAGAGGCAAGTGATTTGCATATGCTCAGTTTCCCTAGAAAAGAGAGAGACTTACATGAATGCTATGCCCCAGTGCTGCCCAGCCTCATTCCCAGCAGACTCAAAGAGAGGTAGCGCAACCAAGGTGATGGTGGGAGCAATTGTCAGGGGGCCGATGAACCTCATCAGAAATCCAATCAGGCCAGAAAATCCAACGAAGATTTGAAAGCAGGAAGCTACAATGATAGCTCCTTGCACCTGGAAAAATGGAGAAAGAAAACAGAGGTTGGAAGACCCTTTCCTTCATAAGTCAGTGCAAATCCAGTGTGAGAGCCAGGCTCAATCTCCAGTCACAGACTGGCACAGAGGTCTCCCACTGAGACTGTCTCCCACAGTAAAACCTGGCTGAACATTACATGTGGGGATGGACCACCAAAGTAGCAGCACAGCACCTCTCTCTTTGGCTGATAGATTTAGTCCTCACCAGGGCTAATTTTGTTCCAAAGATCACCTCCTCGCTGTTCTCTTGGTCCACCCAAGCATGCATCAGCTGCCCTGCACTCTCCTTCCTGCTCCCCCCAAAGCAGGGGAAAACCTCTTGCCCTGAAAACAGGAGCAAGGCTGTGATCTCTACTATCTCCCTTCTGGGAAGAACTTGAATCACTTCAGCAGCCGGTGGGGCAGGTGAGTCATTACAGCCTCTGTTTTTTCTGAGTATCAGTTTCTCTCCGGGAACATATTTATCACCCTGAACTGCCCTGTGTTTGACAATCACTGCTAAGGAGCCAGCAATTACATTTTGAAATGCTGCTCACTTTAGCATCAGCTTCAGGCAGGGGACTCAAGGGTGGGGCTGCTCTCTGCCTTCTCAGATTTGGTGATAAATCCAGGCTGGGCCCTCTGTGGTGCTGAGCACCTTCCCTCCCCCACCTCCAAAGGGAAACACAGGGTCTGGGTGAACCACTCAGCCTGAAAGGAAAAATCAGCAGTGTCCTTGTGATAGATTTTTGTGTATCAGCAAAGAGAGCAGCCTGTGCTGCACAGCAAATCCTTGGTGAGCTCTTAATGCTTCCCAAGTGGTTTGCAAAGCACACCAACAAATGGATCCACAGAGGCAAATTTAGCCACTTGCTCTAATAAGACAATTGATGTAGAATGAGGCAGTGAGATCCCTGACCTTTCCTCCTCCTTTCTGACTACCTGATGCCCTTTCCCTTAATATTTACAGTAGGTTTTGCCTTGTTTTTCTTTTTGCTAGGTTTCCTGTGCTTAGACAGGGTCCTTTTCTTGGAAACGTTTTCCCTCCCTCAAGGCTAGCCGTGCTTCATGGAGAAGGGATCTGGCTGGACCAGTGGAGACTTTGCAGGGACCATAAATCACATGAGGAGGTCTGTATGTCTCCTGTTCAGCAGGAGTGAAGCACCTGCTTTTTCGACAGAGAATAAATGCTTAGGAAGCCGCAACAGGGAGAAGGCCAAGGTCCATTAGGAATAGTTTCTCCAGCATTGGACGTTTCTCCAGCAGTGATGGCCATGACATGGTCGAGCACTTTTCTGAAAGCAAAGAGTCCTGATACAGAGCGGGTGCCACTGAAAATGCAATATACCTCTCGCATCCGTGTCTGCCAGACTTCAATGAATTCTGGTGAAGAAGCATTCACTAAGGTGGCATTCTGTGTCCAGGCAGGGCACTTCCAACTGGGGAGAGACAGCATTGCCAAGGTGGGGGTCAGGAATGCAAAAGTCCCTCCTTGAATAATAGGCAACCTTGAAGGAGAGCAGAGGGAAAAGATAACAAGTGAGGATGCTAGAAACTCAGCTCCATAGGGGACAGAGAAAGGAAAGCAAAATAAATTTAAAAATCATGCCTTGTGTTTTCTGGCTTACAGTAACGCCTCTCTGGGAAGCCCTCAGGCTAGCAAGGAGCTCGTAGCTCCAGAGGAGCTCAGCACTGGTTTTGTGCAGAGCTTTACAAAGCAGAGTGATGCTCCTATGAGCTACACCAGCCTCTTCTCTTTCCACACATGAAGAAATGGAGACACAGACCTAAAAGGCCTGACTGGCTCCTCTAAACCCCAAATGCTTTAAGCCCCCACTGCAGTGCAAGTTGTCTTAGCCATTCCTCTAGTGTGCTTGAAAAACCCAAAGCTGCCTGAGGGCTGGCATAGCAGCCCTGAAATAGCAAGAGAAACCTCTGAGGTGCCTCTGCTTCCTTCCCTTTAGGAAGTATCCCTGGGAGGAGCCCCCAAAGCAACCTCTCCTTGTCCCAGGATCTCTCATGGCACCTGCTCAGAAACACAATGGGGCATCAAGCTGGGTGAGTGCTTTTGCAGGTCACAGATTTCCCTGAAACAGAGGCATTTCCACCATTCTCTGGAAAGCACCTGAAAACAAGAGATGGCATAGCTGTAACAGCATCATGTCTCTGTCACCTAAAACAGATATTTTTACCACTGCAATTACCATGCACAACTGAAGCACTGTCGAAGCTTGGACGGTGAGTTATATTTGAGTATCAGTTATCTGTGGAGTCACCTACTTATGGTATTTGGCCAAATATGTTGCAGTCTTCAAACAATTTTGCTGGGCAAGACAAAAAAAAAAACAAAACCAACCAAACAAAAAGAAACAGAGAAGGCCCAGTGCCATGACTTAAATTAACAATAGATTTATAGCTTCTGCTGTGTTGGTCCTTGAGCTATTTCACAGCCAGTGCTGTGTATGTGTGGGCTTGGAGCAAAACAGGGTGCCAAGGTGATGCTTATTGGCACACTGAACACTTTCCAGTGGGGTTTGAAAGAGGAAAGCTGCAGGATTAGCAAAGGAAATATTACACTCTGATAATGCCTACGTGATATCATTTACTAAGCAGGGCTCACCATCATGGCAAATGACCTGTGTCTCCTCTCAGGAGCCTCTTGGATGGTGTCCCCAGTGACTGAGACTTGTTGCTGCTTTTTCATGCTGTGTAGCATGACCAAGCTGCAGGTTGCAGTGGGTCAGCTTTCCCCTCGGCTATTGCTTCTGGAGGGCTGCTTCTGAACTGCACTCACTCTTGATGGGAACCTCCTCAACTTCATGCCCAGTTCCCATCTGTTTGTTCATGTGCCAACATTGTCTTTTAGCCAAAGTGGTTTCTGCCCCCCAGCTTCTCTCACAGCCTAGTTACAGGCTGCAGTTGTCACCCACCCTTGAGTTGCCACTTGGCCACATTAACCAGGCCAGCTTCTGTAAGAGGAATGGTCCAGTCCCTCTTCTCCATGCCACATTAATAGATCATCTACATGCTTCTTCTCCTCTGAATTAATCCTAAATACGGACACCAGGAAGTGTGCAAAGCACTTAGCCGAGGGCTCCCCAGGGCCTCGGAGAGTGGCACAGAACTTTTGCAGGGAAAAGCATCCCTCAGAACTCATTATTTACCACTTTTCTGGCTGTCTTGTTGGTGAATTATGGTCATCAGCTATTACAGAATTTCAGAAAACAGTAAAAGGAGAAAAAATTATCTGCTTCCAACTGTCTGCTCAGGTTTGGTTTGCCTCTGGACACACAGCAGGCTGTCTCACCTTTCTGGTAGGAAATAAGGCAAAACTGCACCCTCAGCACAGCAAAAGCCATTCAAGTTTATCCTATAGGAACAACTCCCTACCACTTCATTTGATCTATTGTTCCTCATTTAGCTATTCAGCCATGGGAGAGGCTCCCTGATACTTTCATCCTCAGCTCACAGCGAGCAGGGGACGTCACAGCTCTCAGGTATTCACAGAGGAATTTGGAGGGAGAACTCCAGCCTGAATTACACTAGAGCCACAGCTACAGTTATGCACCCCAGCCTGAATTTAGCTGAAGAACCAGATTCTCTCTTTTTAGTGGTCAGGGTGGCCCCCTTCCTCCACTAATCCTGTAGCAATGTAGGTGAAGGGGAGCACCCTCCAGAAGAGTTTGTCTACAACCACTTCTTTAGACATAGAGAGATGGAAAAGTTTCAGTAGTGAAAAAAACAGGAGGAGTAAAAATATTTTGTGGAGCTGGCGGTTAACCAGTGATTTGAAGGCAGAAGTTTTAACCAGGTCCCTCACATTCAGAAGCCAAAGAGGGTGTACTTTTTGCCTTTGAAGTGAGAAACACAGGTTCCTACCCTACTGGAGTTAAAAACAGTCTGTGGAAAGAGAGAGGCAGCCCAGAGTTATGACAAGGGGAATAGAAGAAATTTTGCAAGGTCAGCAAAGACACAGGGTCTTTCTGGAAAGGAAATGTCTCTCATTAAGCGCTTCATTTTCTGGGTACTGAATGGCAACTCCACGCTCATCTCTCTACTGTCTCTTAAACAGCTCATCTGCAAAGAGGATTTACCTTGCTTACATTCAGATTGTGCCACGAATCCTTGAGCATGGCAAGTGGCACTACGTAACAGGACATGCTGCAGAGCTCCTCCCTGAGTCCCTAAGCAGCAGCACATGCCATTCAATTTCTCCTAATTATCCCCTCCCCTAGAGTTTCCTATGGAAACTCTAGCAGAAGGATCCTTGGGGTAAAGGGCAAGCAGATACTTTTTACTGAATGTTGCAATGCTTTATTGTTTTGAGGACAGATTCCTTATGAGCCCAGGAAAAGGTGTATGAAATGAAGTATCAGGAGATGCAAAAGTCAGAACACCGAGGTAGCCCTGCAAAGCTCTCATGTACAGTAATTTCAGGGTGCTTTGGCATGTGCCCTGATTGCCCAAGGGTAGCAAATGACTCTCACTGATAGATAAACTCAGCAGCAGGGTGGTGGCCAAGCACACAGTAACTGCTCAGCATACAGTAATTGTTCACGTGTCCCAGTTCTTGCATTTGGCCTACCTGACTCCAAAGAGGACTTGCAGCAGGGTGCAAATTCCTGAGACAAAGAAAATGGTGCTGATCAAGTGGCTCTGGGTGAGTAGGTCGTGCTGGAGGCAAAGCTCTTTGGAGAGGATCAGCGGGATAGCTACAAGACCTCCCATGGCTGTCAGGAAGTGCTAGAAGCCACAGAGAAAGACTGGGTGAAGAAGGACACAGAACTGGCTCTATATTATTACCGTGTTGTTGAGGGAAATCTGAAAACAACTCACAGATTTGTGTTTGGGTGGTACTAGTATTACCCATTCTCTCTTTTGTTTTAGCAGCCTTAATTCTCTGTTAGGGGCTGTTCCAAAATGCCTACAAGAATTGCAATGTATCCACTCAAATTTCTCCTACTTTTCGTGCCCAAAGACCTTTGTAGTGCTCTGGACTCCCCTGTCAGACCACTGTCAAACACAACCAGCTCATCTGCAGCACCTGCAGACAAAGCTGTCAGGGCTGCTCTTCCAGAAAGATGGGGACATCCCAAGGTAGAGGGAGAGAGCAATCAGGCAAAGTAAATGCAAATATTTAAGTCTGTCTCATTCACACCACAAATGATAACATTAACAGTTGGCACATGGAGCTACAAATTCTTTACCATCAGTACCTTTTCTCACACAGTGCAGTTATGAATAACCATAAAAACCGGATGCCAAAGAATGGAAGAATTGGGCATTGTATTTGCCAGAAGAGTCATAAATATTTCTACAACGACCTTTAGCTAATGACTAAATATGAAAATAATTTTTCAAACTTATTTTGCTTTAATTATTAACCCTGGTTGTGAGCTCTCACCTTGGAGCACAGTGGTGGAAGTGGTGGCACTCAGAAACTCACTGTGTTCATTGGCAGCATGTTTTATTAAAATTATGATGCTGCCTTGCTCAGAAAACCTTGGGTTGATAAGACTCTGAATTTGAGACAACCATTTAAGGAAAAGAAGTACAAAACTCCCATCAAGCTCCAAGCACGGTCCATCATTACCCTAATCATTCTGAGGTCTCTCTTCCCCAAGGCTCCATACCCCAAGGCATTGGTGGCATTGTGTGGTTTGAAACCCCTGGGCATGGACACCAGCCAAAGCAGTGTGTGCACTTCTGCTTAGTTTTTGTTGCTGTGGGAAGGCAGAGTTCAGAAGCCCTTACACAGTTTACCTTCAGCTGAGGTACACAACCAGTTCTTATTAAATATTTGGCCCCCGCCTCGGGACTCTGCCTTACCATTTGCACTTCAAAGGGTGCAATGTAGCTGTGGGCACAAGGATAACAGTCAGTGCTCAAGATGTGGCGGGAAGGGCTTGAGTTCAACAAGATCCAGCCCCAGAGCTCCAGTCATGCCCAGTGAAGGTCAAGCACTCACAAATTCAGGTTTTACCCCCATTAACTGGCTGAATAGCCATGAAACTTCCACCCACCCCCAGCCTCCACCTGCTTCCCCGTCACACCTGAATGCCCAGCAGGATGCACAGATACCAGGGAGGCACATCTGTGACAGTGTAGGCAAGCTTGGTCCCACCATGGCCTGTGCCCCCACCTTCCTCTGGGCCCTGGGCAGCACAATCTGGTGAGGAGCAGTAGTGGCTTCCATCTTCAACCTGGAGAACAGGAGAGACCCTTTGTTAGCCACAGGCACCCTGTGCCCTGCAGGCACCCAGCAGCCACCTGTCTTGCAGCCACACTCCATGTCTGGCAGGAACTGTGTAGCTTTCAACAGTGCTAGGATATTAAAAAAAAAGAATAAGGAGGGGAAATTAAAAATGAAGTATAAAACACCAATAGAACATTTTCATATGCACATGCATGTCTTGGCCTGAAGAAACATTAGACGGTGTCTCAGCCTCAAAGGGACATCTGGACAAAGTTTGTTAGTATCATTAAAGTCTGGCTAAGGATTAAGAAACTGCAACTAGAAGCAAGGGAGAGTGTGCAGTGGGTTCATCAGTAAAAGCTGCACTGTCCTCTGGTCTCTGCCCCTCCTGGCAATTTCACTCAAACAGCATTTTTGATAAAATATGCTAAAACACCTGGCTGCCACTAATTACTGAGTAAAAATATGTTTTATATTTCATTTCCTTGGTCTTCTCTTTCCAATCCTTACCAGTGTTCTGCCTCAATAAACTCACCTGCCATTTTTCTTACTAGAAAACCCCACTCCTGCAGAGGGACTGGGTAAAACACAGGGACATCAGTGGATGGGAAATCCCAGTGTCTGTTCCAAAGGAGCCAACTGAAGTTGCTCCCCAGGAGGTCTCAGATCCCTCCCCACCCAGAGCAGCCAGATGCCCAGGGCTCCCCAGGGAGCTGTATGTCTTGCGGAGTTAACTTTTATAAAGATGCATTTTGCCAAGGAATTTCTTTGTTCAAGATCCCTCCCCAGAGGCACCCAGCTCTAGCTGTTTCTACCATAGTCCCATTCAGATAAACTACCTTAATGGACTTAAAGCCTGAGACTCTGCTATGAGATACCTAGGGCAGAGACACTTCTTTAACAAACATGGTGTATTTATCCAGCCTAGGCAAACTGGGAACATTAGAGATACTTAAAAAGAGATAGGTGAAGGCAGAGTTAATTCCAACTGAACTCAGGCATGAACTGTAAGAGCAAAAGGCATTTCTTAATAACTCCCTCTGGAGACATTTCATTTCAGAACAAGACAGCCTGAGCCATGGATTAACAAGTGTACAGCAAGGTGCTTAAGACTGCCCATGCATGGAGTTATTTGGGGACAACTACTCCTGAATAACACCATGGGTAGATGAATGCTAAGCTAGGCAGACAGCAGTAAGCTCCTTTCTTTTCATTGCAGTTTTTCCTGAGTTAACTAGGAGGCATATTCCAGCCAGGCAGAGCCTGTGCCAGCAACAGAGCTGCATGATCATCACATGAGGGCCTGACCCTCCCCAGGAGCTGGAGAGGAGTGAGCAAGCAAGGCTCAGCAGGGGAAGGATGGAGTGGAGGTAACAGGATGAGACAGGACTAGAGGCAATGGACTCAAACTGAAATGCAGGAGGTCCCATCTTAACATCAGAAAACACCTTTTCGCTGTGAGGGTGACCAAGCACTGCACAGGTTGCCTAGAGAGGTTGTGGATTCACCATCCTTAGAGATATTAAAAAACTATCTAGACACAGTCCTGGGCAGCTGGCTCTGGGTGACCCTGCTTGAGCAGGGGGTTTGGAGAAGATGACCTCCAGAGGTCCCTTCCAGCTTCAGGCAGCCTGTGATGCTGAGATGCTGGCAGGAGGACGAGGCAGGAGCAGTGTAGAGCAGGGAAAGAAAACCACTGTTGAAGGTTCTCAGCCCAGCTGCTCCCATGAATCCAGGGGACCAGGACACCTTCCATGTGCCTCAGGCTCCAGGCACAGCATCAAGGTCCTCAATCACATCTTAAATAAGTGCATCAGGAGGGCAGTCAGAAACTGAACTGCTTGAACTAACTACAGGTAAAAGACCTTTGTCTTCTACCTTCTTTGGGGTGATTCAAACCAAAAGAAGTCACAAGCCTGATATGCATTATGGCAGAGCAAGTAGAAACAGAGACCCTGTTAAAAATAATGAAAGAAAACCTCTGGCTCTGAGCACTTCCCTGAGCCTCTGCCCACAACTGGCACAGCACCCCCACCTCCACTGCTCACAGTGAGCTCAGCCAGAGCTATCTAAGAAATGTGGGACTTGTATACTGGGAGGTTAAAAGCCTCCCCAGACAAGTGGTTTGTACCAAGGTAGCAAGACAGTTGCAGGACCCCACTCCTTCACACCTGCTGACAGAAAAATAAGCATCTTTCTTAGTTTCTAATGGAGATGATCCCTGCTGTGAGATACTGTGCCCCAGGCTCTTGCCCTGTGGCTGTTACAGCCAGCAGCATTCCCAGTGCACCACACACCCCTGGATTGGCATACCATTTACAGCTTTTATTTCCCTGCTGTATCTCCACAGGGTGCCCTCCCCCACTGACTCTTAAACCCCTTTTTCACTCACCTTTCTGAAAATTCATCCTACTGAAAATAGGTTCAGAAGACAAAGAAACACATTCCTTACTAGGCTAAATTTCTATTGTAATTTTACTAATTAACACATAAAATGCTGTACACAGGAACACGGCCACAAGGAGCCATGAGATCACTTGCTTTTTAGAACAGATACACTCGCGCTGCCATTTATCTCCATTATTGTTTTAGAAATAATAGAGAGAAAAGAAGTTAAAAGGGTGCCAGAGAGTAGAAAGTATGCTGAGGCTGCAGCAGCAGCAGGCGGCTGTTCCGAGGAAATCATTCCTCAGATTCTTGTTGATAAGGGCCAAGACAGACTTTATCACACATCAGAATCCTTGCAGCCAGCCCAAGCCCCCAGTTTTCCCCTTCTCCTCCTTTCACAGGGCTTGCACCTGTTAATGGAAGAATTACCCTTCAGAAAGCAGACTCACCACAAAGCTGGGGTTATCTAGCCCGTTGAGATCTTTGTCTGAGGAGGGAGTCATGCCTTCCACTTTCCTTCACCAACTGCCTTGAAAAAGAAAGACCAGTCAGAAGAGGAAAGCCTCCCAAATTCCCACCCCTCCCAGTCAAAACAGCTCTAAAGAAACGGGGTGAGAACATGCAGAAGCAGGACTTCAGGAGCCAAGCAGCGCTCAGTCCTAGCTATTCATGTGAGCTGTATTGCAGAAGCATTTCCTTTCCTTTGGCTTATGTAAGTGACTCCTTTTCTCCGGCTGATTAGAGGACCGGCATTCAAACAAAACTGGAGAGCAGCCCTTCCCTGGAGTGAGTGAATCAGTAACTGATGACAGAAAAATAATCCATAGATAAGGATGTTCGAGGGTATCGGGTGTCCTGGCACAGCCTTGAAACTTGTTGCTTCATTAGTGTTTCAACAGCAACTTTCATTTTCTGTGTGGGTTGGGCCTCTTTGAAGATCTTTGTCCTCATCTTTAAGAAATTCAATTTCTACATAGTTTCACTTATTTCATATGTAAACTATTGTGTATTTTGGCTTAGGTACAAACATCATCATCTTGTATGATACTCATATTATAGCATGAAAAAAAATGTGGCTTTTACTGGGAACTTATTTAAGGCGGCAATCAATGATCAAGTGTTTCGATATATTAGTTGTTTAGCTTATATAAGTTTTAAATAGAATGAGTCAAAGTTACAGTATTGTGTGATTTAGAATGCTGTCTGCTTAGCTTTGCTTGCTTAGCATGAGTAGCTAGAGTTACTGAAGCCTTGGCCCATAAGCTGTGGATTTTCACCAAGATATGCTTTTAGCTGAAATACAGTTAATTTTCCTAGTAACTAGTACAGTGCTGTGTTTTGTCTTTAGTATGAGAAGAATACTGATAATACATGGATGCTTTAGTTGTAATATTTATCCTGAGTCTAAGACTTCTTTAGTTAACCATGTTCTGCCAATGAACAAGAAGTGCAAACCATCAGCAGAAGCTCAACTCGATAAAATAAGGGAACAGCTTGCCTGCATGGAGACGTAAAAATAATCCAGTAAGATATTAGAAGACTCCAGACCAAAAATCACCATTGGACTAAAAAAGTGCATTAATTGCACATCAGGGGCAGGTGTATAAGTCATAAGCATATAATTGCTCGGGGATTTGTTCCTGGTCCTTCTCTGAAGACATTCAGCTCAAGCTGACCTGCTGCTGTACCACTCTATTAAATTGATTATTTTTATAAATTCTGATGCCTGAGACTCTGCTGTGGGAAACCTATGGCTGAGACTGAAGGAGGAGGAAGTGCACCTGACAGTGGGTGTATGTGTGAGGGTGAAAAGGGGCACCTGTCAGCTCATTGGAGCTGCTCACTGCGAAGGTGCTCTGGTCTCAGCAGTTATAGTCTTGGGTGGAGTGTGTGTGTGACTCGTTGAATGCTGTGAGAATGCTCAGGCAGCTGCTTCTTTCACACAAGTCATCATAACGTGACGCCAGAGAGGTACAGAAAATGTAAGACTGAAAAAAGACGACTTCAGGTCATCTGATTATCTCCACGCAGCTAAGGTTCCCAGCTGGTGGCCATCAGATAGCCCAAAGCATAGTTACTCTTTTCTTAACAAGTAGCAAATGGTGTTAATGCGCCACCCACCCCAACCCTACTTAGATTACTTTAATTTAGTGGCTTCCTGAGGCAGTGCACTTCCCAGACCAGTTGCAGAGTACTCCTGCAGAGTTGCTATTGCCTGCATGCAAGTGATACCTATACAATCCATTGAGAACATCTGATTTCCACTCAGGACACAGTGGAACTGAAATAAGCCCTGGTCCCTATTCCTCCTGGAGAACTTTGGTATTCTCAGCCCTTCTCTTGAGACCAGGACTGCATTACAGGATGGGACAACCTTGCCCTAAACACTATCAGTGAAGNTCACGTGTCCCAGTTCTTGCATTTGGCCTACCTGACTCCAAAGAGGACTTGCAGCAGGGTGCAAATTCCTGAGACAAAGAAAATGGTGCTGATCAAGTGGCTCTGGGTGAGTAGGTCGTGCTGGAGGCAAAGCTCTTTGGAGAGGATCAGCGGGATAGCTACAAGACCTCCCATGGCTGTCAGGAAGTGCTAGAAGCCACAGAGAAAGACTGGGTGAAGAAGGACACAGAACTGGCTCTATATTATTACCGTGTTGTTGAGGGAAATCTGAAAACAACTCACAGATTTGTGTTTGGGTGGTACTAGTACTACCCATTCTCTCTTTTGTTTTAGCAGCCTTAATTCTCTGTTAGGGGCTGTTCCAAAATACCTACAAGAATTGCAGTGTATCCACTCAAATTTCTCCTACTTTTCGTGCCCAAAGACCTTTGTAGTGCTCTGGACTCCCCTGTCAGACCACTGTCAAACACAACCAGCTTATCTGCAGCACCTGCAGACAAAGCTGTCAGGACTGCTCTTCCAGAAAGATGGGGACATCTCAAGGTAGAGGGAGAGAGCAATCAGGCAAAGTAAATGCAAATATTTAAGTCTGTCTCATTCACACCATAAATGATAACATTAACAGTTGGCACATTGGAGCTACAAATTCTTTACCATCGGTACCTTTTCTCACACAGTGCAGTTATGAATAACCATAAAAACCGGATGCCAAAGAATGGAAGAATTGGGCATTGTATTTGCCAGAAGAGTCATAAACATATTTCTACAATGACCTTTAGCTAATGACTAAATATGAAAATAATTTTTCAAACTTATTTTGCTTTAATTATTAACCCTGGTTGTGAGCTCTCACCCTGGAGCACAGTGGTGGAAGTGGTGGCACTCAGAAACTCACTGTCTTCATTGGTGGCATGTTTTATTAAAATTATGATGCTGCCTTGCTCAGAAAACCTTGGGTTGATAACACTCTAAATTTGAGACAACCATTTAAGGAAAAAAAGTACAAAACTCCCATCAAGCTCCAAACATGGTCCATCATTACCCTAATCATTCTGAGGTCTCTCTTCCCCAAGGCTCCATACCCAGCATGGCATTGGTGGCATTGTGTGGTTTAACATCCCTGGGCATGGACACCAGCCAGAGCAGTGTGTGCACTTCTGCTTAGTTTTTGTTGCCATGGGAAGGCAGAGTTCAGAAGCCCTTGCACAGTTTACCTTCAGCTGAGGTACACAACCAGTTCTTATTAAATATTTGGCCCCCGCCTCGGGACTCTGCCTTACCATTTGCACTTCAAAGGGTGCAATGTAGCTGTGGGCACAAGGATAACAGTCAGTGCTCAAGATGTGGTGGGAAGGGCTTGAGTTCAACAAGATCCAGCCCCAGAGCTCCAGTCATGCCCAGTGAAGGTCAAGCACTCACAAATTCAGGTTTTACCCCCATTAACTGGCTGAATAGCCATGAAACTTCCACCCACCCCCAGCCTCCACCTGCTTCCCCGTCACACCTGAATGCCCAGCAGGATGCACAGATACCAGGGAGGCACATCTGTGACAGTGTAGGCAAGCTTGGTCCCATCATGGCCTGTGCCCCCACCTTCCTCTGGGCCCTGGGCAGCACAATCTGGTGAGGAGCAGTAGTGGCTTCCATCTTCAACCTGGAGAACAGGAGAGACCCTTTGTTAGCCACAGGCACCCTGTGCCCTGCAGGCACCCAGCAGCCACCTGTCTTGCAGCCACACTCCATGTCTGGCAGGAACTGTGTAGCTTTCAACAGTGCTAGGATATTAAAAAAAAAGAATAAGGAGGGGAAATTAAAAATGAGGTATAAAACACCGATAGAACATTTTCATATGCACATGCATGTCTTGGCCTGAAGAAACATTAGACGGTGTCTCAGCCTCAAAGGGAAATCTGGACAAAGTTTGTTAGTATCATTAAAGTCTGGCTAAGGATTAAGAAACTGCAACTAGAAGCAAGGGAGAGTGTGCAGTGGGTTCATCAGTAAAAGCTGCACTGTCCTCTGGTCTCTGCCCCTCCTGGCAATTTCACTCAAACAGCTTTTTTGATAAAATATGCTAAAACACCTGGCTGCCACTAATTACTGAGTAAAAATATGTTTTATATTTCATTTCCTTGGTCTTCTCTTTCCAATCCTTACCAGTGTTCTGCCTCAGTAAACTCACATGCCTTTTTTCTTACTAGAAAACCTCACTCCTGCAGAGGGACTGGGTAAAACACAGGGACATCAGTGGATGGGAAATCCCAGTGTCCATTCCAAAGGAGCCAACTGAAGTTGCTCCCCAGGAGGTCTCAGATCCCTCCCCACCCAGAGCAGCCAGAAGCCCAGGGCTCCCCAGGGAACTGTATGTCTTGCAGAGTTAACTTTTATAAAGATGCATTTTGCCAAGGAATTTCTTTGTTCAAGATCCCTCCCCAGAGGCACCCAGCTCTAGCTGTTTCTGCCATAGTCCCATTCAGATAAACCACCTTAATGGACTTAAAGCCTGAGACTGTTATGAGATACCTAGGGCAGAGATGGTTCTTTAACAAACATGGTGTATTTATCCAGCCTAGGCAAACTGGGAACATTACAGATACTTAAAAAGAGGTAGGTGAAGGCAGAGTTAATTCCAACTGAACTCAGGCATGAACTGCAAGAGCAAAAGGCATTTCTTAATAACTCCCTGTGGAGACATTTCATTTCAGAACAAGACAGCCTGAGCCATGGATTAACAAGTGTACAGCAAGGTGCTTAAGACTGCCCATGCATGGAGTTATTTGGGGACAACTACTCCTGAATAACACCATGGGTAGATGAATGCTAAGCTAGGCAGACAGCAGTAAGCTCCTTTCTTTTCATTGCAGTTTTTCCTGAGTTAACTAGGAGGCATATTCCAGCTAGGCAGAGCCTGTGCCAGCAACAGAGCTGCATGATCATCACATGAGGGCCTGACCCTCCCCAGGAGCTGGAGAGGAGTGAGCAAGCAAGGCTCAGCAGGGGAAGGATGGAGTGGAGGTAACAGGATGAGACAGGACTAGAGGCAATGGACTCAAACTGAAATGCAGGAGGTCCCATCTTAACATCAGAAAACACCTTTTCGCTGTGAGGGTGACCAAGCACTGCACAGGTTGCCTAGAGAGGTTGTGGACTTGAGCAGGGGGTTTGGAGAAGATGACCTCCAGAGGTCCCTTCCAGCTTCAGGCAGCCTGTGATGCTGAGATGCTGGCAGGAGGACGAGGCAGGAGCAGTGTGGAGCAGGGAAAGAAAACCACTGTTGAAGGTTCTCAGCCCAGCTGCTCCCATGAATCCAGGGGACCAGGATACCTTCCATGTGCCTCAGGCTCCAGGCACAGCATCAAGGTCCTCAACCACATCTTAAATAAGTGCATCAGGAGGGCAGTCAGAAACTGAACTGCTTGAACTAACTACAGGTAAAAGACCTTTGTCTTCTACCTTCTTTGGGGTGATTCAAACCAAAAGAAGTCACAAGCCTGATATGCATTATGGCAGAGCAAGTAGAAACAGAGACCCTGTTAAAAATAATGAAAGAAAACCTCTGGCTCTGAGCACTTCCCTGAGCCTCTGCCCACAACTGGCACAGCACCCCCACCTCCACTGCTCACAGCGAGCTCAGCCAGAGCTATCTAAGAAATGTGGGACTTGTATACTGGGAGGTTAAAAGCCTCCCCAGACAAGTGGTTTGTACCAAGGTAGCAAGACAGTTGCAGGACCCCACTCCTTCACACCTGCTGACAGAAAAATAAGCATCTTTTTTAGTTTCTAATGGAGATGATCCCTGCTGTGAGATACTGTGCCCCAGGCTCTTGCCCTGTGGCTGTTACAGCCAGCAGCATTCCCAGTGCACCACACACCCCTGGATTGGCATACCATTTACAGCTTTTATTTCCCTGCTGTATCTCCACAGGGTGCCCTCCCCCACTGACTCTTAAACCCCTTTTTCACTCACCTTTCTGAAAATTCATCCTACTGAAAATAGGTTCAGAAGACAAAGAAACACATTCCTTACTAGGCTAAATTTCTATTGTAATTTTACTAATTAACACATAAAATGCTGTACACAGGAACACGGCCACAAGGAGCCATGAGATCACTTGCTTTTTAGAACAGATACACTCACGCTGCCATTTATCTCCATTATTGTTTTAGAAATAATAGAGAGAAAAGAAGTTAAAAGGGTGCCAGAGAGTAGAAAGTATGCTGAGGCTGCAGCAGCAGCAGGCGGCTGTTCCGAGGAAATCATTCCTCAGATTCTTGTTGATAAGGGCCAAGACAGACTTTATCACACATCAGAATCCTTGCAGCCAGCCCAAGCCCCCAGTTTTCCCCTTCTCCTCCTTTCACAGGGCTTGCACCTGTTAATGGAAGAATTACCCTTCAGAAAGCAGACTCACCACAAAGCTGGGGTTATCTAGCCCGTTGAGATCTTTGTCTGAGGAGGGAGTCATGCCTTCCACTTTCCTTCACAAACTACCTTGAAAAAGAAAGACCAGTCAGAAGAGGAAAGCCTCCCAAATTCCCACTCCTCCCAGTCAAAACAGCTCTAAAGAAACGGGGTGAGAACATGCAGAAGCAGGACTTCAGGAGCCAAGCAGCGCTCAGTCCTAGCTATTCATGTGAGCTGTATTGCAGAAGCATTTCCTTTCCTTTGGCTTATGTAAGTGACTCCTTTTCTCCGGCTGATTAGAGGACCGGCATTCAAACAAAACTGGAGAGCAGCCCTTCCCTGGAGTGAGTGAATCAGTAACTGATGACAGAAAAATAATCCATATAAAAATAATCAAGGGTATCGGGTGTCCTGGCACAGCCTTGAAACTTGTTGCTTCATTAGTGTTTCAACAGCAACTTTCATTTTCTGTGTGGGTTGGGCCTCTTTGAAGATCTTTGTCCTCATCTTTAGGAAATTCAATTTCTAGATAGTTTCACTTATTTCATATGTAAACTATTGTGTATTTTGGCTTAGGTACAAACATCATCATCTTGTATGATACTGATATTATAGCATGAAAAAAATGTGGCTTTTACTGGGAACTTATTTAAGGCAGCAACCAATGATCAAGTGTTTCGATATATTAGTTGTTTAGCTTATATAAGTTTTAAATAGAATGAGTCAAAGTTACAGTATTGTGTGATTTAGAATGCTGTCTGCTTAGCTTTGCTTGCTTAGCATGAGTAGCTAGAGTTACTGAAGCCTTGGCCCATAAGCTGTGGATTTTCACCAAGATATGCTTTTAGTTGAAATACAGTTAATTTTCCTAGTAACTAGTACAGTGCTGTGTTTTGTCTTTAGTATGAGAAGAATACTGATAATACATGGATGCTTTAGTTGTAATATTTATCCTGAGTCTAAGACTTTTTTAGTTAACCATGTTCTGCCAATGAACAAGAAGTGCAAACCACAAGATAAGAAGGCTACAACCATCAGCAGAAGCTCAACTCGATAAAATAAGGGAACAGCTTGCCTGCATGGAGACGGAAAAATAATCCAGTAAGATATTAGAAGACTCCAGACCAAAAATCACCATTGGACTAAAAAAGTGCATTAATTGCACATCAGGGGCAGGTGTATAAGTCATAACATATAATTGCTCGGGGATTTGTTCATGGTCCTTCTCTGAAGACATTCAGCTCAAGCTGACCTGCTGCTGTACCACTCTATTAAATTGATTATTTTTATAAATTCTGATGCCTGAGACTCTGCTGTGGGAAACCTATGGCTGAGACTGAAGGAGGAGGAAGTGCACCTGACAGTGGGTGTATGTGTGAGAGTGAAAAGGGGCACCTGTCAGCTCATTGGAGCTGCTCACTGCAAAGGTGCTCTGGTCTCAGCAGTTATAGTCTTGGGTGGAGTGTGTGTGTGACTCGTTGAATGCTGTGAGAATGCTCAGGCAGCTGCTTCCTTCACACAAGTCATCATAACATGACGTCAGAGAGGTACAGAAAATGTAAGACTGAAAAAAGACGACTTCAGGTCATCTGATTATCTCCATGCAGCGAAGGTTCCCAGCTGGTGGCCATCAGATGGCCCAAAGCATAGTTACTCTTTTCTTAATAAGTAGCAAATGGTGTTAATGCGCCACCCACCCCAACCCTACTTAGATTACTTAATTTAGTGGCTTCCTGAGGCAGTGCACTTCCCAGACCAGTTGCAGAGTACTCCTGCAGAGTTGCTATTGCCTACATGCAAGTGATACCTACACAATCCATTGAGAACATCTGATTTCCACTCAGGACACAGTGGAACTGAAATAAGCCCTGGTCCCTATTCCTCCTGGAGAACTTTGGTATTCTCAGCCCTTCTCTTGAGACCAGGACTGCATTACAGGATGGGACAACCTTGCCCTAAACACTATCAGTGAAGTTATGACCTGCTGGACAAATAAATTCTAAGGCATCAAAATCATTGAATCATAGAATGGTTTGGGTTGGAGGGGACCTTAACGATCATCTAGTTCCAATTTCCCTGCCATGAGCAGGGATACCTTTGACTCGACCAGGTTGTTCAAAGCCCCATCCAGCCTGGCCTTGAACACAATGATCAGATGTTCACAGCTTTGCCAGGTTTCTTCTCTGAAGCCTCATTATATAGGAATGTCCACATATTTTTAACCACAGAGGGTGCATTTCCAACCTCCAACCTGTGTGAAAGTCATCTTGGCACAGGGCCACTTTTCTTCTGTAGGCTTTAAACAAGAAGTCTTTTCCTGGTCAAACTACCCTGGACACTTTCACCCTCAACTCTACCAATTCCTAGTACAGAGGGAGCAGCACAAAACCTGCCATTTGTATAGACTTACTCATCTCTTTTCATCTAACACACTATGTGGTTGCAGTTCATTGCATATTTACTGTTTCATTGTATATATCAGCCGTGTCCATTAAGCAATACCAGAGAGGATGCACCATTGCAAGGCTCTGAGAAAAGAAGTATCAGATTTTCCTATCCCTTTTTTTAGGTACATTCCTGCTTGCATTCCTAGATGGTAACAGTGCAGTTCTCCAAGCAGTCATCTAAATCTGATCATTCTGATATCCTCCCCTTACCATACCCTATTGCAAGAATCAGTCACTCTCTGTGCCTCACAGTCTCTCTGATTGTGAATTTTCTTTACACAATATTCCTCTGGACCTAGTCTTTCTTCCCAGTAGACTTTTATGACATCTTCCATTAAAAAAGGCCCTGCACCTCTTAATTTCAGCCCAGCACCTGTTCAGTGACTCTGCAGTCCTGCCATAACCTTGTTTTCAGATGAGACCCAGGCATTCAGTAACCAGGGTTTCTTCTTTTCTTTAGTTGCATAAACTTGTGCAACATCCCAAAGGCATGAGTACATACTAACACCTGTGTCATCTACACTAGCATGTGAAACTGCCCATACGAATAGTATTAAGTAAACAGAGTGAAAAGAACAAAATAATAATAAGAGTAACAATAATAAATCAGTAACAATAACAATTCTTTTTCTCAAAAAAGCTGGGCAGAAAAACAGTTTGCCCTTCTAGGAAATCCTGCAGTGGAAAAAACGCGCTTTTTAGAGTACCAAAAGATTGCAGATTTTCATGGAAAATGCAGGAAATAGGTCCTACATAGCCAAAAGCCTGAATGTCAGAGTAGACCTGTTAGGAATGAAGAGTTTAACAATACCAGCCTCTGGCCAACAGAATGTTAATAATCTCTAATCTAGATGAAAGTTACAAAATGTCATGTACATGTCAAAGTCGAAATTTATGGGATTTTTGTGAAATGCCCCAGTGTGGAATATTCTGCCTTTGGAAATAAGCAAAAAAAATAGGAAGTCTCTGTGTAATGCAAATATTTGTGTATATCATGTATATATGCACATGTGGATATTTATGTATATATAACAGGATTAGCAATAAATTACTAAACTGTGAAGTTTTTCAGAACAAGGAGTTTTTCAATTAGCAAAGATGAATGCTTAAGTAGTAATGCCATCAACTACTGGTTATTGATGGCAGCCTAATCATTATATGAACAGCTTTTAGTATAAATGAACAGGTATCCACCTGTTATTTATTCAAGTTACTCATTCAAGTTATTCAGGAAATAAAACCAAAAAAAAGGATAATACAGCTTGCCTTTAGACTTGTGTGTCTGGCATATCTCCTGCTATCAGTCAAGTTACCTGGCCAGCTGCTCACAACAGTAAAGGCTGGCTTGGTTTATGCCCCTGGGGGCAGAAGCAGCCAACTATCTGTTGAAAGCAACTAATGAAGGAAAAGCTTGGGAACATGGGAGACCAAGTTCAAATATTCAGACTTGACCCGACGTCTCCTGTATCCACAAGGAGAGCCTGGACCATCTGTATCCTGACTCTTGTGACAGGGTCATTTTCTCTCTTATGCTACAATTCCACTTTCCAAGTCTTTCCAGGCCGTGTTTCATAATGGATCAACCCATAATGTCACCCTGAGATGCAAACCTGAAATGTCCCTGATTATGTCTCCTCAGTCAAGGAGCTTCCCTCACTCGTTACGTGTCCGTGCCTAATTGCAGTTGGGGTGACAGCATTATGGCAACTTCCAAGGCCCTACTGGTTGATACAGATGTGGTAAGTGCCTGCCTCGCACAATCCCTAAAAGATCTGTGTGGTGACAACTCTGAACATGCTGGCAGATTTATCCATTACCAGTGGCTACAGGCAGGTTTGGTAGCTGAGAGCCCTCCCTTTGACTCTGCAATGCAGGCACTGATACATGAGCTCCCTTTGCCTTCAGTGGGCATCTCTGAAATTTCCAGTGCACCTTTAAATCCAAGTCCCAAATGGGATAGATAAAGTAAGCACTTATTCTTTCCCAAATTATGAAACAATCGAGTGACTGGCTCAGTTGAATGAGAGGCATCCCTCCATGTGGGGCTGTGCACATGTAACCCAGGGAGGTGCAGATGTAGCCAGTCATGCCAAGCCCCTTGCTGAGAGGGCAGGTTCATCCACAGTGCTCTCACAAATCTGTGGCACTGAGTCCCAGGTACTAGAGCTGGATAAAGGTGGATTTAGAGGGAACTCAGGGTTATGAAATAAAAGTAGTGCAGTATAGAAAATGGATGTCATGGGGACATTGCACATAAAAAAAATATCCAAACACTGGAATCATCTTTCTGGAAAACAGTTTGTTCTTTCACAGTGCTAGCTCTGGTTGGTTTGCATGAAGGATAGACTAGCAAGAGGGCTAAGCAAGTGACTTGCAATGACTAATTTAGTTACAAAACACCTCTATGTCCTTCTATCTGCAAAACCTTCTGCAAGCAAAGAGGATCACCCATGGTCACTCGCTTGAAATTAGTACGTGTGTGTTCACAAAATTATAGAATGGTTTGAGTTGGAAAGAACCTTAAGGATCACCTAGTTCCAATTTCCCTTCCATGGACAGGGACACCTTTCACTAGAGCAGGTTTCTCAAGCCCCATCCAACCTGAACACAAGGGCATCCACAACTTCTCTGTAGTTCAGAATTCAGTAGTAGAATTAGTCATCTTTTGCAGAAAAGTTCTGCACCAGTCACTAGGTGGACCTAGGTGAGCCCAGTGCTTTTAGTGATGCCCTGCTGAAGTGCACAACCACTATTTCCCATGAGAAATGAGATCACATGTAGTAAGTGTAACTGATGTAATACACTGCAATGTACTTGGGGTGTGCAGCCAAGTTTCCGTGCAGGAATGTTTGATTAAAACACAATATGGGAATAAACATGACCAAAGTAAATCCCTTAAACAATCAGGGTTCATTTCTTTCTATTTACGTAGTGGGATTTCTACAGCACAGCAAGAAACTGAGTGCAGAGCCTTAGACAAAGAATTATGTGTCTGCTTCACCTTCCTCCTCCCATATCTCTCGGGTTGCCCTTTCTCCTCAAAATGACCTGGCATACAAAGACAACGGAGGCACTGAGGCACACACCTACATTCCAATTGACAGTTCCCCATGTAAACAAGAGCAAATGTTCCAGGAAAACTGCACAGGCTTCAGTCAGACAGCAACACCCACCCAGCTGGGTGCAACACAAAAGCTTCCCTGGCTCTTTTCTGTCAAGATCCCTGCAGTTGCCCAGCTCTCCCAGCAAGTCTCCCCTGAGTCAGTCCCTTCTTTCCTCCTGTCATCATTCATCCAGCTGAACCACCCATGAGGTGGGGTAATATACATATATATATATATATATATATGGGGAGAGAGAGAGAGAGAGGGAGGGCTTATTTTTGAACAATTTGGTTGCAATGGAGAGAAGATATGTAGCCATTTTGGTTATTATCTTTAGAAATATAAAAATATAAAAGTATAAAGATATCACTCAAGAAAATACAGAAAGAAAAGAAACAAAGAGAAAGAAAGGATAAGAGTAGATAGAGGAAAGATATGGTGGATCCAGAGACAAGACTTGATGTTGCAATTTGGATGTCTGTTGGTTGAAGTGATGGGCAGGGTCTTGATCTGCCAGGGGTGGGGGAAGCCCACAAAACATAAAGTTCAATGGGTTAATATACGTTCAGGTTCAGGTGGGAATGCCCAGATACCTCCCCTGAGCGGGAGGAGTTTTATACTGTCTGGTGCCACATTGTGTTTCATATGCAGTCCTCTGGTGGAAGGCCCCAGAAATTAGTCTTGAGGCATTTCAGGGGTCTTTGATGGCTTAGGACCCCTTCTAAGACCTGACCACTGTTTCTCACACCAGCCTAGGTGAGCCAGTTATGCCTTATCAGAAGGGGTGAATACCTTCAGGCCTATCTGTCAATATATCAATACCTCCCCCAGGGAGGTGGGAGTTTTACACCTGAGTCTCACCAGAAGTGAGAATATTGACATGATAAAAAGCATTATTCCACCTTGCAGGATCTGCTTCTTATCTCTCTTTTACCTTACTTGGCTTATAACCCAACTTATTGCTAAACAAAAGTCGATCTGTCATGGTCATCCTCTGCTGGTGGGTGCACACCCCCTCTGCAACTGGGCTGTTCGTATGCAGATCAGAGGTTTCACCACCACATACTGAAAAACTCTCCTCCTCCCCTTCGGTTAGGGAGTGCAAACCTGGCCTCAGCAAAGCACCTCCCGCTTTCGCAAATTGTTTGAGCTTTTAACATTTCAGTCTCTCACACCTGAGTATGAGTCCTGGATCCCACTGCTGACAGAGGACAGGTCAGTCCACAGGGGATGAGCTCTTCTCCATGGAGGGCTGCTCCTGCCCACCATGTGGGACAAACCATGGGGTGCACAGCTATCGAAAGATCACAAGGCAGAGCACCGTGCAGCCTTTCCTGGCTCCCCTTGCAGTTCATCTACCTGTGCTCCTCCAGGGACCTTCCTCCAGACATCCTCATGTCATGAGGTAGAAAAGTGCTTGTTCTTCTCCAGGGTTGGTGCTTTTTGGTGTTAAAACAGCGCAATAGCAAACTGCAAAGCTGACAGGGGCTGTGCCAAAACCAGAAGAATGGTATGAGGGTGTGGGCCATGACAGGATGGAAAAACACCTAGGGGAGATCAAAGTAGAAATCCCAGTCACGGTGCCATGCTGATGACAATACACCTCTGCTTGGCTGCCTGTGCCACAGGAAGGGAGATGCTGCTTTCTCTGGCCAGCTGCACCAACATGAGGAGAGGCAGGGCACAGGGTTGGGACAAGGTAGAGGGCAGCTGTGCACCATCCCCAGGGCTGGGGACATCCTGACCTGGTGCTAGGGACCAGGATGGGTGGGACAGGTCAGACAGGAGAGCTCCAGGAGCTGATCTCAGCCAGGGTGTCAGCTTTGAAGCTGTAGAGCAGAGGCTGGAGGAGAAAATTTTCAAGGGCAGGGTGACATTCATGCAGGTGGGAGTGTGTGAGAGGGACACTTTTGCAGAGGGTAGATTTAAAAGACTCAAAGCGGCACAGGAGAAGGTAGGGGGAAATGCCACTGTATTCCAGGAAAGTTTTATCCCTCAGTGGGTCCCCATCAGTCAGCAGGAAAATCTGAGTGCAAGAGACATTTGAAGCAGCTTTGAAAATCATCAGCTGAGCTTTGCTTTGCAGGCTGCTGTGGTGGAGAAGCAGCCCTTGAAGGAGATCACCCTGGCAGAGGGAATCTGCCAGAGGAAGGTCCCTACAAGACCCTGGAGTTGGGAGAGCTGCAGTCCCTGGGCCACACCAGCTTCCCCGTTAGTTCCCCCTTCCTTTTTGCCTTCCTCACAAGGAAAAGGCTTGCTGAGCTAGGGCATGGACATTTTCCTCTCCTGAGCCCAGAGTCACTCCCTGCAGGAACATTCCTGTGCTCAACTCCCCAGCTTGGTGCAGGTGACTGCCTCCGTAAAGCAGGAAGCAGGGAACGGCATTGAAATCCCACTCTGGCAGGATATTGATTTTGTAATAATAAGCCCCTTTATCTCCCTCAGCCCCAGGACTAGCTCTTAAGAGCATTAGTAAAGGAATAATCCATGTCATCTACTCAGCATTTTGAGCACAAGCATGGTTATTTTGTCCCAGGGGTTTTGCTGAGCCTGTTCATTCCCCGGCACGCGTGACAAGACTTACTGCTGCCGACCCCCAAAGGCCATGCTTGCAGCATGTGCTCAGTCCCCAGCTACTTAGCATTGGGACATATCCAGCAGTGGGGAGGGGGACTGCTTTGGCTCTTCCCACTGTCCTCCAGCCATCGGCAGCAGAGGGACCAGCTCATAAGCAGGAGGAAGGTACATGGGTGCCGGGCTCAGGGTCAGCAGAGGGGCCACTTCAGGGTCCATCCCGTCAAACTGGACAGGTATGTTCCCAAAGCCCATGGGGTTGGCTACATGCCAGCTCCCAGCTGCCAGGAGATGGCTGGGTTTGCACCCAGGGCATGCCCCAAGGCAGGTTCCTCTGCCTGTCAGTGTTACACCGTCACACAGCCCAGCCTGCCTCAAAGCTTTTACCTTCATTGCACAAACAAACAGTAAAATCTCTGCAGTTAGAAGGGGAAAAGAAACAAAAGAATACAAAAAACTCCAACAAACCAGCAATATTCACTGAGCCAGGGAGAAACACACCTCTTCGGCCCACTCTCCAAGTGGAGCCAAGGAAAGCTCACTGTTTAAGAAGGATTAACCATAAAAGTGAAGAAATTAAAGTATTTTCTGAGCAAGATCATTATGAGTTGAGAGAGGTTGAAACAGGTTTTCCTGAGAAATAGAGTAAATCCCTTGGAGAGAAGCCCAGGGGTACCAGCACAGCCAAAAAAAAGGACTGTCTGAGAGATGGATGAACAAACAGGAGGATTAAGGCATTGCTACATCTGAAGTCATATGGAGGTGACAAAAAACCTCTCTGCAAGTGCAAGGAGGGTCATGAACTACCCCAAGTGGGAGCAAGAGCAGGTCCCAGTGCTGGGGAGGAAAGACAAGCAAGGTCCAGCCCCACAGCTCCCCTCCTCACTGCAGACCAGCTGGGTGTGAGGACACAGTATTTGTGTCAGTGCTATTAATGAATAACAGCTTTTAACCCTTATACCTGCAGCAAGTCCCAGGTTGCCCCAGGACAGGCAAGGATGCAGTACAGGAGGGGCAAAGGAGATCCCCAGGGCCAGGGAAGCTCCAGGGGATGCAAGGAGGGGAGAAGACAGCCACAGCAGGGGATGCTCCAGAAGTCACTGCAAAGCCCTGCTGGTCACACAGCTGGTGCACTGGCTGCCGGGAGAAGCCTTAGCACAAAGGCATTGCCTGATCCAAAATAGCTTGGTCTCAAGTGCTCAGGCAACGTGGGGCACCTCTTCTCTTCATGGGTGCACACAAGGGACCAGACAAGTAGGTAAGAGCAACATACATTCCAGGAGGCAAGAGCAGATTGCTACTACAACCCCTCCAGCTATAAAACATCACAAAACACCAGAGCCTTAAGTGACAGGCAGAGATGCCAAGCAGAAGGAACTCCAAGGAAAAGGAAAAACAGATTTCTCTGCAGTTCCCCCAGTGGCAAAGCTGGCAGAATTGCTGCTACGAAACCCTTCTGATTCCCATGGCTTATATCCCACTCCATGGCAGAAAATCAGCCCTAGGCTCTGGCAGAAGGGAAGAGACGAGCACAGGACAGTCTGCAGCTCAAGAGTCTCAGCAGTGAGCTTGAGCACGGATTTTGGCAGGAAGAAGAGGAGGAGGAGGAGGAGGGTTCCCGATGTGCAGCTCCAGCACCAGGAAAGATGGTAACAGCCAGTCACTGCGGGAAGGAGCTGTAAAGGATGGATCCTAAAGGTTTGCTACTTTCTCACTCCCTTTCCCACACCTGGTTTCTTTCTCTGTGGGGCTCTGGAGTCATTCAGTGGAGGAGCCAGAGCAGGGAGCAGGGACAGGGAGGGACAGGAGCAGGAAAACAGGGCTTGTGCCGACGCAGAGGAGAGGCAAGCCTCAGGGAAAGAGCAGCTGCTAGCTCTGCTGCTCAAGGCTTAATGCCCTAAGAGCCCAGCTGACTCCTGCTCAGACGCAAAGGGAAACCGCAGCCACTCGAGACGCCCAGGCATCCGAAGGTGCTGTGTTTCCCCAAACCATGGCAGGACAAAGGTTCGGGAAATGCATCGCCCTTTGCCTGATGCCCTGGAGCTGCCTGAGCTTTGCCTGGAGTGATTCTGCTGAGCCTGGGACCGCCTCAGCCGGTGTAGGACACGTCAGAAAGGGGCTGCCCAGAGACGTTGCCAACGGGACCGACGTGCACAGCAACATCTCAGGTACTTAAATGAGTGATCTCCTGCCTCTCCCTCTGCAGGGCTGCTTGGGGCCCCTCTGTGCAGGCATGCAGGGTGAAGGGTACAGGGACCTGTCGATGAAGGAATGACGGTGCTTCTCTCGTTGGGCACAGAGGCACCCCCAGGGCATGCGTAGGCGCTGCAAGGCTTTGTGTGGTCCTTATGGCCACAGCGGCTTCTGCAATCTGGGAGAGATGTGCCGTGTCAGAAGCAAAGTCACTAGGCACAGGGAGGAAATTCAGTGCTTGGCTGTCTTCCTTTGAGAGTAAAGTCCTCCTCTGTGTTAACCTCTATGCATATCCTGATGGGCCAGTTCCCTGCCAGGGGTACGGGTGCACTGAACACATCCCTGTCCCTAGAGGCTGAGCTGGGACCTTTGGGAAAAAATGCAGATTGTTTTAAAAGCACAGATAATCTCCAGATGCTGAGGGAGATTTTTTTTTTTTTTAATCCACTTCCCAAGCAAGGAATATGCTTGGGAATATTCCCCAGCAGGTGGGACACAGAATCAGGGCTGCTTTGGGGTGACTGCCTTCCCAGGGCTGGCCACAGCACAGAGCAGCCCATGTCACACTACTGAAGCCTTCACCTTCCCAAACAATTCTATGTTGTTTCCAAAATGCCTGTTGGGAACAGTCCCTGGGCTGCCTTATCTCCATATCACGGTAACTGTTGGGGAAGGTGCTAGCAACCAGTGCTGGACAATTTAACTGTAAAACAGATCCAGTCCAGGCATTCAGCAGCCACCCTGGCACCGCTGAATTTAGTCATATAGACATCTGCACTACCTGTTAACAGCATTACTGAACCTGGAGAAAGTCTGATCTTACTCAATCTGATTTGTTTCTTATCATCCCCACTGGAGGAGAAGCCTACATCATCTCAGCAAAAGCGGAGACAAACCAGACCTCTCCCTCATCTTAGCTCCACTGCTGCACTCAGAATTCCCCGCAAAAGTTCCCCCTAAGCCAGATAAAGCACATTTCTGCCTGCACATTTTAAGCTTAGTTAAACTAGAGTTGATCAGAGCATTTTCCTTTAATTCAGGATATTGGTACCCATGGTACCTGTTACACGAGAATCTACTCATCCACATTTTCTTGGCCTTGTGGTAGTTTTTTGTGGTAGCACACAGTCAGATTGGCATTCTTTTTGGAGCCTGCCTCACTTCTGGCTCTTCCCAAGTATTAGTGCAACACAGAAAGGATGATCTAAGCAGGATAACTAAGTAGCTCTGAATAGCTGTATGCTACAAACTGGGAAAAAAAATCAAGACTGAGACCAAAAAAAATCATCTCTCTCTAGCATAGAGTAGTATTTTTATTGTTTTGAGTTCCAGCCAACAATATTGTCCCAGAATATTGTGTTATTAAAAAATGCCTGTTCTCTTCTTTGCACTTCTAAAAATTCCTCTCTGCACAGTGTACCTTTCCAGTCCCACTTCTGCTGTTCAGTAGTTGCTCACATTGGACAGTTTTTAAATGGAAGATTTATTTTCCAGATAAAGCTGCTAGACTTCCTTATGTCTTCCCTTTAGAACTATGTTAACAAAAAAAAATAATTCAGAAATTCAGAGACTTGCAGGTCCCACAGGAGTGACAAATGGGCCAGGAAGCCTTTTTAAAAGCATCACTAGGGAGGCCTTTGTCACCACTTGCACTTAACATCTCCCCTTCTCCCGCAGTGCCGTGCACAGCTGTCCCCCCACCACGCTATGGATACTACTACGTGGACAGAGGCTCAGGTGTCTCCTTGGGCTCAGTCCTCGTATTCTGGTGCCAGGAGGGATATCAGCTGGTGGGCAGCGAGAGGCTTGCCTGCCTCCACCAGGAGAGCACTTCATCCTGGAACCACCCCCCGCCCCACTGCCAGGGTAAGGAGCCCGCTGGCGCGACTCAGCCCTTGTGCCCACGTACAGGGTCTCAGTGGGGTGTGGGTGCATCACCACTCAGTTGCTAGCTCAGAAGGGGAGGTGCAGATCTGGCCCTCGCACGGGGGCTCCCTCACTCTGACCAAGATGACAAGGGCAGAAGGAGGTGATAGGGTGCCCCAGCCACCCCAAAAGGGGACAGTGAAGGTCCAGCTTGACTCAGTGGGTTGCGGTCAGCATGGGTGAAATGCCATGCTTCAGCAAGGTCACTGCAACAGCATTGCATGGGCTGCAGAAGATGGGGGTTGCCAGAGGGTGAATTCACCTGGGATCAGCCCTGCAGGTAACCAGACCTTCTCTCACTCTCAGTAACTGGTGCACAAGTCATCAGGGCGAGTCAAAACCTGATACTGGCTGATACCCCACTGCACGTGATAGGCACAGGGGCTCCAGGACACTGTCAAAAGGTTTCACAACAGGAGGAAAACTGAACTTTGCAATAACCCAGCACAGGCTGTTTATGAACACATATGTAGAGCAGGTGCCAATTAAAAATGGCCCTTGCATTTTCTGTGGTACAAGCTCATCAAAGGAATGGTGTTTATTATAATGTCAAAGAACAAAATATATTGCTTTAAAAGCTTTTTCTCACAATACACTGTGTATTGTGTGCATACATAAAATAATTTCAGGAAAATTACCCTCAAGAAAGCTATGTATTTTTGGAGTTGCAAGCAAAATCACAGAAGTTGCAAATGCTACATAGCCTACACGTGAACGAGAATCTAAGACCTGTGGTTTTTTCAGAAACAGTTTACAGGCAAACCCATGCTGCAATAGCCAGCCAAAAAGAAGTTTGAAATGGAAGGGGTCTGCTATATTCACTTTTGCTGCTTCTCTTTCACTTACACAAGACAAGCAAATCCATTTCAAAAAGGTATCATCTCACATAAGTCAAATTAGGAACCAAAGTGCTTCAATCATAGGATACCTCTGCAGGTGCTTCAGTTAAGCACCACCCCAGGCAGCTTGTCCTTTAAGCATGAAAATAAAGCAATTGATCTCAATCCAGAGCTGTAAAACCTGCTGATACACAGTCAGAGTGTCTTTGGTTCATAAAAGTAAACCCAGCAAGATAAGAGCAATGGACTTTGTTGCAGTACGTTACAGGTATTCCTGTTGTAAAACATTAATAAATCTTAATAGCAAATCTTATCTCCTCAGCCCTAAACGGAGGATGCAATTTATGCACTGCTTAATGCAGAAACAAACAAAAAAAACACCTCCAAACTTTAAATCACTCCTTGGATTCTCCAAAATAAAGAGGCTTTAATATAGTTTTAATGGCAAAAAAATCCCCATCAACTTGTTCTCTTTAAAACAAAAAGGAAATCTCTGTAATTTCAAAAATCTTAGTTTGGTTATTTTGCAAGTGGTGTAAAGTTGGGTTTTTGAATCTCTTTTATTACTTTGAAAACATAAACATACAATTTTTTGCAATGTTAGCGAATTCTTTGATATTATTTTGCCCTTGAAATGGGAGCCACTTCCGTAACTTTAGATATTTACAATGTAAGCATCATTTAGGCTCCCTTTAGGGTTTGATAAGGATGTAATTAATCTGCTCTTTCTGGACATCAGTCTTATGGCAGGTAGGGATCATACACTTAGATGAACTGTACACCTCCAAGAAAATTCTGAAGAAAGTGGCTATTTTTTATGATAAGGGTGGTAAAGCACTGGAACAGGTTGCCCAGAGAGGTGGTAGATGCCCTATCCCAGGAAATATTCAAGGTCAGGATGGATGAAGCTCTTCTAATGGAAGGTGTCCTTGCTCATGGCAGGGGAGTTGGACTAGATGACCTTTAGAGGTCCCATCCAACCCAAACCATTATATGATTATGTTCATCAGTGTTCCCAAGTATTTTTCTTTTTTTTTTAATTTCACAGGCCCATTTTTCTTTCAAATACTCATGCTTTATTAAACCTTTTCTCGCTTTTTACTTTTTTCTTTTTAACTTTATTACATTTTTAACTTTTTTCCCCTTTTTAACTATTTTGTCCTTTTCAAATTTTTTTACACTTTTCAACTTTTTTTTCTATTTAACTTTTTATCCTTTTAAACCTTTATTTCCCTTTTCTCTTTTCTAACTTTCCTCCCTTTTAAACTTTTCCCCTTTTTAACTTTCTTACATTTTGTTTTCTATTTTTCCTTTTTAACTTTCATCCTTTTAATTTTTTTTCCTTTTGCACTTTTTTCCTTTTTAGCGTTTTTCCCCCATCACTAAATATTTAAGCGAAAATGCACATCCCAAGTAAAAAAAAAAAAAGAAAAACCAAGTTACCACCATTTTATCTTTGATCGGGGCTTAATCCCAACTACCTTTATGCTTCACGCAAGACACATCAAACGCTTTATCTTTTCAGTATAAAATAATCACATGAGACTAATTATCTGGAAAAAAAAAATGAAGTTTTAATTTGATTTCTTCTGTTTGTTTCATTAACTTTCTGGTTCACTGTGCCGGCGTGGCATCACCCACGTTCACCATTAGTTTTTATAATAGTTATTAATAAATACGCCCTGTACCATCCCTTGGGGGTTACCTGCAAGAGGGGCAGCGGCCGGGGGGAGCAGGGGGTCCCTTTTGCCCCGGCCCCTCTCACGGCCCCGCGCTCGCCCCCAGCCGCCCCGCAGCCCTGGGGCAGCGGGTCCCGCGTCGCCGTGGCCGCCTCGCTGCTGAGCGGAGCCGTCATCCTGGGGCTGTCCGTCTCCTTCGCCGTCTGCTGCTGGCGGGACTGGGCGAGGAAGAGCCGCGGCGGGTGAGTGTGGAGGTGCTGGGGGATGGCGAGGTGGGTTTTGGAGGAGTGAGGAGCAGCCGCGGGAGCTGCAGGAGAGGCGCTGCTGCCATCTGCTGAGACACGCGGGCTGCGCTCACTCGGGACACTCCGGTGGCCCACGTGTTCCGGACATGGCCCAGCAAGGTGAGCTCACAGCCCTGAAAGCCAAGTGTATCCTGGGCTGCACCAGAAGCAGCCCGGGCAGCAGGTTGAGGGAGAGGATTCCACCCCCCTCCTCCACTCTGGTGAGACCCCACCTGGAGTACTGTATCCAGCTCTGGGTCCCCAACGTTAAGAAAGACGTGGACCTATTGGAGCAGGGCCCAGAGGAGGGCCACAAATACAATCAAAGGGCTGTAGCACTTCTGTGAGGAAAGGCTGTGAGAGCTGGCATTCAGGCCAGAGAAAAGAAGACTCCAGAGAGATCTTATAGCAGCCTTCCAGTACTTGAAGGCAGCCTCTAAGAAAGATGGGTACAAGCTTTTTAACAGGGCCCGTTGTGATAGGACAAGGGACAATTGTTTTAAAGTGAAGGAGGGTCGATTTAGATTGAATATAAGGAAGACATTTTTTATAATGAGGGTGGTAAAACATGGGAACCTGTTATTCAGTGAGGCTGTAGATGCCCCATCCCTGAAAATAGTCAAGGTCAGATTGGATGGGGCTCTGAGCAACCTGACCTAGTGGAAGGTGTCCCTGCTCATTGCAATGGGGATGGATAACTTTTAAAGGTCCCTTCCAACCCAAACAATTCTATGATTCTGTTAGCCTGGTAATTTACGAAAAGCTTCCCAATATTAGAGGAAGAAGAGAACAGACAATACATGGAGGATGGTTCGTGGGAATATCTCTTTTCAGAGGCTAAATTCAGTGCAACTGACTGCACACAGCCCATTGTGGGAAAAGGAGGAGTATTCTCCTCTGGAAAGGGAGAAAAAACATGGTGGGAAGCAGGACTGGGTGGGCAGAGGTGTCAGGACCAGAGTCATCACCTCTGCAGCAGCTCTGCCCTGTTTTCCTGGCCTACAGTCCAGCAGGACCTCTTTGGTATACTGGGCAAGGGATTACAGCAACAGGGACCACACAGGAACCTCCTACCTAGGAGTGCAGCTTTAACTCAGAGCCTAACTCCTTATTATCAGAGGTGCACAAGGACAAGGAGTAAAAAAACCCTGCAAGCAAGAGAGAACATCTCAGTCTCTCAGCAGGCACCAGCCCTACCTCTTCCCACTGGCCTGCTCTTCCCCAGGCTGGCTGCTGCTTTGTCAGCACTCCTTTTCTGCAGGGCTGAAACAACTTCAGGTCTTTCCTCTAGAAACGGAGAGAGTCAAAACCACTTGGAGACAGCTTTGCTTTAGGGTACAAACATGCCAGGTCTTTCCAGGGGTGTGAGTAAATGAAAATAGCCAGCCCACAAAGTGCAAAGAAAGCATCTGCATGGGCATTTCTCACCACTTTGCAGGCAGCAGCATAGGAAGAAAGTAAGAGGAGGACGGAAACATGACTCCTCCACCCCCGAGAGGGGCAGGAATGCTTTTGGAAGACTGAAACACTACCACCGGCGTGATTACCACCTCTCAGCCCTCTCCAGCTCTGTGTTCCCAGGGGCATTTGCAGGCTGCAATAACCTGGCTTTCCAAAGGTACTGCTCAGCACCTTCCCCTCCCACCCTGCTGCCACTGCCCCCCAAGCTCCTCACACAGGGGCAAGAGCTGCTCCCAAAATACTTGGAGGCAGGAGCAGCCAGCTGGAAAAGCCCACATTGCTTGGGCAGTCAATCCCCCTGCTTCGTCCTCTTATATGCTCTCCACCTAGCCCCTAACAGCAATGAAATGCTTGCACCTGCTCTTTTTCAAGGGGGAGATGTAGCAGAGGGCCAGGGCTCCTCTTTGCCCTGCCTAAGCATCACTCAGATGGGCTGTGGGTTCCCATCAGTGCTGCAGCCCCCTCTCACTACCTCCTCTCCCTCTTGCCTTTACCAGTAGCCCGGAAAACCAGCCAAAGCTGCCCTTGGAAAGCTGGTGCCCTGAAGTGCAGGCTGTGCCTCAGCTGGTGCTGCAGCCCAGCACACCACCCATCACCGCCCTGCCCAGCCAGCTGCCCCACAACGTCCTGCTGCCTGCCATGGCCTGCCATGCCGACCTCCCCAGGGACCTGCTCCCCCTCTACTACAGAAGCTACGAGGAACATAAGGTCTTCAGCAAGTTTGGGAACCCAGTCTGAAAAAACTGCCACTCAACTTCTCTTCCTTTTCTTCTTTTAACACTATCAATTCCTTGAGCTCAGGAAAGAATTTCATGAGACCCAATTACTGCACCTGGGTTTTCAAATGGAGAAAATCTGACACTTCACGGTAAAAGGCTTTTTTATATATAATCCTTTTATTTCCGTCCCCTGTCCAGCAGTGCACATTTCAAACAGGAGTTCCAGGGTTATAAGCTTCTTAATTGATCATTTTAGCAAGATGCATAAAGCCAAGTCTGAGCTTAACCTATAGGCTGAGTATGTGCAGACTTTCAGGTTTTGAACATGAGTCTGATTTTCTGTTTAGAGCTCTTTTAAAGGCTGAAAGTGAAGACAGCCAGTTATCAGGAACAAAGAATCTATGTCTTTAGATAACTGGAAGCATTTACAATTCATTGCACTTGAATATAGGCTGAGATTTAAAGGATTTTTTTGTTGGTATTCAGAACTCACCATACTCTCCCATTTCTATAGACAATCTTAGATAGCCAGCCAAGGGGAAAACATGAATTTATCTTTAATATAAAGAACCTAGCAAATCTAAGAAAAAAACAACCAAACAGAAAACGTAACCAAATAAAAAAAAAAAAGACCAACAACCCAAAAACTAGCCTAAGTGCCATCAATTTTATTCAGAAAGCAATGACTCCTTATTTCTGTCCAGGATTTCCTGGGAGGAAGTACAGGGGCAGGTTCTAGGCAGCACAGGCAGACCCTGGCCAGGCAGCTTCAGAACACCTCAGCCTGTCTGTACCACAGGACAGACCTACACCTCCATAGCATGCCCAAGGCACTCTGGGCACACAGAGCTTGTTGAGAATTGTGGCATCATGTGTGCAGAGATGCTGTTTGTGTCTCGGGAGGCACTATGGTGTTAGTCAGAGGAGGTGCTGGCAGCCCCAAGAACTGCTGCATGCACGGGGCCAGGAATAAGAATGAGCATCCCCAGTATGTCCTGCCATTCAGTGCTCAAGGATGCAAACTGCAATACTCAAAACAATCTTGCTACAAAGGCTAGGAGTTTTAGTCTGCTGACTTCATTTCTGTCAACATTTGCATCACATTTCGAGGAAAGAAGCCTTAAAAAGATGCAAAGTAGCACTTCCTTGAGATGAGACAAAGCGGATGTTGGAACCACTGCCGTCTCTCCCTGGAAAGAGGATTAGGGACACTGTTTTTTCTATTTCTAATAACAATAAAGGAATCTATCCCAATTTCACCTCCTATGTAATTTTTTCACATGACTGAGTTATGGAAAGTCTGGTTTGGGGGCTAGCTTTAATGGGGAAAGGAGTAGGTGGTAAAGCTTTAACAGATCACTTGAAAAAGATGATGCTCACAGTGGCCCATTACCAGCAGCTGCATCACAAGAAAGAAAAAAATCTTTCATTCTTCTAAGGCAACTGAAGCCTTAGAGAGGATGGGGAAAACAAGACCTCTTCCACGCTTCCCCCTTTTCAGCTTACTTCCTAACCTTAATCTCCTCCTTCTTTTTCCAGCCAAGTCTAACACACAGGGAGGGGACTAATCCTGTTTTAAGGTAAGCTGTTCTTCAGTCTCCTCCCAGATGCTCATAAGACTGTCCAAACTCCCCGTGGAAAAGGTGCTCTGCATGCAGAGCCAGTGAATTTGGACACAGTGCTACAGGTGTTTTGGGCTCTCACGAGTACATTGGTGCCATACCCATGGAATATGCTTCCACTTCTGTTTCACCAAAATAGGTTTCATGGCCAGGAATTCAGTCCAGGAAACAGTGCTCCCCAGTTTCCTGTTCCTGTAGGAAAGAGCTGTTTTTTAAGAGACAAAAAATCAGGAAAAAGAACAGAAGGGAAATTGAAGAGGATGGGAATGAGACTTCCTATCCTTCTCTGTTTCCCTCCCTTGTCATGTTTTAATGAATAGAAGAAACCTCACTACAATTTTCCTTCTCTCCAAAAAGTTTTTTGTTCAAAAAAATGCATTTGGGACTCAGTTTGCTGTTCCTTGGATCTGAGTGAGGTTTTCAAATCAAAAGTGAGATTTTCTTTTTCCGCTACATAAGATTGCTATATTGACACCTGCTTTCACTAAAAACTGAAATGATTGCATTTTAGATATAGAAATAATTTTTCAAGCATGTCCAGAAAGGTGCTGATTTTGAAGTGTCATCTAAAAAAAGTTAGCATTTTCAATAAAAACCTGATGCAATAGTTTTTCATACAGAGAATACTGTCACCTTGAAACGCATTTTATACAACTGGTATTTAAAAAATTATTTACTTGACAAAATTGAAAAGTTTCATTGGAGCAACATTTTTCTGACTTTTTTTTTTTGTGTGTGTGTGTGTGTGTGTGTGCAAAGCTCAGATTCCTAACAGAAATATTTGATCCCAAAACACTGTCAGACTTAGCCAAATTCCTCCATTGAGAAGAAGCACAGCCAGGTCTTCCTCCAAAGGCATCTCATGTAGCAGAAGAACCAACAGAAGAAAGATGGGTTAAGGGCAGGAAGCCCAGCTCTACTGCAGGTTTCCCTGTCAATCCCTCAGTGTTTGCCTCAGTTCTTTGGACCAGCACAGCAAAAAGCTGAGTTCAAGCGTGAAGAGCCACTCTCAGCTTCAGCTTAGGAAGGCACCATCAGTAGGGCAACAAGAAGCACTATTTGCATTTATTTACCAAATGAGGAAGAAGAAGGAAGGTTTTAAGAGGCTTTAAGTAATTTGTAAACCAGAAGCAGCAAACCTCATAAGACTATAATCCCATGCATTCTTGCCACGTTATTCAGTGGTTCCTCCTGGAACCACCATCTACCCAACCTGTCTTCATCAGAGCAGCGCATGAGGTGCTGCCCTCTCCACCATTTCACCCCTGCAGACCACAAGAGAAACTCCAGCTTTCTCCATGCTAAGGAAGGGGGTTTCCAGCTGTTTAAGATCCTGGCCTCCCTACTGGAAGCTGAAGCTCCAAGAGGTTGAGTTATAATGTTTTATGTAACATAGAAACATAGAATGGTATGGGTTGGAAGGGACCTTAAAGAACATTTAGTTCCAGCCCCGCTGCTGTGGGCAAGGACAGATTCCACTAAACCAGGTTGCTCTAAGCCCAATCCAACCCAGCCTTGAACACTTCCACAACTTCTCTGGGCAACCTGTTCCAGTGCCTCACTATACTCACAAGGAAGAATTTTTTCCTAATATCTAATCTAAATCTGCCCTCTTTCCATTTTAAGCCATTCCCTCTTTGTCCTATCACTACATCAAATGCAATATCCAATGATGCAATACATTACATATCACATTTTTTTTTAATTTAAATTATACACATGGATTATCCAACAGAGAGGTGGACCCTGGAACTGAAGATAGCTGCAAGGCCAGCTCACTGCCAGTTCTGTCCCAGGCAAACGTCACGAGCAGTCACTTCCTGATGAGTGTCTGAACAATGAGAGCAAGCATCCTCAGTTTGTTGTTTTAAACAGGATTTTAAGCTTCAGACTCCACATTGTAAACCTCAGCCTGCATTGTTTATCTTGAAAGAGCTAAACAAGTTTTGGTCACAACTTTAAGTTCTCCAGTGAAGGTACTAGCCTCCTGTGACTGTTGGCACTGGTATAAGAGGTCTCAGACCCTTTCTGAAGATCTGGGCAAGGTTAATGCCAGGACCTGTAACATCCAAATGCTAAAGCCACAAAAATCCCAAAAGATATTCATTGTGAACTTGAAAAGAATGGCCACCTTCTGCCTGTACAAGTTGTCTACACTAACATTTTAAGTGCTGGTAGGAAGAGGAGAGAGCTAAGCAAGTCCCACCCTCTCTCCAAGCAATGCTGAAATGGAGTTGTATTTGTCAAAATTTTAAGTCTGATGTCTGGGGAAAAGAAAGAGCAATTCAGCAAGATTTCACAGGAGATAGCAACAGTAACTATGCAATGCCTGTATCCCACTGAAAGACTCATCTGTGTCGCAGGGGATGCAACCTCTTGACCACCACACGTCAGACAGATCACTCTCCTGTAGATTTTAGATTAAAAAGACTTTTCTATACTGCTTTCCTCCACAGTGACACCATCTCTGTTCAAATGACTTCCACACCTAAGTCACTGTATCAGACCACCCTAAACCAGTGTTTTTCATCAGCAAAGCTGGTAACAAATCCACAGCTGCCAGGATCACTGACCTCACCTCAAACCTGCACAAAGCAGCAGTTCAGATTCCTGCATCCCCGCAACTCACTCTAGCTCCCCCTACTTGTATAGCAACAACTTCATTTGGCCATTTCCATCTCAGGAGATGTATCTTTACCACATACACAACAGTATTGTGCCTAGGGCAAAGGGAAACCCCAGAAAGGAGGGAAGATGATGATCTCGCCCATCTACAGTGCTCTCACATGTAGATCACAGCATACTGAGGCTACACCTTTTCTTACACTGTAGCCCAAAGCAATAATGATGCTTCACTTTTTCCTCTTTAGGAGCTTTGTTTACAGTCACAACCATTAACAGAAGAGGACTTGAGAGCTCCTTTCCACCAGCGGAACATCCCAAACTAGGGAGAAAGAGATGCTGAGATTTGGGCAAAGAGGAAGGAGCACAAGCCCTTGCCATTACTGTACCTGCATTCAGCTTGAACAGATGACCATAAACCAGTGAAGTGGAGAGCACTTCCACAGCCAGCCATGCAGCCACATGCTGCTGGAGGAGATGTAAAGCAACAACCACTCTTAAAGCATGGATTCATGCCAAACAGCACTTTATATTACGTGCTCTGGTCACACTGAAAATTCATGTCACTGGCGGCTGGACTGGAGGAGACTTCATTCCCCTCAAGAAATTACAAGTACCCACATAATCCTTCAAATACAGCTGGTGACAATTCCAGTCCCCTAACCCTTGAAGCACTGTGCTACCCCTCAGTTTCTTGACACAGCTCAGTTCTGAGCAGTGTAGTTCCAGCACTACAGCTTTGCCCAGAGGGAATCAGTCCCAGGCAATACACCACCTGCCATGCAGTGGATTTACATGCCAGAGATCAAGACCAAACCCAAGCTAAAGGCAACTTTCGCACGCCCCGAGGAGAGGGACGAACAATAAGCACCCAGGTTTTACAAGCTTTTCAAGTGTATTTTTATCAACTCCCTTGCAAGAGTGAAGATGGAAATTGATGCATGACCCTTTCCCCCTCACCAGATAAAGCCAAAAATCTCCACAAAGCAGCATGACCAGCTCTACCAAACTGTAAAAAACCCAAACTAAAACAGAACAAACAAAAACACAAAGCCAAAACCACAAAAACAAACAAACAAAAAACCCCAACCCAAATCACTCTCTGTTTTTCCTAAAATTCAACATCTTTATTGCTTATGATTAAACGAGCATCTCAGGACAAAAACTTCTTGGACAACAGAATCTGTGGTGGAGAAGAAGAAAAAAGTTGAGAGTTCAGGAAGTAGAATAAAAACTTCATAATTAAAAACTGCCATGTCATAAGAGTTGGCAATGGTGTTTTAAGTATGGTTAAAACAGCCCTGTCAAGACATTGCACTTACAATGGCACATACCTGCTGACACTTGATTTGCAAGTAGGAAAGAGAAGATATAAAAGTAAAGGGAACTTATGCAATGGCTCCTCCCCTTACATAGAAGGTGACATTTTATTCCTTGCTGTAATCTCAAAAACCATCATTCTCTTGTTAGATATTAAAAAGTTGAGGGGAAAAAAAAAAAGCTGAAGGCAGGAACCCTTACTATCAATCCAGCACTGCTGACCCTCCAATTACCACACCTGAATTGCAAATTCTTTGAAAATGCAACACAGCTTCTTGCACCAACACTTTCACGGCTAATAACTCCCTTCCTTCCCTCAACATACACTCATACCCATTCTGGAGGAGGACTCCGGCCCATCCTCTTTCTCCAACTTCATCTTCACCAGACACCATCTACCAAGTGTGTTGCTAGTCCTCAGTCAGCAGCCATTTAGTCAAGCACTGTTCTTTGCTTAATGAAAGAAAGAGCTGCCAAGTGTCCTTATGATATATAAGACCACACACTGAGACAATCACACAGTCAAAGCAGACACATTGATGTTCTCTTTTCAGTAAAGCTTTCTGTACTGAATTTCTTTTCACAGGAAGAGTCAATCATCAAAAAAACCCACAACAAAACAAACAAACAAAACCCACCAAAAAACCCAACACACCACCTCAGGAGAAACTAGTTGACCTAGTTGAACAGAGTGAAATACCAGGTTGGTTCCCAACTGGGGGGGTGCAGGAATCCACATCAGACAGTAAGTAAAACTAGGTTAGAAGTGGCAGAAGCTGCACCCAAAACACAATCTGAACACTGATATACTTTAACTGTTGTAACTCTAAGGTTATCCACCAAGAAGTCTTTCTTGGGAAAGCAGCACCATAAAGAGAAAAATCATTCTAAGTTGCAAACCTTTTCCTGAAAGCTACAAGTTTGTTGCTAATGCTGACTACAGAAGCTGCTGTATGGCAGCAGGGAGTAAGCACTCTCCTGAGTGGCTAAAGCATGTTTTCCAATGGTAGCAGACCATGGGCACAGGTTTCCCGCTGCAGATCCTAAACTGCAACAAAGGGACTAATAAAAAACTGAAGAAAGCAGCAGTTTCAGGAATTGCTGTGGTACATAGAAAGTAGTCAGAGCTACTTTGGCTTGCTTATTTCCGGGGTCAGGAAGGGCACCCCTCTAAAAGAGAATGTTAAAAGTGGAGAAATGTCTAGCAACTGGTAAAGGAGACGAAAAAAAGCCTCCAAACCAAAGATCATTTACATGTTCACCAGCACCTCCAGATGACTGTTCCTGTTGGGCTGCATGCTCAGTGCAGGGGTACCAGCAGGCACTGCCACAGGAGAGGCTGTTCCCAGCCTGCAGCACTTCTTCCACCACCAGCAGTTACAGGGGGGCATTGTACAGGGGATGGCTGGATGACAAAAACATCGTTTGCTTTTGGGGAAGCATTGGCATCAGAGGGTGTGCACATTCTCCCAAGTAACCAGGGCATGTGACAGCAACAATACCCATTCAGAAACAGCGCACTCAGTTCTGTAATACAGACAGTAAATACAGCACCAAAATGGTAACTCAGGGGAGAGAAAAGCAAAAGCATGTAGTCGCCAAGTGATGCTTAGTAAAGCAGGGTATTTAGAATCACTTTATGCAGATTCAATACTTGGTTCCTCTGTACAGTGACCAACTCAGGACTTGCTCCCACTCCCAGTCTCCCTCCATCCCCATTTAGGTGTTCACAGTTCATCAGTGGGAATTCCCTTCCTTGCCCCTGCCAGCAGGACACATTTTTGGAAAGCTGCCAGCCTGATCTATATAGCTCACACCAGGTGAGAAATCCTTCTGCACAGGCATCTCCAGGATTTCAGACTCTCTGCCATCCTCATGAACTGCATCAGTCACCACCCCAACCACAAGCTTGCTGGTTTTAAGTATCTCTGCCTGGAAGAGTAAGAGCTTGTTGGAGGCCTTCTGTACATTAAGAGCTCTTCACCCCCTGCTGTGCAGTGATACTATTTTACACCTTTAAGTGAAGATGCTGACTAAAGCATCTTCACTTAACTAGAATTCTCTGCCACAACCTTCAGGCGTATTATTGCATGCTATCTATCCCAAGTGCCATGGCATTTAATTCAGGAAATATAAACAAGTTTTTCATATTTCAGATTTAAAAAGATATCACCAATAACAGAGACTGACAGCAATGAGTAAAGACAAGAGAATCCCTTTACAAAATTTAAAGTGTGTATGCTTTTTCCACCCTTCAATACAGAAGTTACCATGCAAAGCAGTATTTTCCAATTATGAAGTAGATCCGCTTTAGATGAATAGGAAAAAAACCCAAAACACCCAATGACATATGGTTTTACCAGATGCAGTAATTAAAAACCCAACATTAAAAGACCAGAAAAGCAAGCATGAAGTCATCATCAAGTTTTCTGTTTTATTTAAGATTTTAGTTTTAATTCTGAAGAAAGAGGTACATTTCCTTGGTTTTAGTTTTAGCGTCAGGTTATAACCATGTTTATTTATCTGTTTCTTTTTTCCTGTCTTTTCAATACTGCACAAACGTCCAGAAACTACAGGGTTAAGTAAAAGCTGCAGGCAGAGGAGGTCAGAGGTTGCTCCTGATGGTGATCATGTGGCCCCAATGCAGTGCTATCCCAGAGTGCCCTAATCAGGTGAATCTTCTAAAGAAAAAAAAAAGAAAGAGAGACTGACAGAGGAGATAGAAAGACTGCAGTAAATATCACTCGTGTTTCAGCTGCTTATAATTATATTATGTATATGCTAGGTATTAAATCTGTGAATACTTTTAAAACATTAAAGTTTACTTTAAATCTAAAGCCAAAATTAAAGAAAAATCTTATTCTCCTCTCTTTAAACCACTCTTTAGCAACATGCCAGTTACTCATAGCTATAAGTGTTTTGTCTTTCAACACACTTCATCTCAAACTCTGACTGGTGCAATAAAATCCCCTGCTCAAAAAAAACAAAAACAAAAAAACAAAACAAAACACCAACATAGCAATTTCCCTGTGTAGTGCCTCACAATGCAAAATAAATGCTGGGCCACTCTTTGCCCCACATGTTCAGTAATTTCATTTAAATTAAATACCTTTTTCATGTTCCTGCATTTGATTCTGCATTGCATTTTTTCCCCTACTGCAGACTGACACTTTTCCACTAGGCAGAAATACTCATGTGCAAGAGACATAAGACAGTAATATTCTCCTTAGGCATTGAGACTGCATTTTGCTTTCTCTCTCTCTCTCTTTTTTTTTTCCTTAGAATGGTTAGAAAATATCTCAAACAGTGTATTCCAAACACTGGTTCTGCAAAAACTTAACGAAAAGATATGGTCATGACCCTGTGATGGCATTGCATTTGGGGGGGAAGTTTGATCAGGAACTGGATTCTTCAGAAAGAAAGATATGACAGGGAACAGTAGGTGGGCATGGGAAGGAGTCAGGGTGGGACAATTCCTGCATTTCTAACGTTTTGGGTCTTATTTTTCTTTTTTTTCTTTTTCCTCCTTTCCTAATGACGATCCAGCGCTGAGCTCTGTAGTAGATCTGTGGGGGTTTTACTGGGGGGTCTGAAGGCTGTCTGAAAGCCTGGAGGTGGGGAATGGAAGCTGGTGGGGTTTGAAGGAGGAGAGTAGGGATTCCAACTGGCTCTGTGCAGAGGGATCTGTGTGCCGAAGGGGTTACTGTGGTGCGTCTGTGATGGTGCTGCACTGGGGCCGTCCACCTCTGTGAGGGCCTGAAGAGATTTTAGCCAATGTGGAGGATTGTCATCTTGAAGGGTGTCTAAACTGTTTCCTGTGGAGGCTGGGATACCTATGAAAAGAAGAAAAAAAACAGGGATACAGGCAAGTCAGAGTAGAAGCAATAAGCTGAGCATGAAGGAGGTCAATTTAACCTAACAAAAAGCAACAGTGAAAAAACATTAGTTTGTACAGAAAATGCATTATTATGTATAATTACCCCGCCCGCAAAACATTTAACATGAATTCCAGATAGGAGAAAGTTCACCCTCAGAGTACTTCTTCATAAAACACACGTTTTTCTATCAAACATCTTTCTCAAGAACTGCATCCCTGTCAACATGATCTTACCACACCAAGCTGCCAGTACACTGCATGCTTCACCTTCTACTCTGCCTACTTGAATCATGCTTCAGTCTGTCTAACAGGGAAATGCAACCAGACAGCCTTATAAAAGAGAGCTTTATAAACAAGTGGAGTACGTCCCTTTTTAAATAACAAAGTCCAGTGACTGCCTTCAGTGCCTCAGGACCAGCGGCGCGCGTACCGGACATGCCATCCAGCAGAAGGGACACCTATAGATTGACCGTATAGAAAAGTGCTGCTCCACCTGACTGCCTGCAAAGGTCTCGGGCATGCATTGCAAAGGCCTAAGTGACGCTCTGTTATACCTAGCGGTTCCACAAAAATTCCTGGAACCTTGAGGTTTTGTGGATGGAAGCTGGAAGAGACCACCGCATACTGTCTTTTTTTTTTTCCAGATGTAAATCAGTTTGTGCCAAATACCCATCTGATGGTTTGCCAGTGGAGCTGAAGGAGTGAGAAACGGTTACCTGTGATGATTGCGGGGTCCATCCAGCTGCCAGGGCTGTCCCAATTCAGGCTGTCGGTGGTGGCAGTGTTGGACGTTGGTACACTGTGGTTGGCGTTGGAGGGGGAAGAAGCATTGGGCAGTCCACCAAAGTTGATGTTAATGTTCGGTAGAAGTGCCCTTAGCCCGTCCTGCCATTCCTTCATATTTAAACTCTCTACAGAACTGCTGTTGTCTGGGAGATTTACCAACAAAAAAAAATGAAAGATAAAAAAATAAAAAGCTGAAGTTAGAAACAGATGTCCTTCTTTGGTGGGGTATGGGATTTTGCTTTTACTTTTTAAGCTAAGCATTTAATACTTTCCCTGTCCAAAAACTAGGGTCAAAGTTTCCATGACTGATGAATTACTCACAGGGGCAGGCAGGTTTTAAACCAAGTGTAAGTAGCGGGAGAAAGATTTAACTCCTCTCCCAATACATATTTCCCCATGTCAGTTCAGAGACTCGAATAATCAAGGACACAGTGGCTCTTCCTCTATTACTAATAGGAGAAAATCTACTGGGTACTTGATGAGAATACCTCTGTTGCAACTTGGCTGCTTTATTAATGGGCAGCAGGCTCAAAAGGGTTGTTTTGTTTGATGCGTATCAAAATGAAGAAAGGCTAGGTAGGGCTTTGCAATAGAAACCGAACATGAGAAACCAGGGAGCTGGAGAAATATCACAAAAGTCTTTTGTTTTATTATAGCTTGCTCATTCTCAGCCCTACAGATGTTCTTCTGAAGGTAATGGTAATGAAGTTGGAGGGAGTGAAATTTCCTCTTGCAGTTGAAGAACAGTAGTGAAAATTCTTTAGAGATCTTTCAGAATAATTCCCGACACAGCAACATCCTCAAAACTTTGGTCAGAAGAAAACCAGATGGACACCAAAACAGTCAAGTCTCAGCTACTTGCCTAAATGTTTCAGGACGTGTATTGATAAAGGACAACAGAATAATGTGGCTATTAGCACTATAGCAAATGATCCCTGAACACAAAAGTTACACCATGCTATCTAGGAATAGACTATTAGGTTCTATGATCCATCTCTTGCTTTAAGTATTTCAAAGCAAAACAAACCAGACACAAGCATTCTAGTATTTATCAGCCAACACAGAAAGTTCTACTTCATTAACTTGTGGTCAATTATATTTGAAAAGGAAGTGTTGGGTAGTAGTTGGCACAACGTCGTCTTTTTGACACATATCTAGAGTACAGCTGATTTGGGTTTTTTTTAAACATCTCTGCTTATCCTAAGTGAAGAAAAGACCTTGATGTCAATCAGAATTGTTATAGAGAGATACTCACACAACATCACGTTGATGCTACTTCATCAACAACAGAAGAGATTTAAGTCTTCATGGAAAATTAGAGGATATCACTAACTTGCAACTCTATGTTAGAGAGCAAAGAAAGCAGTCTCAATTGCTATCAAAACCTGCCCTGGCAATATTTATAAAGCTGAATGCTCAGAAAGAAGAGATGTCTCGAGTAATTGCCTTTTTGTAGCTACAAGGGGGAAAAAACCTCCAAAACCAAACAAATAACTTACTTCTTGAAATTCTGTGCTTCCATGCAGAACTTTCCTTCTCCAGGCCAAAAGTTTTTAGAATAAACTTTATATTTAAAGATTCTGCTTCTGTACAGAATTACAACAAGCAACTTCAGTCACAAATCACAAATACTTCAGTCCAAGTCACCAACTGAACTTCAAAACAAATTATTATACAAATCTGCTCTACCTACTCTGCCAATGATGGCTGTTGGAGCAATGCATTCATTTCTAAGCCTATGCATGCTTAATGCAGCTGTTCTAGCACAATCATCCACCTACACACATAAGTGTCCTCACAGGGATAATGGCACAGATACAAAGAGGGTACTGAGAAAAATCCTCCTCTGTGTCTGGGCAAGTTCACAGAACACATTTGACCACAGACAGTGGAAGGTTTACAGTCAACTCCTGACTGTTATCCCCACTTACTGGCTGAGGTTGGGGAGTGACTTGATCTCAGAGGTTATGGCATGAGGTACCTCCACCAGGAAAACAAACAACTCCTAAGCATTCCCATAAACAAAGAGAAGGCAGGTAAAAAACAGGTAGTGGAAGTAAAGCCTGCCTGTTACTACATGCATCATGTTATACCTAAAGTTCAAATTTTCAGTGTGACAGGAAGAAAAAAAGAGCCCTAAGAAAACCGAAGCTTTCCCTTAAGCAAGTAACAACCTAAGATCATCTTTTTACTAACACCCTAGTGCAAAGATGCAATCAAGCCTCCAGACATAAGTGTGACTGTATCTAACAAAATGTGCAGCAATGTGCCCTGTGAGGCCTGGTGTACAAGTCCCTTTGGGTGAAAACAATGCAGGCTTAGCAGCAATTCATTCTGCGTTTGTTTTGCATCAAGCCATAGTGCATACAACTGGCTTTCACTTCAACTTTAATTTCTCCTCCTGTAAACCAAATCTACTTCCTGTTCCTTCCAGAGCTCCTATTTTTTCCTTTGCAATTCTAAAGCACAGAATAAGTGCTTTGAAGAATTTAGTGCAATACGTTTTTCATCAAAACCTACAATCCCGGGGTTAAAAATAATAAATCAAAATTTTACGAAGTATTAGTCAAAAATGTCCTCAATATGTTCACAAGCCTCTTGAACACTTACAAGGCCATTTGAGACAAGTTCTAAATTAACTTTTCAGAACAAAAGCAGTCAGCTCATGATCACTGCAACAGATTCTGCATGGTACACCATTAGTTTCCACTTTATTTTCTCACTGCTGCTTCCAACAGCTTGTGCAAAGAAACATAGCTCTGTTGAATTACTCACTTCTACTACAATGCAAAAAACCACATAAAAAATGCTTACTGGGTCCATGCATGAGCGACCATACTGATCTCAATACCTGTGAGCTGGGAATCTGCATGCTCATATGATGGTCTCAGTCACAGAGATTACTAAGCCCCAACATGTCCTCAAAACTCATGTACAAGAAAACAAATGTGTAAAAAAATACACACCTGCAACATGTCATTGAGGAAGTCTAATGAAGACAAAGCCTGAAAGATGTTATAAGAAACAGGATAGGAAAATAAATGTTGTAGGGCATTAGGCCCCCTTCTTATTAGACGTTATAAGAAAATATGTATGCTTTGTCCTGAGTACCAAGTGACAAAACAGAAAATTTAAAAAAATGTATTGTCTTTTCCAGACATCTGGGTTTGTGGGGCTGAAAGGCAAGTTAGGACAAAAAACACTGACCTCTGACACAAAAAGAAACCCCAAGCACCACATCACTCAGGTGTCTGTAACAGTTTTCCAGCTTAGCTAATAAATGCACAGAGTTAAAAAAAAACCCCAAAAACAAAACAAAGAAACCCACAAAACAAACACCAAACACTACCGAAGCTTTCTCAGTTACTGGCTATGTTAAGTAAAGTACCCAGAGAGAACATGAGCAATTTCCAGGAACCATACACCAACACCCAAACCGAACAACTAAATCAGCATATCTTTGCTGGAGTCTGACAAGTTTAAAACAAGACCCTAAGTGAAAATCCAAGTCCACCCCAAACACAAATGTTACTTCCACCAACTGCAGAAAATAAATACCTTCAGAATTCACTACTCATCCCTCAGCTAGTTTGTTCTTCCTGTTAAGTAGGTTTATACTTCACCATGGAGCTAAGTACCATAGTTAAAAATGAGAAAAGGTTAGCTCTCAGTTAACCCAGATCTATTAAAAAGGGCATTTGCCTGTTGCCCAAAGATCGGGAGAAAAAAACCTCATCAGGTGAATTTAGTATAGATAAGTAGAGAGCAGGTCTTCAGTGAAAGTCTTCTGGCATAAGGAGTACAAGGGCACGTGCCCACGTCCAGGGATTCTACAATTTTATGGTATTATCCATCCAATCCAAGAACTATCTGCCCCCCAGATCCTCCCCAAATCTGCCTCCCTGTCACACCTCCCCTGAACTGAGTCAGAGTACCCAAGACCCCTTTCTTCCTCATCTTCCTCTTCTTCACAGCACATACTGTCTTTGGAACTTCTCCAAGGTTCTGGGCTTGAAGGTTGCTTTGACTATGGCAGTATCTTGTTGTTCAGGCCTGGGAGGCATATGTTGTTAAACAGAATGTGTTTACTATAGTCCTGCCTTGAAAGGAGCCTAAACAAGCCTGAAGAATTTAGAAAATTCGATATGAAGTGGGGAATAGGGTTTGGTAAGTTTTAACTACTATTCTAAAGTGTGACAGACTATACAACTACACTAAAAATCTATATACTACACAGCTACTTTAAAATCTACGAAAGGCTAAAAATCCTAAAAATTCTGAGGCAACAGCCTATTACCCTTTCCTACTTCTAAAATTAATTGTTTGGAGGGAGTAATTTTTTGACTATTAGAAGACTTCTCAGTTGGACATCACAACTAGGTACATAAGAACCAATACACCACTGTTTCCTTCTCTCAAGGAGTGGAAATGCCATCTCCTTTCATAACTTCATCTTAATTTAAAGTAGCATGTCCTTGGACAGTGGGAAAACAGAAAAAACCAGGGTAAAACTCAGTTGACTGCAAAGAAAATATTTTATACACCAAAATAAATGAGATTCCTCCCCTCATGCCCAGCATTGCCTCCCAGAAGAGAGAATAACCTGGTGAAGCATCACTGAAAGCACCATTATGAAAAAACATGGCCCAAATACACAACCTGAACTCCAGTCTTCTCTCAATGTGCATTTCATAATTCTGTCTGGTCTAGCAGAAACTTGTGTTTACAGGGGTGAACTAATCCCACAGTTCTAGCATTGAAATTTGACTGTCTGAGGTGGTATGTCAATGTGAAATAAAAGTACTTGCATGTGAAGTTTTCAAAGTCAACCACTGTCTTAGACTACAAAATGAAAGAAAAATAAGCTTCTTCAAAAAAATAACTTGTCCATCCAATTTAAATAAATAATCATTTAAAGTTAACTTTTAAAAATAATACAATTGAGAAGGCTGAACATTAATCTGTACAAAAACTAGTCATTTAATAAATTTCTAAATAAAGTAATTGCCCCATTATTACATCTTACCAGACAGTCTGGTAGTGTTACCTCATTATTCTCCACCTGCAACGCTGTAAGACTATTCCTTCAAATCAGGCAAAGCAGTGTGTATTTGGGGGACAGACAGTGAAGAGGATGATGGCCAAGCCAGAACACTGTTCTGTTGTACATAATCAATGCTTTGGAAGATGTTTGCACAAGCATCTGTTGCACTGACACACACTGGTTTGTGACTTCCAAAATTCTGACATGACGCTGCAATGTAGACCCAAAGGTGTTTCAGATGTGGTTGTGTCACATTTGTGATGTTGATGTACTTGATATTTTATATTGAGGGTAATGGGATAGCACAACTTACAGTGAGACAAGCCCACTAAAATGAATATTTGTGTACAGTGACTAGACCATTTCGCATTATTGCTCCAAATCTGATACAAGCCTATGGTCAAATCCGCAGCAAAATTTACACAGTACATGCTTAAAAATATGACTAATAGAAAAGATCACAAGACTGTTAAATGTAAAGCAAGTCTATTTCTTTGTTCTGCCAAAATTATACCCCAAACTGTTACAAGAGCACTAACTGTGTAAAAACACTAAATATATTTATGCTGAGTCCTGTATATTCTGGTCCCATTGAAAAGCAAGCAGTCCTGCAATTCTAGATTGCAATTATTTATTTCTATTTTAAGAACACATCAGTATGCTATGTGTGTGACCAAGACACACAACTGTGTCAACTACAGAAAAGCTTCAAATAAGTAAAATAAATTCAGAGGAAAATCATCATATGAGAGAAAAACAAACTTCTTAGCAATGCCACATACCTGACTGCACAGACTAGCAACAAAAGCAGCAGAGACTATCAAGGTGTATTCGGTAATAAAATAGCTACTTCAACAACCTGCCTGTAAAAAGGCCCCTGTGAAATCTTCAAGGACACTGTACAGTAACAGCTTTGAAGCCAAAGAAACATGAGAGAAAAAAAAAGAACAGGAAAGACTACCAGGTAGAGTTCACCAGGAGTCTTTCAACTCAATTAGAAACAAATGCCCCCCCCCCCAAGAGCAGCATACCCTGGGAAGTGACATCCCTGGTCCAGGTCCATGCTTTGTGCTACCATGTTCACAGGTATCACAGACAGTACGTGCTTCCCCTGAAACAGCCCACTGCCCTATTCTGAGAAGTGACAGAGGCTTCTCTATTTTAATTTCAAAATGACTTTACGCTACAGGTACTTCTGTTTTGCAAACAGTTGTCCAATATTTCCCTTTGGGGCAAAGAGAAGGCAAGGACAATTTGCCACATCCAAAAAAGAAATTATGCCCATCACATTAGATAAACTCAAAAGCCTTTAATCTAAAGCTTATATATTTAACCAACGATAAAACAGTTATGATAAGAACTGTACCCATGTCACTTTAATATGAATAATAAGCTTGTTTCTTCATGGAATTTTTAAAACCATGAATTAAATCCCAGTTAAGCTTCTACACTTTGACAGATTTCACTCTCAGATTTAATTGATTCTGTGTATCTATGATTGTTAGGAATCCTACAATGTTTAAACCAAACAATGAAGTTTCATCCATTCAGAGAGGCCTGACCGCGTTACTGGCAGATTAAAGAGGACTGAAACTTCCCACATTTAAACAGCAGTGCTGCCCATCAGGAATGCAAGTAGCCACTTCATATTAGGGAGATATCAAGTGGCAGGAGCACTAGAAGATAAAGCTGTTTGCAGGGAACATTTAAAAGCCTCACAAACACTGTCTATACACGGGAAACAACTTGACAATTCACAAAAACGGCTTTCTAAGTGTCATTCCACAGTGTGGATTTCACATGAAAGTCTTATAGTCATAAGCTCTATGAGCTAAGGAAAGAAGCACATACATTCACACACATTTATGTACAAACACACGCGTACAAAATTGGTTTTGATTCACAACAGACACCAGTATACCCTCAGTTTTAAAATAATGCAAGTAAAGCACCTTATATCTCAATTCCACGTTGATTTCCATGGCTATATTAGTTTCACCCAATTTAAAAGACAGCTATTAAACAAAAGCACACTATGCGTCAATTTTAAAAAAATCAATTGCAACTTAACTTGCCAGTTAGCCAAGCTAGCAAGTAGAAGAGGAATATACTGAACTCTAAAGTATAGACTTAAAAAGGGAAAGTTTTTCTAAATAATTTTCTTTTTTGATAAGGATCTGACAGTACAACTGTTAAGCTTTCTGTGACTAAATAAGTGTTATGAGTCAGAAAATGTCATTTATTTTCACGGGAAATCCCTTCTACAACATTAGTATGGGGACAATATGAAGACTCATATTTGCTTACATCTACAGTGTCAGAATTTTATTAGGTTTGAGAAAAGCAATTTCTTGTGAGTTCTTGTGATTGACTTATACTTGCCATGGTTCAGGAGACCAAATCTAATATATAATTATAGCAGCCAGCCACCCAATTTTAAGCTATAAGCAAATTTCAAATTGAGATTCTAACTTGTTTAGAAAAATATGCTTGACTTCCTAGCAGAGGATTCCAGAGTATCCCATTATTTTTTATTACTGACTTTTTAAGAGTTTATTGCTGAAAACACATAGTGGTCAACTGCAGGACTTGATTCAAGCTGGGGTCCAATGTACTGCATACAAATCAGACAATATATTGTGTAATTCTTCCATCTTAGTCAATAAATCATCTCTTTTTTTGCTTGAGCTAACAGCTAGTTCTTGATGTTGATAATCTTAAAAACTTCCTTAAATCTAAACTAAAGTGCACAAAGACTTAAGATACTGAAACAAAGGAAACAGGTACTTGAATCCTACATACAGAACAGTTTGATTAAAAAGCTCAGACAGCATGCAATTCCATTCATCTGAGAAAAAAAGTTCATTTTAACCTAAGCTGCTTACTCTCACATCATGGAGGGTTCCATCTCACCAGGTTACGCTGTCTGTCAGTGGAACAAACAAACTTTGACTTCAAATGAAAATCCCATGTGTAGAAGTGTACTTGTGGGTACATGCATAAATATATGCATAAATTTTAAAAAAAAAAAATTGAAATTTGCCCTATGGGCAATGAAATAACTAGAAATGGCAAAGAAAAAAAGAAATATTTATAATTAGCGAGAGCCTATCCAGTTATGGAGATTCTGGATTCCAGGAAGATCCAACCAATCAACCAGTCCTCTGACCCAGACTGCAAGACCAGCATTAGCACAATGAAAGCATGCTCTGACAAATGATAAAGTAATTTTTAATTTTTCCATATCTGTAAAAACCAATTAAGGCTGATGCATATTTGTGGATTATTTCAATCATTCTGTGGGAAAATTATATAAAGTGCAAGAAAGCCAAGTTTTCAATTTCCATGACATGAAATTCATTCTGATTACTAAATGCTGTGTTCTAATAGAGGTGACCTACTTTTTAAATACATGTGGTTTTTTTTAAATAATTCCTCTGAGGACAAGCTGAAGTTCAAATGAGGCTGTGATGTAAAATGAACCTTGAGACGGCAAAGGATGGAAAAGATCAACTTTTTTTTTGCCCTCAATGTGATGTGGTATCACTGGGAAGAGAAATAGTTTTTGTAAAGCTGCTCTTTCAATTGCTCTTATACCTTCAGGATATCTCCTCCCCCAATACAATTTTTAAAATATTACGTTTGCTCTTTCTCAACAGTTTTTCAAGTTGGTGCATTTCAAAAAAAGTTTACATGGGAAGTCTATGAACTGTTTGTATTTTTTGCTGAAATGTATCAGTCATAATTGATATTTTGTGAAATGGACTTAGCAGGAGCTAAAGTTTCAGGTCTGTGCCAAGGCACAGCCTCTTGTTAGACACTACTAGTAACAGGTGGCACTGCCAAGTGCACTCATTTCCAGTCCTTAGAAGGAAAATGCCAGGTTTTTAACATCACTAATAAAATCGCACCTTTTAACTCATGCTAGTGGTTTATTGTATATTTTGATGTGCCAGTTGGTATTTTAGAAAAGCATCTAAGAGAACACAGCACCCCAAGGCTAAGGATCTGCCTGCTGGAGAAGGGAGATGCTACACCAGACAACAGAGCTGCCTTGTATGCTGCTGCAGAGCCATCCCAAGATCTTATGGGTTAACTGTGAAAGGAAATAACCTTTCTAAATTTTGGTGCACCAATCCTTGAAGAGGTTCTATAAGCAATAAATGCAGTCTTCCATCCCTAAAACATAGGCAAAGGCCCAACATTTAATGCAGTTGAAGCTCCTCTGGTGACATTACTACAGACACAAAGAGCCAGAAAATTTGATATGAAATATCTCCCACCTGCTTGTTTCTCTCTGTTTCTGGGAAGAACTGCTAAAAAAGCTGTCAGGACTGATGCAAACTGGGTCAGCTACTCAGGCCACTTATTTCAGCCAACTCCGCATTTATTTCAAATCCAGTAGTGTTAATGAGATTAGTCATTCCTCTGATACATTGCAGTGAGAGGTTGGAGGATTTTTTTTCTCACTTTTTTCTTTTTGTTCACATTTTCTTCTTCCAAACTAAAATTACACATTTAAAAATCATCTCACTACTCATAAAAGCAGGATGCCTGTTTTTCACTGCCATGACTAATACTCTTGCAATCAAATATTTTAAAAAAATCTGTAAGAGCTTAAAACCAATCTCCAGAGATGAGGACACAGATATTTATGTATCAAGCCTTACTTGAAACAGTATCACCTATACAATCATAGGAAAAAATTTCCACAGGGTCTAGAAAACAGTTGCAGTATTAGCATTGAAAAGGCTTTGGAACAGAAGGGTGGGTGTGTGAGATGAGATTTGGGTACAGATGGAGGAGTAGCAGAACTTAAAGGACAGGTGCTGCAGATGAAGTTCTCATAGAGATCATGAGAAGATTACACTAAGGAAGCCAGGTCTTAGTAGCAAAAGTAGAAAGTGTATAGAAGTTAATGGACAAGACACCAGAGGTAAGAAAAGAAATATACATAGCAGATTTTAATCTTGACACTGATTTAGTATTTTGAAAATTCATCTGAAATCTCACTTCCATTTAATTTATTTCAAACCTAGCACCCCCACCATGGGTGTATAAAAAAAACCCACCAAACTTCTCCAAAGAAACAAATGAGCAAGCCAGAAGTTTATTTTCAAATTGAATTAGTTCCATATTGTGCCAAACACTCCCTCTTCACCAGTGAAACAGAAAATTAGTTATGATGGGAAATAAAAGGAGAATGAATTTCAGGGTGGAGATACACACAGACACAAAGTGTCTCCTAAAGAAGAAAGGTGGAGGTCTAAGAACCTCCACGGAAAATACAGGATGCAGTGAATATAAAGACAGATACGACAAACAAAATATTCAATGGCAAAGGCTGCACTAACAACAGTCATCTTTGTTGAAGAAAACAGGATACACAAGGATCAGTTAAAGCAATAATGGAAGCAGCTGAGGGTTGTTTACAAAAGGTACTTTTCATTTTACATTTTCAAAGAGGTTTCAAATGAGGAGTGACCCTGTTATCAAGGCAACATATCCACTTCTGAGGGGAGCGCTCCGCACTCTGGAAAAGATACAAGCCTTAGGAAGTCCCATGCATGGCACCTGCAACTATTGTATCAGCCAAGATTTTCACCAGGTTTCCTATTTTCAGTACTCCTACCTAATCAGAGAAAGACTTCAGCTATAGGCAGCCACAGAGCTAACCAGGGGGCACAGAAGACTACATTCAACTGCCGTGCTTTCTGCCCAGCTGCTGGCAGAAAGCCAAACACCAAGGAAAACCCCCAAGTGAGCAAGCAGTCTTCTTTAAAGGATTAGGACAGAAAATTAATGGACTAATGCATCTCTTACTGTTAAGAGTAAGGCAATCAATACTTAAAACAGGCATTATACCTTTCATATATTGTCAGGTCAAGGGGAAAAGTGTAGGAGAATGCTCTTTTGACCATGGCATCCAAATAAAGGGATGTGAGGCAGCAATGTTTAAGGCACATTGATTGTTGCTAGGGTGTGGGATTAGATGCATTTTGTACACAGCATTTGGAGAAATTTAATTTTTACAATATGCTAAATTCAACAGCCATACCACATGGACCAAACTCTCTTTTAAAAGGGCACAGTAGCAGAACATGCACAGAATCCCATATCATATCCTGAGACCACAGAAAAATGTCAGCTGCTATGCCACAAATTCCTTTTTTTTCCCCCAGTCTTGCACAAAACCAAGGCATGGGGTGGTTGGGGGATTTTTTTTGTGGTTTTTTGGGGTGGTTTTTTTTTTGGTTGGTTGGTTGGTTTTGGTTTTTTGGTGGGTTTTTTTTTTTTTTTTGTTCAGGAGATAGAATCAACCCAGAGAGAGAAGACAAAGTCAAAAAGACCAAACCAAATAAGAAACGTGTGCCTCAAATAGAAATGCAGTTACATTATGAGAAAATACAAAGTCAGACAATTACTCTTAGTATTATAGGGAAAGCATGTTAACACTAATTCTGCCATCTCATCCGTTTTTGTGCTCTAAATAAAGTCTTTAAATAATATGACCATAGCCAACATACAGGGATCTTCCCTTGTATTACTAAAATGTTGTCCAAAAGGTATCACTAGGCAAGAAAGGATTTGGTGTTTACATTCAATAGCTGGGGGCATAGAGGTCAGAAGATTTAAAGCAGAAGATGCAACACCATAGATTTTTTAGGAATGGAAGAGCTCAGGATGTAAAATAAGTGGGAAGAAGTTAGACTTGCTTAATAAAACCTTCATTGCTTTGTCCTCCCTGCTACCAGCCACTGCTTCACAAAAACCTAAATGCAGGCAGTGACTTGAAAACGTGCATGTTAATCAGTATCCTGATAAGGAATGCAACACCACTACCACAAACACTGCTAGGTGGCACCCAAAATTAATAGAGCTATCTAACTGTTTATCATCTCATCTTTAAATACATGTAATACCATCAATTAGGCTGTACATGTTCAACAGATACAAGCCACAACATCAAAACTAAAAGTTCTTGAAAGAATAAAATTTTGATTCATCATTATATTCTACTACATGGACTTATTATATTCAAGCCCCCTGTTTTGAAGTTTCAGGAACAGCTCACAGAAACCTGCTGTGATCTCCACATCAGTCAGCTTCATGGCTAAAATATCATGACAAATTTTACAGTGGTTATCTTCAAGGACAATGGGTAAAACTTTTTTCTTCCCCTATCCTAGACAGGGTTTAATTCTTTATGCTTCCTATCTGTCTCTGTGTACACTTGACTATTTCCTCTATTTAGATTTCTAATGTATGTATGATATATATAAATTGCCTTTGTTTAAAAAAGCATTTGGACAATGCTTCAAGATGTATGGTTTAATTTTTAGGCTGCCCTGTGCGGAGTCAGAAATTGGACTTGATGAACTTGTGGGTCTCTTCCAACTCAGTGGTTTCAATGATTTATTTGGGAAGAATAGATACACATTACTGCGTAACATTAGTCTTGGAAGAGTTCAAACCGTCTCAATTATTACTGAATATATAAGTGCCTACAGTTAAGTTTGAGCTCATTTGGAATTATGTTCAGGATAACTATGAAAGTAATAAATGAAATAATAGCCAGTGTTTCAAAATGTAAAGTACTTCATCCTGCATAGAACTTACAGGAAAGGTGGACAACTTTTTCCTAATACTTTTAACTCTGTGAATTTGGTCCTATGCATTTTCTATGTAACAAAATCAATGACTACCAACCACTCAGTAAACTCCAGAAATAAAACTATACATTTCTATTTTCACATTAATAGGCACACATCTCATTTTATAAAGCACCTGTCTCAAAACACACTGTTAATCTGAAACCAACTTTATGATCTCATACTATACCTATTATTTTTGAACACCCCACCAGGCAGTAGGGTAGCAAAGATGATAGTGTGTTAGTGATAGAATTACAAAGAGTTTCCTGTTATCCTACAGTAACATAAAAATAAAGGCACCCACCCACCCACGCTGCTGTCAGTGAATCAATCTTTCCTTTGGCATTATCTGTGGAACAAAGAATAGCGGCTGTCCATATTCTTAGGATAGCTTGCATACAATCTAGGGTAAGATTTCTTTCAGCAAGAAACACACTGCCCATGAAGAAGTCACTGAACTTTTCTCCTGAAGCACAGTTACACAGTTATAATTACACAGTAAATCATCTAATCAATCCCACATCACAGAGCAGCAATAAGCCTCAACTGTCCCTGAAAATGACAACATGTAACATCTGCTACAGTTTGCAAAATCATACTGTAGGGGGAGGAAAAAAAATGCTACTCTGGGAATCAATCAATCAATCAAAGAGTTCATTTAAATATAGGCTGGAAACAAATGTATGCCTGATGAATGTAACACATTTGAAGTATATGTATAATAAAACTATGAAGTCAATTGGGTCATTTCATTGGAAACCACAGAATTAGTTAATAAATACTACTTCTGAGAAATAGGCAACTAAACTCCACATGAAAATTATTTTTAAATTAGCTTAAAAAAATAAAAAGAATGTAGGTAGTGCCCGTGTCCCGCCATTTAAATTTGGTACACGTCACAAAACAGCCCTACCTGGAGCTGTGAGGTAATGAATACAGCACAGCTCTGATTCTCAAATAAACAAAAGGTAACTTCAGCAAATTACATTCAACATGTCATACACATGTATTTCTTGTTTTCTTTTGCTGTTACATCTGAAATGGCTGAATTGATGACACTTACTAAAACATGGACTAACAAAAGAGTCAAGAAAAAGGAGCTTCAGGTGTGCTACAACTAATTGCTCCATACTGCTAAATAGCTGTTATGATATGCACTGCCTTTCTAGCAGGTCAGTTAGAGTTAGTTATAAAGCACTGTAATAAAGTTTCATACTTCCAACCCCATCAGACACCTGTACTTGTAAATCAAATGAGGAAACCAGGAAAATTCTGTAATTATATACTTGATACTGATAAGATTAAAAACAAACAAAGAACAGGAATTATTTTTTCAAAAGGAATACAAAATCAATTCGTTGAGAGACCTGTACACTAGATACAGATTAGAAAAGACAGAATAATCAATAAATTGAAAACTAAGTCAGTACACAAAAAAAGAGGTATGAGGTCATCTCCTGACTTTTAAATTATTTGTACATCTCAAGCAGATAGGTCAGTAAAGAAAGCCCTAGGCACTAAATAATACAAATCCTTAACCCAGCAAACAAAACCAGAACTACGAGAGTTCAGCTGATTTTTGGCAGCAGGAAAAGAAAAAGGTGTAATCTAAGTTTGTACAAATGACTCTTTTTTTCAAGATATATCAAAGCTGACACGTAGATCACCTGAGAAGTGTTTGCACTGCAGCAACTGCTGCTATATAATTGTCAGCCAGGCAACTAACAATGTTTTCTATAGCAAGAGATGAAAACCAACTCAAAGGAACTTGCCATAGAAACTAAAGCAGATGTTTACTTTGCTTTTAGCACTGTATTTGCCAAAAATATTTTGAGATCAATTGGTTCTAGCAGTTGCATACAAAACTCAACATAATTAAAAATCTATTCTATTGCCTTAAAACATATGGGGGAAGTACACAGCCTGGGCTGTACATCAATCAACACCACAACTTGCTCTTCAGAAGTTGTACAAAAAGATCTGCAAGTCTTCTACAAATACAAAAAGGTCTACTTTCAAACTGTCAATTGCCATTAAAGTAATGCAATACTTTTGCAAACCTAGAATCAATCTGTACACTATGAACAGATTTTTTCAATGCTAAAGGATTTTTCTGGTCCCCTTAGTCCATAAGATAGTCTTGTTACTGGTCCATCAAACTGTAAGTGTTTAGAACAGAGTGGTAGAGCTGAAACAATGTCTTGCTGTGCTTCTGGAAGTTCTATGTAGTTTAGGGGAAAGTGAGTAACATTGCACATTGCAGCTATGGATGCTGCAGGTTTTACTCCATGCCAAGAATAACTGTTTTTTTAGTGCAACCAGTATCAGTCATTTTAGGCTTAAAAATTTGTCATTGCCAGTATAAAGAGTTTTGAACTACTTGCATTTGTAGTCCAGACCATGTTTATACTTTGAATCAGCCTGAAGACCCTACAGCAGTCATGTGGCTACAACAAGCCTTCAAAGAGGACAAAGTACAGGAAAGTAATAGTCAAAATTAGCCTTGTATTAGAGCATCAAAAACACACAATGACTTTTTCTAGGTCACTTTCTTATAGTATAGCTAGTACTCCTAAAACCCGGAAAAGAAAATAACGCTGGCAACATCTCAAGAAACAGTTTTCTCCATCTCAAGACTACAAAGAGCTAACAGAGACTTTCTACATGCAGTTCATTATACATTTAATACAATTTCTTCTCCTGTTACAAAAAGAGAATCTGTGTAGGCCAAGCTAAATCGGAAACATGGAAGGACTTCAAACTCCAGAAGTGAATTTTTAATCAAGACAATTATTGTTACAATTAGCTGCTTAGTTGTAACATTTGATGCAAGAGCCTATTAATCCATTCAGAGCAGCCTGAACTGGCCTGACTGCACATTTATTTTTCTCCAACATCACAACCCTCACAATTAGGATGAATCCTCTTACACACATTGCAAGCATCCATTCAGTGGAAGATTAGTGTAATATTAAGGCCATCTGAAGTACAGAAATGAGCAGCACTGAATGTTTTATTGTGCAGCCATTTGGTTATGCACAAGAGGGAACAACCCAGCCAAGACATCTGGCACAAATTACCATCATTGCAATTTTTTGCACGACTTTAAGAACTCTGGTCAGCACCTGCATGTCAACAAGAAAGTCACAATGCGATTCCAGGGCCTATTCTTAAGGAAAGCCAGTCTGGCAAGACTGAAGAACCAAAATACCAATCTGCTTTGGCACAAAATTAAGCGGGCACAGAATACTCCACCTTCCTTATAAAGCTCAATATTACAAGGCTAAATATCCAGTTACCTTTTTTTTTTTAATGGAAAGGGTCTATTTAAAACAATATTCCTCCCCCTGTTCATAAACCTAGTATGATAGTCAAGAGATACCACTCTACCGATTGTAGCTGGCTACACTCTTTTTCTGTCCTGGCTCAGAGAAGCTGAAGAGCGTGAATTAAGTCATATTTATGGCTGTCCCAAGTCACCTACCTGATATAGGGATCCCTCCCAGACCTGTGCTGTGTTGTGGTGGGAGATTCAAGTCCAAGAAATTACTATTTGAGGTGGGATTTGCTGTGTGGTTCAAGTGCATGATGCTATTGCGTGGGAAGGCCATCCAAGGATAGCGAGCTGCTTGGCCTGGAAAACTGAAGGAGTTGTAAACTGCTCGATGTTGCTGAAACTGTGGGAACCTCTGTGGCATGACTGGAAAGGTGCTACTGAGAGAGTTGGCATTTGTGGGTGCAGCAGGATGCAGGAATCCAGAGCCTGGCCCTTTGGCAGTTGTAGTGTGTGGGGTAGGGTTCTGAAGAGATGTGGGCGAAAGGGAAGGTTGGTCTTGGACTGACAGTTCCTTCTCAATCAGGTCTGCTAAGGCTTTGCGGGTGATGTCAAAGGGGTCAAACCCTAAGTCGTCCTCTTGCTGTTTGGAGGAACCAAACCCAAAAGCTGCTTGCCAGTCTGTGGAGGAGGATACTGGTATAGTTTCTGTCAGAGAGGAAAGGAACAGGATTTAGAACAAGAATTAGTAACTATTTATCCATATAAAAGTTTTAGTCTGTGTATCTGACTGTGGTCTGTTATCTTTCATATAATACTTCTTTATACATTCCCCAAAGACACCTTATTCATCAGCTTAGAATGCCATTTTCAGATCAAACAGCCATAGATTTCTACTAAAGGTGAAGTGTTAGAACTAGCAAATAGTATTTTTACTGCAGAAATGCTCTGTTCCTGAACTACAGAAAAACCTTATCAAATAGCTGTTTTCAGTAATAAAACCAAATAGAAAGTCACCAATATACACTCACTTAGAACCTTCTTTTCACCCATATTAATTCATGAAAGTGTGAACAAGCAGAGTTTAAATAAGGCTGTTATTCAGTTAAGTATTTTGCTTTCAGTATGAAAGCTGAGCAAGAAAGGTGGGCAGGAGATGTTCCTCCTCAAAAGAAGTGATCTCCGAACAGTGGTTTAGAAAAACCAAACCAAAACCAAACCAAAACAAATCCACAAAAAAATTCCCTACTCTCTATCATTATGAAGAAAACAAGCCAAATTCTTGAGCAGAGATATTGATAAAACAAAAAAAATAAGGAACTACATTACAAGATACCGTTAAATATTTTGAGAGTGTTGCAAAAAAAACAAAAAAAGGGTTATCAGAAATTGCCTGCATTTTCAACTAATACTTCATTTCCTGACACTCTTAATTTTCTTATTCAGGTTCAGTGAATGCTGGGTCTACTTTCACAGTATTTTTCCTCAAAACTGTGGTCATGCAAGCTAAGTACAAGGGTAGTATCACTCGCAACATTAACTCCCTCTGCTGGTAGGGACCTGGTCTACTGCTTTAAGTAGGTTTAGTATCCTCTCTTAGAAAAGAAATTTACACTTCTATTCTTACTCTAAAATCCATGACAATAAAGAGTTGCTTGATCGACAAAAACTTGTCCTCTGCATTCTTATTTAAATAGCAACCATCATTTTATATTAATTACGATCTCTACTACCTGCAAATTGTCTCTCATTGCTACTTAATCCTCACAAAATTGGTACATAAAGTACTTTAGCAGCAAGTAATTCCCTTGGTAATAATATTGTTTACAAACAGATAATAAAAAAAAAATAATATTGCTTACAAACAAATTATGACATCCAGAAGCAAGATAAACATCAAAAGATGACTAATCACTAAGTAAACCAACTCTGTCATAAGGTAACATTTACATTCTATTTTTTACTGATAATGTTTAATTATACTGGTAACCATTCCCAAGACTATATAAATACACCTAAACCCGTGTTTCATTCATATGATGTGGTATTTCATAGCAAAGTACCTGGAAAATACAGGTATTTTTCAGTTGATGCAATTAACCATATTTTTATCTTTTTTGAATTTATAGAATATCACTTCAGAAGGAGAAAGATTAGGCACCTTGAGGTAGCTATACAGGATACTAAAGAAAATACTGAATTCTACAGAACAGCTTCTGGTATCAGAATTACAGATTATCAGACCGATATATACTAAACCCTGTATTTTCTTAACTCTCAATAAAAACCTTTAACATTAAATACTAAAGCATACATGTCACATCCTATTATTTAGACAGGTATGTTGCTAAAATAAACTAAAATAAGCAGTCTAGTAATTTAGTCATACAGTTTGAAAGGTCTGTAAAGATTCTTTTAGAAGCAACCCTTAGGTCAGTGCAATTCATTTGTAGTTAAGTGGCAAATTTTAACCATTTGTGGAGGGTGAAAACACAGTATGGAGCAAGTCCCAGAGTTTTAGGTTCTGCACAGTTTTAAACCTCAGCTGCAAAAGCAAGCAATAGCCAGCCATATAACCTGTGTACATACCTGATGTGAAGAGGCTCTGTGGTTCTGGTGCTGTGGGCCAGTCACTTGAAGTCTGTGGAGAGCTGGGGAATGGAGGAAGCCCACTAGGGATGGGATTAGGGTGCCGGAAGTTGTCAGAGAAGAGTGACTGTGATTCTGTTACAGCCCCTTCAAAAGGAGACCGTGCACTGTGATTAGATGAACTGATGGGTATAACTGGATTGGGTTTTGTTAAACCAGGAGGTGGTGAAGGTGTGTCACTGTTTGTTATCTACAGGCAAGAGAGGAAGACAAGCAATTAGGATGAGTGTTATATATAAAATATTCTTCACTAATTCAGATGAAAAATTTCCTCAAAGTTTTTGGCCACAATTACCTTAGCTATATAGCTCAGCACAAGGTCAAACAAAAATCAATTTTGCAATTGCATTTTTAAATTTTGTTTAAAATTATGATATACTTCAGAAAGTACTTGGTTCTCCAACTACAAAGTGCACCAAGTCCTCAAACCCAATTGTTACTTTCACAGCATTTATCTTTATGTCTTACCTGCTGAGAGCTGTCACCATTTCCTATACTGAGAGAATCTGAAGGTTTATCGATAGGGCTGCAAAAGTGGGAGGGGAAAAAGACAATAAGACACTCAAGTATTTAACGTGAATATCAACATTTGCTTTCACAGTCGAAGACAAGCCTTAAAACAAAAACACAGCAAAATTAATAAGTAGGAATTAAGAAGGAAAAGAATACACTTATTTTTTATGAGACTGCTTTTTTAATCATAAGCATTCCAATCATTTGTCATATACTGTAATACTTCTTTCCACCACTCTCCACTCTGCTTGTTGACAGCTTAAAGGAACAAAAGAAAAAGTTCTGAACATGTTCACAGCAACTCTATGCCATACAAAAACCCAGGACTCTACTGCTATGGCAGTTATTTTGTAATAGTCCGTTCCATCTATGATACTATTGGAGAGAAACTTGGGAAGATTTATTTTCCAAATATGCAAGTTTTCAGTTCCCATGCAAGTCCTAAATAAATCTGGGGAAAGATTAAACATTAAATTAACTAGTCCTGGTGGCAACAGCCTTTATGCTTTTGACTAGCAGAAGTTAGTTCCAAGGTAAGAAAACTGAGTTTTGAGATGACAGAATGGAAAAAAGACATAGCATAAAGAACTGCCCAAAGTAAAGAGAATATAAGACACAGGAAAAAACAACCTCAGAAAGCTATTCACTGCAGATTACCATGACTTGGTTGATATGGCACATCTCAGGATTCAAGATACTGACAGGCATCTGTGAATTGCCTTATTTATGCTAAATAGCACACTAATGAAATGGCATTAGTTCAAGTTCACACTAAAATCTTAGCTTTACAACTTCAAGGTACTCTCATTTTTATCTACCCGTAAGAGATGATGCACAAGCATCAGGCTGTGCAGACCAATACGCAGATCCTATAAACAAGGACCAGAAGAACATTAATTTCAGTTCCATTAAGAGGTCACAATGGGATACAAGTCAAATTACAGCCATGATGTGTTAGTACAAGACAAATATATGTAACAATTTTTCTTAACTGGGTGCAAACTTCAGATTTTACATACATCTGGTTTTCCCCTTACTGCTGGAAAGTTCAGCTACTGCATACAGCCATATAGTGAGGCCAACAATTCGTAAGATTGCTTCCCCTCATATTTGTTCCCCTCATCCCAAAATGACTAGTCGAAACCCAGCAGAACTACCTCTTCATTCTAAACAAACTGTGTAAGAGTAATCTACCCACAATTTTTTTTGCGAAAAAGACTGAGTCTACCTCTAATAGACAAATGAAGCTGGAGTATTTATGACTATAAAAGAAAAATCCAAAGAATATCCTTGCAAACGAGCATTTCTCCAGTGAAGATTTACAAATACTTTCTATTCAGTGATCCAACAGCATGAATAAAGTTCTTCTATTTGAAACAAACTGCTGGTTGGTAATTTCTCAATAAAGCAAAAACATTTGCTGTAGACTCTTCATTACACAATAAATTCTGATTGTAGAGCTGATATTCCAGTCAAATTCTTTTCCTACACTTAGCAAAGTCACAATGCTGCAATTTCAAAACCTATGTGGTGAGACAACTTTTAATGACAATCTAAATGGTGGAAGTGTTTATTATGCTTGAACCTGCCTAAGGAGCCTTTAGTTGCAAGACAGGCTTCCAGCCCTCAGGAAACCTGCTACAATAATTTTACTTACAGTTAATACATTATTTTCAGGAAAAAAGGAAGCTGTACATCGCTGAGATGCAACCACAGGCTCTCTGATCACTCCTCAACAGGACTACCATTAAGCCTAACAAGAAGGTACCACTTTCAACAACACTCTCAATGTTAATTGATTGGTTCAACATTGATTTAAAATGAAGATCGGCTACCTAATCAGAAACACCATCCCTTGAAATATTAGGGTTTACCTTGTTGCTTTCCCATCCAACCTGTGAATGAGCCTAATCCGTATTACCTCAGGGGTCCATAAAAAACAAAGCAGCACGACTATAGACTAAGATTGGAACTGCAAGTGATGCTTAAGATGGAAGAGGACACTAGTTCTATTCAAGGAGGGCACCAAAGAAGAAAAAAAATGTTGGCTGGCAGTAAGAGCTTACTGAAAGCAGAAGAATTACTTCCTCTACACAAAGCAGCCTCAGTTGAATTTGTTGCCCTGTTGTTCTGTAACTGAGTGGTAATTGGGGAACCCTTACCTCTGTAGTTGTGTTTCTGGAACACATCACTGTAAGGATATGACAGATATTCAGCCCTAACATTTAACTCCCCTCAATTGAAGCTTTTCCAAGTGACAAGCCTCCTGATGTACAGCGAATAGTGTGTTACTTTTGTGGAAGCTTCTGCATAGAAAAAAATGAAGGGATCAGCTCTGACTGGGACCATGCAGTTGTACAAGCTGTTGAACCCCTGGTTATTCCATTCCACTCAGCCCTCACCTGCAACATCACTTACTAACTTCATTTTAGGGCTCTCCTGCACAATCTGCCAATCAGTCTTTTTGACATGGGCTATGCTAAGCACAGCTTTTTGTGACCTGATCAGGATTTGAATCCAGTCTCCAAGCAGAGAGAGACTGAAGAATCATTCCCTCCACACCAATCAGTGAGAGAGAAAGCAAGCTATCTGAAGTATAAAAGGCAGCACAATTACCCGAAATCTGAGTCTGCACCATCTGGAGTCATGTGTTCTGGGTCTGTGCCATTTTCTAATATGGGAGGCGTTTTCCTGTGTTCCATTGTTAAACCGTTGGCTGATTTACTTGAACTCTGTAATGATGGCCAGGCATCTTTGTTATTATTGTTGGGTCTGGAAAAAGGCAAGAGTAAAATAAAAAAATAAAAAAAAAAAAAAAAAAGAGTTCAAGTTATGAAGAAAGTGTTTTAAAAATTGTAAACACTGGGGAAATAAATCCTTGTGCCAGACAATCTATAAGAATAGATTTATCTGGATATTATTTCTCAGATTTTAAATTTAAAAAAAATAATTAGTGGGATAGGTAGGGTAGAGAGAAAACCAGAGGGAATTCTGCTTTCTTTGCTGAATAGACAGCTGCTCTGCCAATGCTGAAGTCCAAACTTGTCCATTTGGAGGAGAGAAAAAATATTAAAATAAAAATTAAAAAAAAGCCATCAACAGTTCAAGTGTCCAGACCTCTGCATACTTCATTTGGAATTACTTGCTTTGCCCTGAAGTATTTTTAAGTTCTGTAAGTCACAAGCTAAATCTTTCTTTTCGGATACATTTTATATTCCAGGCCCTATCAAGCCTGGCCCCAACAGACGAAGTTTATGTTTTACATCTACACAAGACTCCACAGCTTTGCTAACAGACCATGAGACCAGTCAGACCACCACACTGTTCATTCATGTTACTGTTCCCTTCATTTCCAGCTTAAAGCCATAATTACTTTCTTTTTATAAAGTAAAAATAAAGTTCATTTCAGAGTGCACAACAGAACTGAAAGAAGTTCAAGAGAGGACTCCAAGTCCAAGTCTTGCTGAAAATTGTTATATTCCATACAAATTGAAGCAAGATGGAATATAATCCATAACTGAATGCATTCAAATACAGTGTTATCTGCTAACCCTGCAATTTTATTATAAGAGATCTGCTTTTGTGTTCTTAAGTTTTTATATTAACTTTAGCTTTTCATTTGTTTAATTAGGAGCTGGTTTTAGTGTCCAAGTGCTGCCTAAGGATGAAGCTTTCACAAAAAAATTTTTATAACATATATGCCCCTCCTAATGCTGCCCTTTATTAGTATGTTCTTACTACATGGTCTAATATTGACTCCACATCTTTGGGTCAACTTTGTAATTTCAATATCAGAATCTGGAAATTCCTGTAGCTGCTTATAGCAACATAAGTGTTTCCTACTCCTATTCAGATAAAATTAGTAGTAGTAGCGACCCTCAAATCTCAGTTAGTATGTAAGATTTGCTCTTCTGAGTCCATCTTTTCTTATGTACCTATAAAATATGTACACAGATAAGAGCCTTGACCTGAGGTACAGATCTCATCTTGGCTTTGTACACATTTGGACTAAGAGATATCAAGCTGATCAGATATAGAACATCAAGGAATGAAGACATCAGAAGCGCAATGTCAATAATTTAGTATTCTCACCCATACAAAGGTGAGCTGTAATCTAGATATATCAGGAGTTTCAATCCATTAACAGATTTATTTTAAATATGCAAATTTAGGTCCAGTGCAGTGCATAAATGCATATAGCCATCTCTATACTAAAACTAACTTTAAAATGTCAGTTAGAAGTCAGTTTTGCATCCAAGGAGAAAGGTAAAGAAATCGGTTTATGTTTTGGTATGGGGTTTTGTGCATGTGGGTTTTTTTGTTTTGGTTAAGTTCAAAGTTACATGCCTCTCAAGGGCTGCTCTCTAAAAGACCAGCAGGTGCTTAACAAGTGCTTTGACTTGCGGCATAAGAAAGCTTTAATTTCAGTTCTTTAGGAAAATGTCATCAGGAAAACAAAAAAAGCTTGATCTGTTTTAAACGTAGAATATATCTCCAATTGAAAGAGAACACAATCACTATGATTATCACATGACATACCAAGAGAAGCGTAGACAAAGTGGTACTGGGTGATTTCAACAGTTGCCTTTAGCAGAAAGAAAAGGTCTGCAAACAGGACTTTTCAAAATAGAAGACGACTGCAGAAAAACTTATCAGTGTTTAAGAAGCTGTTTTCCACTACTGGATATTTATAATTAAACATCTGCTACTTAGAACTCAATTTCTGTTCAATTCCAGAATGAATCAAATCCTGTACCCCAGAAACATAAGAACAACCACAGATTTGTCAGAGACTCTGACAAACTGCCAGAAATATTAATATCATATCAACGAATCAAACAAAAACAAGAACCCAGTAGGGTAGAAAGCTGTGAAAGAGAACAACCAGTTCAAAAGCTACATTTTGTACTGACAGGATGGGACTTGAAGAAACATGTCAAAATCCCAGCTGCAAGAAATTCACTTTGCAACCCTAAACGTGGTGTCTAGCCATTATCAAAGAACAGAGTCCATGTTGTGATGCTGCTGCTCAGTGACAAGAGAAATTAACTCCAGACCACTTGATGCCTTTAGAGTAACATGCCATTTTTTCCCCGTAAGTGCTAAATGTTAGCACCACAGACTGGCCAAGTTCCAACTCCTAATTGCTCCCCAAAGGTTTAAAAGTTTGCTTCAGCTCCACATAGAGCATTCTTCCCTAGATGGTATAATTTGTTTTGCTGGGATCTAATGAGGTTTCATATTAAAATTATTTCAGACTTTGAGCATAAAATAATCAATACCCAAATGCAAGAACTGGTGTATTTGCTTTATTTGCTGCACTTCACCTTCCAAGTCAAAACTGAACCAGTGTCCAAGAAATATGAAGTGGCACTGTCCTTAAGAAAAAAGATCCAACTGGAAGTCCTGACCACTTGCAGTCAAAGAGTATATGACACTTCCTTCAGAAGTTAAAGATGATAATCCCAGTACACCATCTAGGATGTACACCAGTTCTCAGAATTTATTCAAGCTCCACTGGTAACATTTTAGATCCAGTACCCATTTTCTTGCTTAGGCTGCTATGCATTGGCAAACTACTGTCTGAAAAAATCAGCAGTGGATAAACTGCTACACAGCATAAACTCTGATTACAAGGCCAAGGTGCATATCAGGTGCAATCACATTCCACTCTGCCCATCTCCTTTGATTTTCATCTCCATAAAAACAGTACAAGAAGGAGTGGAGGAAATTGTCAACAGTTTTTATTTCTTTGTCTTAAATATGACATTTGAAGGAATAATTAAGGTCTAGTGACCTTAGACTTCCATTTATCTTTGTGTGACTATATCCTCATATGGACAGAAATCTTTTCATAACTTACTGAACAAACTACTTCAATGGAACATTATATTACCAAGCCATAATAAGTGATATGTGCAATTAAAACATAGTGAAAAAATATATGGACTGCACTACAAATCATGATGTATAAAACACAAATCAAGACTACAAGGTGTCCCAGTTATGAGAGTACAGACTGCGTTCATAACGACACCATACCAAGAAAGAAGACATCTGGTCTTTCGCAAATATTATGCACTTTTGCAAATAGAAAACACGAGATCTTTTTTCAGAATAAGATTATCTTTTTCTGAACTACTGATCCAAATGTACACAGCAGAAACACATCTTCCCTAAGGAAGCCTCACACTCACTTTATATTAGAAGAAAGTGGTGCATGTGTTCTGGTTCCAGCCAGGACAGAGTTAATGTTTGCAGTAGCCAGGAGGGGGCATGGTCAGGACCTGGAGATTATTTTATACCACCTCATTTTCCAGAGATAGGGATGGAGTCCCTTCTGGGTCACATTGCATGGTGGGAGTGGTCAAGTACTCTTGGGGTTTTCTGCAGGGTGAGCAATCACTTGTGAATTGTTTGCCTCTTTCTTAAGACAAGATGGTCTTACGCTCTGCCAGGGGAGGTTTAAGTTGGATATTAGGAAGACATTTTTTACAGAGAGCAATCGGACATTGGAATGGGCTGCCCAGGGAAGTGGTGGACTCACAGTCCCTGGAGATTTTTAAGATGAGACTGGATGTGGCACTTAGTGCCATGGTCTAGTAACCACGGCGGTGTTGGATCAAGGGTTGGACTTGATGATCTCGAAGGTCTCTTCCAACCCGGTTGATTCTATGATTGTACCCTCTCATCAGTATTGTTGCTGTTACTGTTGGTTGTCTTATTTCATTGTTGTTTCCAGTAAATTGTTCTTATCTCAACCTGTGATCATCACCTTTTGTGCCTCCAATTCTCCTCTCCAGCCTGCCAAAGGGGAGGGGGCAGGAGGACAGGGGGAAGTGACAGTGGTGCATGGGTTTGGAGTAGTTTCAGTGGGAACACTGAACTGGAGAATACCATTCCTAAACCACAATATGTCCCTCCACAAAGAAAATCTGTATCAGAGTTTATCACATAATAAGTACCAAAAAGAGCAGGCAACTTAGGGAATGCAATAGGAATAAGAAAGTTTTCTTTCAAATAACCAGAAAGCAAGCATGGCCAGTTAGTCCATCATCAGTACTTACGCATCATACCTCTGCAGTGCTGTCACTTTGTTCTTGTTCTTGTCAACTGTACCCGTAGATAACTGGAGAAAGTTGGGGTTTAGTTTGTATAATTCTTGCAGTAGTTTCTGTTCATATTCCTGGTGCTTACCCGCCTAGGAAAATAGAAAAACTCACAATGAATAAATACTGGTTTAATATATATTTTTATAGTTATAATATTTTTATATACAATATACATATATACATCCCAAAGCTTAATAATCTAGCTTTCACAACTCAACAGGTCACTCCTGTCAAACTCAAAACAGTGCTTCTCATTCTCAGCACAGATGTGATCTCAACAAATCTAAAGCTTGTCTAGAAATCATTTGGATGCACCTACCAATTTATGATTTCTGAGACTTCTAAAGAAGAAAAATAGCTACAACCTTATTAGAACTTGATACTCAGTTCTAATTAAGAGCTTCACAATATACCTTAAAATTCACAAACAGCTATATCTCCAAGGCAGTCTGCATTTGATATATCAACCCTACCAAGCTTTTCAGAGGATGGGAAGGAATGAAGAGTTCCTCTTAAGCCAAAATTTCTTCCGAAACAGAATTTTTTTTATCAGCTTAATAAAACAGCTGAGGTGGTCTGAGTGTTAACTGTGATGTGACAAACAGTATATTCTAAGCAATAACTAATAAATCATTCTTTTTAATAACTGAAAAATTGAAATATTCTTTGAATCGATTGAGAACAATTTCTTGCTTTCAGAAATTGAGGAGGACCAATCCAACTCTAGAATATTAGAATTAGGCAAGGAAGAGAGTATTTTTCAGTCTAGTTTGCAGATTATATTCTGGGGCTAAATATATAAAACAAAACTAGGAAGATCTATGCCCACATTTAAAGTGACATCTGAAACAAATTCAAGATGAGCATTCATGTTTTTTGTAGGTTGTTATGACACTCAAACCTAGGAATTATTACTTGCAAGTTAAGTATTGTTATGAGTTCAATCAATGCAAAATAGAACAGTGAAAGTGAAGTTGTCAACAGCTTTTATCTACAGTTTCCAGATACTACAAGATGTCCTTTAGCAAAGGAAACAAGTGCCAAGATTTATGGTCAGGTCTTCTGAATCTTAAGTCTGACACATGCAAGTTATTATCTATCATTTCTTCAGTATTGATTTCAAAGTTCTCACACTACTGGTACACCTAATATTTCACATTTTTTGCATTACTTAATTGCCTTTATAAATGTGTCAGGTAACACATGAAGGGAGAGGCAGTCTAAACCATACTAGCCCTCTACTGATCTGTGAACTGGCTGTTACAGCTCAGAAAAGAGATATTGAGGTTACTGCGTTAATATTAAGGGAAACTTGACAAAACTAACTGGATAGCAGTTTAACACAGGCAAAAGAAGGCACTTTACAAAACAGCTGGTGAACTGGGGCTTGCTGCCATAAAAGTCTATAGGGTTGACAGTATCAGGTTCAAAATGGATTAAACAAATTCATGTCTGACAGCTCTATAAAAAACTAAAAAGCCTAGACAGGAAAACACCCTCAAACATGTATAACATAACAGATCTAGGTGGTGGGAGAAATACAGGGAAACAAACAGGGAAGGTGGCCTAATTTGCAACTTGTCCTTGAATTTTACCTTCTATTGCAATTGTCTGCAACAAAATATATACCATAGGGACTATTAATCTGAACTGGCAAGGTAGTTTTTTTAATTTATGAAAATGTAGCTGAAGTCCTCATAAATAACTGCTAAGTGTTTAACAGATATGAACATTCTTCCTTATTCTCTGGCTTACATCAGCCTAACACATCAAATAAATTCTACTAGAACAACATTTAGGCTGGCACTAGGGGTGGGAACTCCTTGCTTCATGGACAGACTATGTGCAAAAATTACAGCACAAATGCAAGGCTGGCATGCTTGAGATTGAGTTTAAAAGCTCAAAGATGGAGACACCCAAAAGGCCTCAGAATGCACTGCTTTTGAGACAGTAAATCTATCCATGTACTGGGGTTCCCTACCCCAGACAATAAGCATTTTGATGTTGCGATAATAAAAAGAATCCCAGTATCATTATTTAGATGTTATTACAGTTACCCTCAATGTTTCATTTGCAAATGGTTTCTATACACTTCACAGAGTAAAAAGGATACCCAAATTCAGAGAGCGTGGTCCATCACAGTACAAGAGTCAATCCATTGTAACTGTTCACACACACAAATGCTACAGCAAAACCCAGATCTGCACTAACTTCTTTCACAAAGATCTGAAATAACATATTACCTTGTACTGGTGTGAAAAAAGGGCAAGTAGCTAACGCAAGGTTACTCGAATTCTTGGCTAAGATTTTTATCTCCACCTTTTTGCCTCATGAATACTCATCGTACTTTTCAGACTTTAAAAGCAACATGCAACCAAAAAATTGAACTAACTGCTCTCTTCCAATATGCAACTGGATAATCACCTTTTGGATTTCAAAATTAATTTCTGCCATAACATTCAGCAAATGGCTACACTACACAGATTAAACCACTGACAGTAAGACATACATGCCATGTTTCATGTGTTTCCCATTCATTAGACTTACCTGCATTTCTTCTTTTGTGAAACTGGCTGCTTCATCACCTAGTTCATGTAGATACATGCAGTCTGGTTTTGGACACTGCATATTTTTTAGAAAATAACTGCAATATTTTGTTGTACCTAATGATGCCTAAAGGAAAAAAAATCATTACTTAAACACTGGAGGTTAAGAATGCCTTTTACCATGTAAGTTAAAAAAAGCTGTATTCCAAAAAAAAAAAAAATTGTCACCCCAAGATCTGGAATTCCATCTTAATGTACTTCTGACAGAGATGGAATAAGAAGTCCATTTGTAAGAAATCTATATACTTGAGGATTAGATAACTAGTATGCATTTTTATTTTCATCCAATCTAAATAAATGCCAAAATAAGAGCTCAGTAAGTATTTCCATTCCTAATCATAAGGAGATAAATAAGTAGCAGGGTCAGGAAATGAATGTTAACTGGATTTTCTATAGCCACCAATTTCGCCAAGTCAGCCTGAATACCTGTTTACATGGACACCAACAGGACAAAACTTCGATTTTTCAGGGAGCTTTTGAAGGTGTGATATATGGACTACAGAAACGCTTGGTAAAAGCAGTCTATACAACAAAAAAGCCACTGTGAGAATGCAGAGGTGGTGCATCTCTGTCTCATCTGCATCTCTGTTTTAAAAAGTTATCTGCTAACGCACCAAAACATTGCCTGCTGGAACCTCACTGAACTTCCACGTTGGGATTGGTGTTAGGAAAAGAGGTCAAAATTCAATACACTTATTCAGCAACACAGGCATATCTCTGCAAATAAAATTTTATACTGTGCACTGATATTAGTGTCCTAGAACACACACGAAAGAATGTAAAAACATTTCCACCTTAAGTGTTCTGCCGTCTACCACCACATTATTGACGCACTGTATGGCTCTGAGGGCATCTTCTGACCGGATGTAGGTTACATATGCACTGGCACTTGGACCCTAGGAAGAAAACATACACTATTTATTATTTTTCTTTCCCCAGACAGATCTGATCATTAAGTTGCCTTTTCAGCTGCTCATTTCATAAACTGGTATATCCAAGGTTCAATGTTTTTAACAGGAAACTGGCAAAAAAGGTAGAATTCATAAAAACTCATATGTGAGGCATAAAGAACGGAGAAAAGAAGAAATGCATTGAAATACTGCTTGAAAGTTCTAAAAATACTTAAAGGCATTTTATCCCCAAAATGCAGATTAGTGAATAAATGCCATACTGCTGCTTCTTCAAAAGGTTCTCACCATCTCCCAATTTTCCATCTTTCTACATGGCATCTTGCATCCAACTTTGAGAGTCTTGTTGGACAATGCCTCAGTAACTTAAAATAATTTGATTCTTGCAATGTTGTTTGGTTTTGGGCTTTTTTAACAGTCTTTAACCTACTGCTTAATCAGAAATAGGGGGTCCTGGATTCACTTTCCACACCATGTTATTCCCTAAAGGAATTAAAAAAATAAAAAAAAAATCACAAGGGTCTCTGACTTACCTGTGAGCCTGCATATGACGTGCTGTTATTAATGACAACTTTGTGTATTTTACCAAACTTCCCAAAATATTCTGGTCGTTTCAACACCTACAAGAAAAGAAATTTAAAGTGGTATACTTAAAATTCATACAGAGTACCCGTCTTCTGTGAAACTGCAAAAAACCAGATCTCTCCTACAAAGAGGAGGAGAGCATGTAGATTTAAATTTATTTTTTTTCCCCACATAAAACATGATTACTTGCAATACAGAGTATGGTAATACTGCAGAACTTTAATGATGGATATTCCACATTTTATACTGTATTTTAAAAAACTCTTCGGTAGTACTCCAATCACCCTAACCCTACCCTGGCAAGATACGTCCCATACTGCATGAAACATTTCTGTATTTATCTATTTTATAATTTGGGGGGGGGAGGGGAAAGAAAAATCACATTTATTCCAGTTTCAAAATAATTAATCACGTTAAACTTTCATTCAGCTATATTAATTACTAGGTACAAAATGCTGAATCCTGACTTACTTGCCCCACTCCAAAAAGAAAAAGAGTAAACCAACTAGCTCAAGATAGTCTCAAATTGTCTAAAGACCTGACTAAGTGCAGGAAGACAATACAGGAAAATTCCCGGGGCAAGAAAAAACATTTCAGAATCAACATCATGCCAAAACAAATGAGTGAATATCACAGCCCTAAAGGAACTAAAAATACTCCTGTCTTGCCCTTCCCTGAATCGGTTAGTAATAACACACCATTTAAGGATCCTGTGCAAAGCAGGAATATCATCATCATATTAAACAACTCTGCTGAATAACGGTCACCTGGTGTGCCAATGAAACAAACTGGCAATATATCAGACACATTTATACAAAAAGTCTTTCTTTTTCCATTCCTGTGACGGAAGAAGGTACCAAAGTACTGACTACTCAGACTGAAGCTAGATAAGCTAAGGGTATTTCCAGCTCTACACAATAACCTGAGAGGTTATAACTTAAGATTTGTTTCCTCAGCTCCATCTTCATATTAACACTGGATAGTGCGGTTAAACTGTCCTGATCCAAGAACATCCTAACTACCTAACTACCTCCTCTCCCTTCTAAAGGGAGCATCAACATCTTCAAGAACTAACAGCATCACAGTTGGAACATCCTGTAGAACAACAGGACATGTTGTATAGACAATCATTCATTCCCTGGTCTCTTCTGACTGCTCTTCACTTGGCCTACACCCTCTTGAAACATCCCACATCCATCCTCCAGGTATCATTCCAGAAAAGACTGACAATCCCAAAGAAAATTCTGCTTTACTCAAGCATATTGCAGATTATACTCCTGATAACAACATATGACAGCATAGCCTTTGCAATTTTTCTAAGACCCAGTTAACAGAAGAGGATCCACAGATTCCTTTCTAGAAACGACAAATAGTAGTCAACTTCCCCTTCCAAACAATCTTTACTTACAAAGGAGTTTTTTGCCTGCTTAAATAGAAAAATTGAATATACTGAATATTTTTTTAGCTCATCTCTCTCAGGCTAGGTTTCTTGAAAATCAAGTTATCTTGGTGCTATATGCAACATTCAGTAAGTACACATTATCTTCTGGTATGTTGTTGAGAATACTGCTACCAACACACCTAGTACAGCACATCACCACCACCCCAATAAATCCACTTCGAGTTATTTCAAGTATTCAGTATGGAATTATCTGAGGTTTAAAAAAAATTAACTGCATTTACTACTATTTCTCTTACAAATCCTCTATCTGGTCAAAGAAATCAAATGCATTTTTCAATAATAAATAGTGCCAAGCCACTGCTGACAGTTGCTTGCAAATATATTTTAGTATATACTATATACTATCTATATTTTTGTATATGCTATATTTTAGTATATACTGAAGTGGTATACATCAGATCATTTTTAACTTTGATTTTTCTCTTCCCTTTTTATCCTTTCCCCCCCTCTTCACTAAAAGCAGTTTTTTACTTTTGTTCTTTATCCGTCTACCAAACTACAGACCATTCTCTGAGTACTCAAACAGCCACTTCTGTCTGAGTTTTCCCTAGACAATTTAGTTCAATAATGTGACTTTAACTTGGCACAGTAATTTTGAAGATATCTATCTTATCCTGTATTACACTTCCTCCATATTCTAATTCAAGATACTTTTACTCATTAGCACTTATTCCACTGGCCACCTGCAGCTGACTGATGATGGAAGTAAATAAACATTTTAAACGCAACCAGTTTTCTGAAATTTCTGATGATGCAGAGTAGCAAGCCAATTCTTTCCTGGGTCTTCCTCTTATTCATTTTTCCCCCTCAGCTTCTTAAGGACATCACTCTTATGTTCCTTCCATATTATACTTCAAGTATTAGCTTTTCTCTTATCTCCCTACAGGTTTGTGCTATATTTTATATCAGTTCTTTGGAACACAACCAAGCTCCTGCTTTAGAAATTGTGATGCATGATACAGTTGTATAGTGTCAGCAGATCCAACCTAGGAAAATGATTACCTAAAACATCCTTAAGCACATTTTTAGCCTAAAACCAAGCTCTCATTATTACCCAAAGAACAACTTCCTTAAAAAAAAAAAATTAAAAAAAAAATTGCAGAGCATCTGTACTCCCTAAAACATAGACAAATACTTGAAGTTATTTTGGAGGAGAGAGCAGAGTAAGCTTCCTTAAGAAGAGGGGGCCTCATAAGCAGTGAACCTTTTCAGTGCTGCTTCATTTTATACCCTGCAGGGAGACAGAACAAGGGTATTCTAATGTTTCATGGCAGTATGTTAAGAGCAAGATTTGCAAGTGTGAACCATTTACCTCTGGATCTGCTAGGCGCTGAGATAGCCCTACCACAAAGACAAGGTTCTTCTGTACAACCCGTACGCTGGCCAAATGTTTGCGATTCTCTGATATCTTCTGTTTCCTCTCATTTTGTTTCTGTTTCTTTTCATTTTTTATCCTCTGCAGCTCTTCCTGGGAGAGTGGTTTGTACACTGCTGGGTCTTCTGGGTAAGGCTAAACATAACAAATAGCATTAAACTCAACCCATATAAGAAACAATACATTTGAAAATCATTAACCCCGATGTTTGAATGCAAAAATTTCTTTATTGTGTTATACTGATCTGATTTTTTACAGCCTCTCACATTATAGAGGCATATTCGGTCCTTTGGGAAAGGTGAACATCTTGCATCTTTCATGCAATTCTCCTATTTATAGACATAATATTGATTTGGGCAATAGCCACATTCTAACCCAGCTGCCTAGTCAATTTGGTAACGTTACAAGCAGCTGCAACATGACATCAACACATCCTGTTAAAATTTCAGTAACAGCACATACTAAGTTGGGTGAAAGCATGCACTGCATATTCACTTTATATTTAGTTGTCTGATACAGATTTGGATGCTTAAGTGTATTAAATCTGCCAGATAAGAAAATAAAATACAAATGTAGTTTCAGCGGCCCACAAATTCAAGACAGTAACACCATTACACTGCTCAATCTTTACATGGTTAACTTCTGTTGAAGAGACAGATGTCAATACAGTTACTGCACACTGACTTAACGATAATCTTGCCATGCCTGTGTACCAGTTTGAAATTTGGTCTCTCTCCTCTGGACAAAGGTGCATTTTTAACCTCAAGATTATCATCTACAGATAACTCCTCGAACACAAACATAACTGTAGATTTTAATCTCAAAAGTATCTAGCAGAAGTACAAGAGTCCTAAGAGTTACCTACAAAGACTGCTCTACTCACACAGAGCACTACTATAAAGGCACTGTTTTAGACTGGCCTTGCAGACTACAGTGCACCATCTTCTGCTCCGATTAGTCCTCGAAGCAGTCCCATATTCCTTACCTGTCCCAGTTTTTTCAGACTAAAAAGTTACATTTCACACTGTATATAAAAAGCAATGCTAAGCACAAAAGCAAGTACATAAAAATGTATCTCAAAAAAAAAGTGTTTCTAAACATTGAGATGAAGTAAAAAATGAGAAGAGTACATGAGATGTGCATTAAGATGAAGACTTAAGATAAAGAAGTTAAGCTCAAGCTCATCAGTATATTGAACTAAGGTCTTTGCTTGCACTACCATAACCAAAGGTTTCAGTGTGCAAGTCCAACAAAAATGAATTTAACTTTTTCCTGACTGCCCTCTGTCAATGACAGAGTATAAAACTAGTTGTCATACTAAATAACCTAAGAAAAATCTACAACAGCAGATGAAAATAAGGTTTAGGTTAAAAGCATATATTCCTCATAGTTGCATGATGTTACTCAAAGAGTCACCAAGTGCTCAGCCCTGATAGTCTTCTGAGTACATCCTCAAATAAACTGATGTTCATTTTTCAGCTTAAAGTCCAGCATCATTATGCCATATTTGTGACATCTACCGAAAATATGCTGCAGTTGACTTCAGCAGATGGCATCTCACAGCTGAACATCAAGTTCTCTGGAACGTGTTTTTAGCATCACAAAGGAATTTAAACTTTTAAGATACTTTAGCTGTAGCTAAAGGTGTCCTTAACATGAAAACACAATAAGCAGTCAAGTTATCCTTGAAGAACAGTCAAAGCCATACCATTTCTCAAAAAGATATGCTATTTCGAAGTAACACTGAATACCTTACAGAGATTTCAGAATGTACTTGATGAACACCAATGACCAATTTGACACCAAGAAAACTATAGCAAACAGTGCCAAAGTTCATCAGCTTCTTTCTTGCTAAGTATATCCCCATCCAGAGCATATTCTCAAGCGAGAAGCAAGTCAGACAGTATGCTCCTTCTCTGTACAGCTATTTTCTACTGGAGGTCCTGAGCATGAGTCAGGAAACATCCTGGGTAGCTCAAGCATGTTTTGCCACATGGCTAACAGCACTTGTTTGACCAACAGAACCATCAAAATTCTCACTAGGTACAGTTAAGCTGTATTATATTTTGAATGTTTCATACGTTTATCACTCTGACATGTTTAACGTTTCTAAGGAATATGACTAGTTGGATACCCTGACTTGCAGGACCTGTAAATGAATCTGTGCGCACATCTTGAAGCCAAAGAATAAATCAGAAACAGTTGTAAGAAATGATACATGACTTTCCTATTGATATATCATGTGTGACATGGTAACAGATTAAGAGATATTGTACATTTGAAGAGGGGGGAAGGTAGGTAAGCACAGCACAAACATTTCAGCATTAGAAATCATTTTCTTTTCAAAGAAGGACAAAGTCAGCCTAAAACCAGGAAAATAAATGATTTCATCTTCAGAGTGAGTGCTTCCCACAGTTTTGAAGTTCATGAACACAGATAATGGTTCAACTACAAACAGATGCATGCAGTGAAGACTGCTGGAACATCACTGAAAGATAAGCAAGGTGGATTGACTGCTGGCGTTTCCCATAGTACCACTCTGTTGTTTACTCTGTGTCTAATGCTTCAATGCTACTAACATGCCCATGTTTTTTATATTTTGGGAACAAAATGCTTGTTTAACCTCCTACCACTGATGCCTTAGCTGGTAGAGGATTTGAGATTCAAACAAAGTAGCTATATCAAGTGTTATCAGCATTTATGTATTTTCAGATGCAAGACACTAAGAGATGTCAACATCACTGATTCACTGACTAAGTTTAGCTGACACCCTCCACTTAAGCTATGCAAATTCTCTTCAGCAAAAACCTCAGAGGCAACCTGAACAAGTGTGCCATCATGAAAGGTGACCAGATTTTGTTTACACTAACTGCAAGTTGCTGGTAGTCCTACAAGAACTTCAGCAAAAGTTTCAATGTCTCTTCTGAAGTCTCATTTCTTTAATCAGAGATGGCCCTTGATGAATTCTCGGTCTTCCTGACTATATTTGTCTTGTCATTTAAGTTATTTTCTTTCAGACTTTTTTCCCTATTTCCCAAGTGTTGAAAGCTGAGCTGGGATTTATCAAGCACTTTGCTTTTGCCATTCCCAGATGGGTCACATTCCTTCCACACAATGGATGTACCAATATTTCCCACTTGTTGCCTTGCTACCGAGTAGGTCCTGAAATGAGAAATGCAGAGAAAGTCAATAAGGTTTATGCATAGTATACACCATAGTACTTATATCAAGAACAAAAAAAAAAAAAATGCAATTTCCTATCCATTTCAAAATATCCATTGCTGCACTAAACTACTCAGTTGTGGGATTAAAAGCACCAGAGGAAACAAGTGGCATTTGGAGACTGTGCATTAAGATGAAGTGTTCCTTTTACACAGTAGTAGTAGTAGAAATATAGACAAAGACATGCATAAAGCATGTTAATTTCTTGGTCATACATGTAGCAGTTTACTATTTATCCCCATCTCTAACACAAGGTGCTAGGAGAAACAAAGCTCTCTAAGTCAAGATACTGGAGCAAAAGGCAAAGCCACACTGCAGAACAACTGTGTATCAAATTCTATTGTTTGGTGGAAGAGCAAAGCAATTAAGAAACATCAAAGAGTTGAGCTTTTTTATTGCTGGATTTAAAAAGTGCAACAACAGACGCTAAGGTCTGAGAGTGCTATGCTCTAATAAAGCAAGTGAAATGGTATGTGTTATTCACATCACAAACAGTACCTAGGCTACTGAATTTCAAAGAAAAGAAAACAGAAATATCACTTTAAGGATAAAAATCTCTGGCTTTATAACCAGAAAGTCTGTGACATGTAAACCAACTTTTGGTTACAGAAATCTCTTTTGAACACATATGTTTTCATTCTAATTTGAGTAGTTAGCAACTATTTCACTCACAGTTAAGAAATCAATTGACTGGGAAAAACAGGAAGGCTTGCTTAGCATCTTACAATTGACCAACATCTATAATTCTGAAAGGTATCAAAACCTCAAAGCAAGACAGTTCTTTTTTTTAATTATTTTTTGTAGTTAATGAATCAAATAAAAACAATTTCCCAGTCTATTTCAGAAGACTCAGACAAAGTTTAGAAAGCTTTTAATACATTAACACTAAGAAGTACCAGTTTCCAACCAGTATTCAAGTTTAATTCATACTAGTACCTTACATTCATAAACCAAAACAAAGCAAATGTTTGTGTACTACTGCTATTCACACAAGGAAACTTAAGACGGACTAAATCAGTTGACTGCAACCACATGAACACATTCTGCACATGAACATGTTAAGCTTTGCAAGAGTTCATGTAGATGTACTTTCTCCTTGGTAGAAAAAAACATAAGCTAACATCTTTTCAGTTAGACATTAAAGAAGCTTAGCAAAATTATGGTATATATGCAATGCACAGTTAAGATCTATCAAACTAATGGCATAGGTGCCACTACAGCATATAGCCAAACTATTGTCACAGACTTGTCCAAAATCTCCCCCAAAACCCTTCAATCAAAATCCCTGGACTGGGAACTTGTTCATTGCTCCTCTCCATAGACTATTGCTCAAATCCCTGGAGAAGTTGCATTGTGCTCAATAACACAGGCACAAATAGCAGATTTCTATTATGTAATTGTGAATAACATACTCAGCCTTGTTTTAACATATGTTTATTCACAGTCCATCCAGTAAGTATCCTGCACTGGTATGCATGTTATAAAAATATGACATACCTGTTGAAACCATTGTACCTACTATAAACTTTCCTGCTCAAATTTTGTTGCTTTGCCATGTTCTGTGCTTCAGCATTTTAAGTGGCCATAGCCAATATGCATCACAGTAGATATGAATAAAAAACTGCTCAGATCTTTTCCCAGAAGCCTTACTACACACAGACAGGAACTATTTAGACACATAGAACACAAATACACATACCTGGTTCCCTTTGTCCTGCACACTTCAAAAGGTGGCTTATTTAATGTTGCAACTCTGTAGCTCAAAATTATTTATTTCCAAGTTCCTGGTGGCATCTGCATCACAATGTCTTTGTCTATGCCATGAAAGAAGTGTCCTCCCTCAGCCTTCAAGTCAACTTCTTACAATCCAGTGATATAGTTGCAAGTCTGTTCAAGAATATCTTGCACTTCGTGGATAAAGAACGTATGAAGAACATAATGGTAGCTCATGGTGAAAGAAGAGGTCTCCTGTCACTCCTGGAATGGTCTGTATGCTTTACTCCAATAGTAGCACTCATTCCAGCTTTCCACATGAAATAGAGTTTTTCTAAGCAAACTGTATCCAATTTGTCAAAGTATTCACACATCCAATCGTATGCCAGAGTATTCCACATTTAAAAGTTCAGCTGTGGCAGTATCCATGTTTCAAAGAATTCAGATATCCAGAGGCAGTGAATCATGCTGCTTCTTTGATTTTTCAAATACATTCCACAAACTTCCAATAACAAACAGGTGAAAAATAGCATAATAAATCAGCATAATAAATCCAGGTAAATGAAGCAATTTGCAGAAACAAGGAAATTCGAAATCTCATGTTGTACCAGAAGAGTAGAAATTTGCTTGTACTGTGGAAATTACTAATACAGCATGTGTCACCTACAGCAGGTATCACATGTGGAGAAATATTTGGCTGATGACACGTAGCTCTTCCTTGTAGAATAGAGCTGAAATATCGCAGCAAATTTGCAGAACTTTTTAACAAACATATGTTGGTGTGAGATAGCCTTCAGGCTTGCAGAGGCATCCAAACACGGGTTAGCAGTGATAACTCTACGGTAGCCAAAGCCCAAAAGAACAGCAATATGACTGGAAGTGCTTAAAGAATACTGCGGCAGTGAATAAAGGTAGTGAGACCAAGTAAGATTACTTGGGATCTGAAAAGTGAGTTGTATCGTGAGACAGGAAGACAAAGGCATAAACTGAGGACAGGATGATGATTAAACATCAGGAAAAAGGGGAGACATAAGCAGCTGCAATTACAAGAAGATGAAGGCCAGGCAAGAAAGTTACAATCAAGAGAAGTCATTAAAGACAAGAAGATATTGAGAAAGAATTTATTAAACATTGAAGGAAATTAGAAAGTTAAGCAAAACACTAAAAGGAGGGATAAAATAATTCAAAGGAAATAACAGGCAACTTAGTGAAGCTGAGATTTACAGTTGTGGCCAACCAAAGTATCAGCCAGACATCAAGACACAGATAGAAATTAAGTACTGCCTTCAAGCACTTGGCAACAAGATTGGAATACTAGACATATAGACTCAGTCTAAATTTTTAAATGCTTTAAAGTTTAATACCACTGGATATTTTTCCAAAAGTTTTACATGTTTAGTATCCACTAAAATACAGATTAAAGGCTCCAGTGCCACAAACACAACAAGCAGGTGCTTTACAAGCTTACCTCAGTCAGCTAGCTCGGTCAATTTAGCTAAACCTTAGCCTTCAGCAAACCCCTCAGCAAACCCTGGAATCCTCACTGTTCTTCCTGAAAAGACTTTGTTAATGCATGAGCACCCCAACTCAAAAGATTTTTTTATTTTTGGCAGTTCCCTCAGTATCAGCACACTTTGGTTCTGATCCACAGCTTCTCCTATTAATCCAGTTCTGAATTTAATAAACCAAGACTAGCTACTTATGCTTCAACACATAAGCAGACAGAATCTGAAAGATCCAACACCTCACCCTTGATCTAGGCTATGACTAGATGAGTGTTTCCCTTAATGAAAAGGATGTCTTTGGTACCAACACAATGCAAGAGGCCTTGTGACATATGCAAGACAAGACGCTGTTCCAGGAATTTACCTTTCTGCAAGCAGGACAAAGTCCATTCTCATCAGTGCGGATACGATGCCAACAGAAACGACAAATTTGGTAGCCACAGGTGCAAGGGAAGAAATTGATGTCATCAATTTCCAGAGGCTCCATGCAAAGAGGGCATTCCACAGGGTCTTCCTTAGCATCAGGGCTGCGAGACATCTTTATATGTTCGCAGAGCAGCAAAAGTTTATAATAACTTAATAGACCAAGAAGGTCAGCACTTGAAGGTCTGCAAGAGGAAAAAAAAAGAAACAAGTATTATTAATACTGTTGACAACTTTTTTTTTGTACCTTTCAATATTTCAGTTCTTCAAGTCACCATTTTCTTCATTCATTTCCTGAACTCAATTATTTGAGTACGTTTATACTCTGTCAGTTTAAGGATGCAGCACAGGAAAGTTACTTTCAGACTCAAAACAAGGCACTTGGAATCACCACTGAGATATTCAATCAATTTGGGCATTTTCTTCTTTATTTTTTCATTTAAGTACCACTCTGGATATGTGAAAGTATCTAATCTCAGCAAGCTGTCTCTATTTGCTGCATGAGACGTGAATGAAGATGGGGCAGAATTAAAGGACAACAGTAAAATTTTTAGCTGGACCATTGGAAGAAAAATAAAAGGAAAAAAAGAAACAAAAATTAAAAACCCACTGAAAAACATGGAAAAGATGGGACTAGAACTGATAGTTGGATGGTCATACTAGCTGTAATGAACTACATCACTTCTGTAGAAATAAGTGAGCTCTAAAGTCTTTAAAAAATCTGGAATTATTTTTGCAATCATATTTTTCCCAAAACATCAGTAATGTAATTATAATTGAACCACACATATACAATCTGGAGTCCCCTCTACTTTCCCAGAGAGTTTTCTGATTCATTACTAACCACAAGCTAGTAGATCGTATAGTATCCAATCTTTCTCCAGGCTTTTAGGAGGAAGTCCAGAAAACAATTCTCACATCCACCTACTTGAAGTGTGATATTTAATTCTGTCATTGGAATTAAGATGACTGAATGTTTTGAGATCAAACCCTTGCTCACAGTTTTCAGTATAGTGTGATGTTAGCCTTATATAGCCTTAGTTTCATACTTTAACCACCCCCCAAAAAAGAAAAAAACACCAACCAGTACTGTTTTGATCTTCTTCACCCAAAACCATACTTCCTTGCACAAAGTCTATCTGATAAAGCCCAAGAGGTTCCAGCTCAAGCTGGGACCTCCCCCCTTACAGGATAGGATCTGTTTAGCATCAGTCTGCAACACTTGTCCCTGTCCTGCACACCTCTTCAGGAACAGAAATTCCTCTGCAAGCAGCCAGGAGAGAATCCTGAAGAGGAACCACACACATGCACACAACCAAAGCACACAGCATACAGCTTTGTATGGGAATGGTTGCGTTGTCAGGAGGTTAACTTGTAATCACAGGCTGATACCAGAAGCTCAGACTAACTGCAATTTCAACGAGTTTGGTAGGGAGCATATTGTCTAAGCACAAAGTACAGTTCCGGTACACATACACCATTGCCCTAGAGAGAAAAAGTTCCACTGGATGACCACTAAAGAGTAAGGATGACAGAATGGCTTTTAGACACTGTAAGCATAATTTCTCTATATGGCATGTACTAGCAACAACATTGTCCTCTTTCTGACCTTCACAATGATTAAAATCAAAAAGTTATACCTCCACAATAATAGAGTATCTTTTACTTCATTATCTATGCTTTCGTTTGTGCTATATTCACAATCATTTTGACAGTCTCAAAAACAGGTTCTGGAACTTTATCAGTGTTTTCTACAGAGAACACTAGCACAATCTGACATGAAGGAAGGAAAGGATTAGTTTGAGAGCTTTGTCTTGTTTTTAAGTACCCATCCCCACTGGCTGAAGAGTGGAAGGGACCATTAAAAGGCTACAGAACATTGTTTAATTGCTTATTATGCAGATAACACACATTTTTACAGCAGCCCATAAACATTTCCTGTAAACTTTTCACATTTGTAGGGCAGCAAAACCATTACAATACGAAAATTACTTTAAACCGAAGCACAGATGAACTCCACAGATTTTCTTCAGTTTAGACTTGGATTTGACTCTGTCACTGATCTCCCAACAACAGGTCAGTAAGCAGACAGCATACTCCCTTCTACTCCATACTCATTCCATCACATGCTCAGCAGCTCTGAGCCCACTAAAACACATAAGTAAAGCTATACTAGTGAAACTGTAATTAAAAGCACTGTTTTGAAGAAACTTCCACCACCACAGTAAAATTACTGAACTTAGCAAGTTACTATTTGGAATCTCCACTAAGAAATGTCATCAGTTCATGTGGGGAAAAAAGCATGCCATAATAGCTAGCGCCTCTGGGATAGGCAGACAAGCTCTAACAAAACTGCAATATGATTAACATTTATGAGCTGTTTAAGTTAACGCTAAGAGTTCAGCAGCTGTTAGCAATAATGTCAATGGCTTGCTTCAGTCAGCAAATGGCCCGCTATTTTACAACAAGGAGTAAGGAGCAGCTGTGTGCCATGTTTCTTGAAACTAAGAGGAAATATTTATTTACTTGGTCACAGAGCATTCAGGCATCCCATTTAGAGATTCAGCAGTGAAGTGTGTCTCCATTTCAGAAGGGTTTATATACCAGGGTCTGTGTCTGAAATCTGCATCAGAACAATGCTTATTTTTTTCAAAACCAGAATAACATGCATAGTAAGGCATCATTAAAGCATTCTGCATATAATGTGTGCACTACCAAGAAACACATAGAAACTAGTCGGTTCTAAGGTTATTCCAAACAATTCCAGATTAATGTCACAAGAAAAGCAGTGCAGCAATAGCAAAAAACAAAAGGCAGTATTACATGTTATGTTTAATCCAGAGTATCTGATCTTTCAGATCAAGTTCAAAGAGATCAAATTAATGGCATCTCAGGAGAAGAAAAGGAGGAAGGTGGCACATATGTACACATGCTATACAAGCAGCTCAAATTTGTCCGTACACTTTCCAAAACTCCAACAACTGCAGTCAAACATGACTCCAACAGTTCCACATCCTGTTTACAGGAGACTACACCAAAACATTCACACAGGGATGGAGCAGAGGTGGACAATGTCCAGCAGCATGTTTCAGATGTAGTGATTTCGTAATAGGTAATAACAAAACTACAGAAACATGCAGTTATGTGTTTTATCCCTTTTACTATACCACCTAGTAAGTTCTTTTCCAAAAACAGGCAAAATGGAAAAAAGGATAAATTTTTATTAACTTTTGTAAGTGCTTACTTAGTGGATGACAGCTGTGTCTAATCTGCTTCATCAATCATTTCTCTTGATGAAATCCTACAAATTTTGCAGTCACAAAAAAGTGATCCTACTCTTTGAGGATGCTCACCTAAACATGATTTTACTTCTAATATAGCTAGTGATTCCAGTCCATTTAGGATACAGATGTTTGTTCCCTTTCCCTTTTGCACTTGAGGTGAGGAAGTTTAACTTCCAGCAGTTCATCTTCCCTATTTAACTTTAAAAGGGTCATAAAAAAAAGTGGCAGGGGGAGGGGGAGGTTGCAGGGGAAAAAAACTGGCTTGCTATTAATTCTTTTTCACCAAGTATACCAATTTGAGACTTGACACACACACTTGACACACACTCCTCCTGTTCTCTCCACAGCAGACACTGGAATATCTTCATTTGCTAGCATTTCAGTAAACATGTCCCTTAAATTTTAAGTTCTCCTCCAAGAGGGCAGCTAGCTCCAGGGAACACAGACACATTCTCCCCCTCACACAATGGACTGAATCCAGCCTTGCTACTTGCTTTAAGATAATAAAAGCAACACAGACAAAAGTCCTCAAAATCTAGTCATGAAAAACCTCAATAAGGACTCACATCCCAGAAAATATTTGGAGACTTTGGGCCTCTTGAAGGAAAAAAACCAGACACATGTTAGCTAATGTTTCACTTAAAGTTCAAACATACCTGACACTTGAAGTGAAACAGGTCGGAGTCTATGCATTGAACCTTTAGTAAAGGCTCATTAAACTTACGCAAACAGAAACTCATACGTTTTTTCATGCCCTTGTATCTCTTGAAACCCATCAGCCATGAGAAGTCTCAAAAACACAGCATAAATGCTTGCCTGCCTAATGCTACTGGGAATGCAGCCCCTCTCATAAGACACTCTGCTGAAGGATCAGTTGCCTTTCTATACTTCACCCCTACGTTGATCCCACATACAAGCTGAAGGCAGAAAGACAAGCAGACTACAAGCAGCAGCTATAATGGGTTATCCCTTCCTTGAATCAGGGGAGCATCAGCAGCTCTGTCAGCACAGCAATCTCCTCTGGGCCAGCATGGGGCCACAGCAGCCTGAGGCCCATTTGGACTACCTCCTCCACTAGAGACTGCTGAAAGGACAACAACATCCATCTTCTTCAGACTTTGAAAGTAAAAAAGGTTATCACTACATTGCAGTGACCACTGGAAAGTTTACACTAAAACCTTTCATAGGCAGAATGCAGAGAAAAGCCCATTTTTACTGTTTTAAGTACACAGAACTGAGGGAGATTTGGTGAGTTAAGTCATTCAGGGCCCCACAGAGAATCCATATGCAGAAAGTTCCCATATGCACACCCCAAATGATGGATGATAGTCTAGTAATAGACACAAGACTAGATGTCTTAAAGAAATCATCCACACAGTTCAGAAGAAATCTGGGAAAATTCCAGAGGCCATCTTCTTTGACATGCTACCCTGTGCTTGCCTGTCATGTTTTTGAGACTTACACAAGAAGAGTGCAGGGCTCAAAAACACATCAAAATACAGTGATATTTTACAATCACCTGGAGACAGCGGGAGTGCTGAAAAGGGGCTATGCTTTTCTAAGTTTTATAGCTCTGATACTGACTGAGAGCAACGCAAGCAAGCAGGCTCTTGAATTCATCCAAGTTAATTTTCATTTGAGACCAACAAAAAGGTCACTTCCTACTTCTTTTTCCTGACTGTGCTGAACATTTAAAGCAAACTGTAGTACTAAGTGGAAAATCCTGCCCAGAAACTGCAAAGTCCATTTTCTCCCATGTCTTCTTTCTGGAATAATGTTTATTACTCTGTCTGTGGTCTGCAGCTACATTTTCATCACAGTACAAACAACACCTAAGAAAAGTTAAGACACAGATAAAGTCCTAAATGTTTGGAAAGTATGACCAGGAATCAGGCAGTCATCTCATTATTTCTAAAAAACAGCGTTACCCTGACTAGGATTATCCCCAAGTTATTTAGCTCAGAGGTCAAAACTGAAGCCTCTAGACACTCTCCCCTTTATGTCTCCCTGTAGGTGCTTAGGGAGCACTCATAGCCTCAGATTTTGAATTCTGCCAGTATAACTGAACCAATGAGACTAAACCAAAAATATCCTTGCAGGGTCATATTTTACCCAAATCAATCCTCCACCTAGTTCATCACACAGCCATGCAGAAGCTTGCACTAGGTATTGGTAAAATGTAGAAACAAGTATCTAGGGGTAGCAACTGCTCAAGCAGCATATTCAGCAACAGTGCAAAAATCAGCCAAAGAAATCACTAGAGAAGGTTCTACCTAATACTTTCAAGGCAGCTAATAACAAAATTAGTTAGATGCCACCTGCTAAAGGGAACTTACCATTCTTTATAAACCCACTGTGAACACACTATTTCAAGACAGTTATGTGGCAAAAAAGAAGTTCAGTACCAAAAAAAGATGCTTTCTCTCATTTAAACTGAACCAAGAATTAGTTGTTGTAGGCTTGTTGTTACAGTACTCAAAACATTGATGCATACAGGGCTTCATACTCTCAGTGACACATGCCAAGTAAGATATTATTTACTCAAATACCTTAGTTTCTTACAAGTCATGAACAGAAAAAAAGATGTTAAATTTTATTTAGAAATAAAAAAGGCCAAATGAGATTCTGACAAATTCATTCACAAGCACATATAGCTCTGGACACAATTATCCAAGACAACAACACTACCCTAGCATCTATGTCAACTCAGTGAAATTAAAAGCATAATATTAGGACAATCTGTAATTGTCCAAATTAACTTCCCACGTTCATTCACATTCAATTCTAGGATTCCTTACTTTCTCTTTCTGCATACTCCCATTTCATTTTTGTACCTACAGCACCACTACATATAGACATGATATGTATAAAGCATTTGGATAAGGAATTAGAAGTGGGCTATACAATTAACAGTTTAAATATTTTAAAGGCCTGTGTCACACACAGAGACCATCTAACATTGGTCTACATATTCCAGCATGGTTATTTCCTCTGGACACAAGCAGGACATGCTGAAGCAACAAGTGAAACACAATAGCTATACTGTACAGATTTGTATACAGCAAATTATATATCACAAATTGTTGTCAAAGGATGTTGCAAAGTTCCATCTGAACTATTCTGAATTCCCTAAATCTCTCATTACTTAGAAAAAGGTTACTACTTCATTTCTTGTACTTTTTCTTCAGAGCATCTGCTACCAGTCACTGTCAGAAACTTGATACAGATAGACCAGCTTGCCAACCATGCAGCAACCACAGGTGGTTATTAAACAGGCTATTTGTGGAATGGAGTGTCTTTATTCTGTTCACACAGCTCTCTAGCACAAAACACTCATTCTTGCAGTTCAGGTATCTACACATCAGCGTACCATAGTTCAATTTTTCCATAATGCTGTGTTCTATTTAGTCCTTAGTAAGGTGACATATACTCCAACACACATTTGTCCTCCTTGTGATTCTGTACAGCACTGCTACCATTAGAAAGCTCCTATTCCTTCCACGCCCTAGTGTACCAGCTTTCTCTGTGTTTGAAGACCAGCATATTGATACTGTTGTAGAACACTCATATACTAACACAGAACCAGTAGTAGACAGTGAGAACAGCATTTTGGAGAAACAAAGTGTCTTGTAAAAGACAGGTGGTTTAAGAGATTTAAAGCTTCTTTAGTGCATATGTTAATGTTATATGCAGTAACTTGTTTGCAATATGGCAATATTCAATTGTAAAAGTAACCACTGATAAAGTGAATTCAGCAGAACACGCCAGCAGACAGATTTTTAACGATAACCTAACAGGCTAACACTGTCCAGCCACCCGAAGTCCCTACAGCAAGGCACAGAGGCCAGGTGAGTGATGGCAGCTCAACGTCATCAACCTGCACTTCCTTCTGTTTCACAGATGTTTTCCAGTGCCTTTTACCTCTTCAGATTAAAAACTCCAGACACAGATATTTCATTAGTGCTATCCCAAGTAAATTTGGGACAACTAGCTGGAACAGCTTTAAGCTTCAACTTCTCATGTGGGAACCCTCTGGGCCACGACTTTGTGCTACTGAGGCATCTCACTTATCTAAGAATTTCTTATCCTTCTGCTGCCCTTTACTCACTAGGAGTTAAAATACCCAATTTTAAGACAAACTCCAAGCCAGTTCTCCCCTCAATTTAAACTGATTTTAATTTCTCATCTATAATTTTTTTCTATTGATAATTACTATAAATGTTGATCTACAGCTAAACAAAGTTTGTTGTTTGCTTATTTAAACTAATTCAGCAGACAGACTGCATTACCCATACTTCAGCTGTTGCTTTTTCAGTACATAATAACTCTGATTTTTGAGGGTTTGTTTCTTAATCCAAAGCCACTGCTACATGTAATAACTTTTTTTTAAAAAATCTACATGGAATTTTTAAATTATCATAATGTACAAAAGTCATATAAGTTCTTAGATGTGCTTGTAACGTAAGACAATATGTTCACAAAACCTGAAACCAATTTAGTTGTCTAAAAGTAGCAATGTTAACAGCAGTTTATATCTCTAAATCCTTTAAAATTTCAGTAGTATAGTATATCCTCATTTTCCTTTCCTAAGGATAAGAAAAAAAAGCTTTTTCACCTTAAGAAAATCAGTTCCTGCAGTGAAAGTGAACACACCACTGAACTAGAAAATTAAAGTGGCATGGCCTGACTGTGTCTTTAAGAAAAGTTGGTACAGCAGCGAAACAGATTCCAGACTTTAGTTAGTGGACTCTACTGGTATAATGTAGAACACTAAGTACTTTCTTAAAAAAACCCAAAATTCACAATGCAAAAAACATGCTGCCCAAGTGACTACACCAGTGATACCCTTCCCCTTTGCACTGCTGCTCAGGATATCCTCCTCCATTTCCCATGACACAGCTCAGCTCTCTGTCTGCCTCCTCAGTAGCCCTCTCACCATCCCATTTTCATTGGTCTCCTGGTGCCATTCACTCTATTCACATTTCCGTAGGATGCCTTCATTCAAAAGAGGAAAAAACCTACCATTTGTTCCAGGCTTCCAGCTACCAGAGTTTTTATCAGTCCACTGCTTTCTTCAGGGAAGAAAAGAGGTGAGAACATGCCAATTCTATAATGAAAGCTTCTTGTGCTAGTTTATATTAGATTGCATACTTAATAATAATAGCCAGTATTCTCAGAGCCAATTAGAACAGCTCAGGTCTGAAGAGTTCCACAGTCTTTTAAGATCAACAACCCAGAAATTCTTACACAGGAAAAAAAAATCATCCAAGTTGAGGGTGCAAGACTGCCTTTGAGTATAACCCATTTGCAACATCCTGGTTGCAGCCATCGCCTTCTGGATAATTTGGCAGAAGGACTTAATGTTGACCTGTTGCTCCAGCTGCAGGTTATTGACATACACTTAATATTACAACTGGTCTGATCTGAAAGGATGCCTTAAGAACTAGAGTTATGCCATCACTGAAGTACAATCTGGCACAGAGCACCATCAATGCAATATGCTTCGAAAGAAGTACATGACTTTTTTTTTTTAAACTTGCATTCAAGGACAGCTCAGCTTTGACATTATAAACACTCCTCATTTGCATTTTCATGGTGCAGCACAGAGAAGACCACTGCAGCACCTTTAGAACTCCTAGCCTGCCTATCCAGCTGTAGTCACTAATTTAAACAGTTGTATTATCCAGTACAAAAACCCTGTAAGTAGTTTTCTTATTAATTCATGGATATTTGTTATCCAAATGAAGGAAAACCAATATTCACTTAAACCTCCTGCAAACAGATCTCCAAAGATTTAATTATCTGTTAGATAAATACCTTCCTCTACAGCAAAAGGATTATCTGTTATTTGTCCCTGAAGAAGCAGTAACAGAAACAAAAACTATTAACAGCACAGCAGTTCTGCTCTTAGGGGAACAGTATCCAGTAGTCAGCACACACACTTCTGAAATTATCTTGGGAATACTTCTAAAAGTTAGAGTTGCTGGGGGCAGGGGGGAAGAAGCACAGAAAAGGGACATAAAAGCTGATCACACCAAAGAGATACACATTCTTATATGTAGCAGTATGCCTTATAAAACCATACGCACATATTTCTTTACTCAGTAAGAATTACAAAAATGACTTGTAGAAAACTAGATATAAAACACAAGTCTGCATGATCACAGATTGTGGCTTCTCTTCTCAACCTGCTAAGTATCTCAGAAATCCTTCAAATTCCTTAACTCCCTTTATGAAGTGCTGAGTTGTCACAGCAATATTAAGTTACAACAAACCAGGAAAGTGTAGCAGCCACATGTCAGTATTATCAAAAAACTCTCACACAACACACATGGCAAGTAGCAAATTTTCTACTTATGCATAAGCGGGGGGATTGACCACCCCACATGCCTTGCCTTTAGCCAAGAGCCCCCTTGAACATTGTTCTTAATTTCACAGACTGTTTGAGATGCTTTTCAGAAAGAGTATAAATCAGTGCACAAGGTAACCTTTTTTCCATGTTACCAAGACATGAATAAAACTAAGAATTATTCACTCTGAAGCTTAATAACACAGCTGAACACACTTCAGACCTAGGCTATGGGAGATCCAATCAGGGTTAGTAACAACTCTTCAGTTCCCTTCCATAGCATCCTTGAAATTAGGAAAGCAAACTAAGACTAGAAAATCTGAGCGAGAACAAATTTTAAGTAATTCTCAAATCTCTTTATTTATGTTTAAAATAACCTTCAAAAAATGGATAATAAACTACTTAACATTTATTTGTTTTCTCCCCACCTTCTCAATTAAGATGTTTTTATTAGGTTTCAACTCATGCAGTTGTCCAACATTTTCAAATAACTTGACCTTTACAGAGCAACAGAGCTATTATGGGCTTTTCAAGTAATTTTAAACAGCAAACATGAACAAAGTATCAGCCTAATTACTGATTTCTTAGCAACAACATTATTAAGTCTCCCATGTTTTTCCATAACCCATGAAAGAAAAAGAGACTTTTTAATTTGGTTGGAAGGAGAGAGAAGCACCAAAATAAGTTTAAGACTGAGAAATCCACACAGAGAAAGGAAGCCTTATACAGCTCATCTGTAGATTCTGGATGAGCAGCGATTCCAGCTTGAGTGCTTCTGCTAATCAAGAAATAATGCAAAGCATTGAGCTCAGAAGAATAAAAACTCTTTGTCAAAGTCCATGCACTCCTCAGTGCTCACAATTCCATCTTGAAACTCCCTGGCAGCTGATGCCAGAGATCACAGGACTGGCATGAAGTATGCTCTATGACAAACTGATTGACAAGTCAACAGCCACAGAGTACTAGACTGAAAATGTGGTCTTATTCTTACACTAGCAAAACACGAACTACTAACTTCATCACTTCCCTGATCAGAAACTGTGAAGCACCTATGCCAATGACTCCCCTCAGTTCTAGCAGTTTGTACTTTAAGTCTAACATTAACTTATAAAAAAAAATAATCTTCCTTTCACCCTGGAATTTCATGCTTGCTTTACAAAGAAACCAAATTATCATCTAATTCTCCAGAATGCAGCTTTATACCTCACAACTCAAAGTGTCCTACCAGATGCCATGAAGCAATAAAGTCTTCACAAAACTTTTAAAGTAAGAACTGTGCTAATCGGAATGGTTGGAATGGTACAGATACAGTATCAGCCAGAAGCATGTCTCTCTCCCGAAAGTTTCTACAGACCTGAAAAGAAAAAAACATTAAGGGAAAAGCAGCCCAATGTACATTTTTTACACAGAGTCAGAAAGCAGAGATACCTCTTCTTCAGCGCTGCAACTGCTCCCCTGTAAATCTATCAGGAACCACACATTTCTCTCTCAGGGCAGAAGTTTCCACACCCAGGTCAGCCCTATGAGCAGGAATTTCAGCAGGTGGCTTCTAAGTAGCCCTCTTGGCTACAAGAGTAAGAAAGAAGTGATCACATGATCAAAACCCAACAGCTAATCTCTACACAAGCTATTCCTGAAAAGGTAAGGAATGAAGCAGAGACAGTCAGAATAAAATTTAAAAACCATTAAATCAGTTTATGTTTCTGGACCCAGAGATACAGTGTAGGAGCAATACTGTCAGCTGCTGTCATTCCTCCACATTGGTGAGAGTACAAGAAAAACTGCTGGACCAATAACAGCTCTGATAGACTTTGTGGTTTAGTCTATCAGCTTTTTTGCACTATACCCACTTAAAACATTTCCAAGTCTGAATCAAGTATTTTGCCTTTTAATGACTGATTACATATGATCAAATTAACATGAAGAGCTTTTTTATTTTTTTTTAAATCAGGTAACTCAGCAGTAATTTCTCTTCATGCACCTCACATTTTTTGAATATGCTGTGGTCTACAGCTCACTTAGAAAAGAAAGAAAGGAGGAAAAAAAAAAAAAAAAATCAAACAGATCCCCTGACTGTGTTCCTGACTCAGCACATGAAGAACAAAGGCAGAATTTTCTCTTTAGGAGCATCAAGCGAAAGTTAATGAAGTTGCATTTTGAATTTTCAAGAAAAATACAGTTTGGGAAATAGTGACAACCAGCAATCCGTTACAAAAAGCTGACATATGAATTGCCATTCTCAGTCATTAAATATTACAAAAAAAATCTTTATTATATTAACCAGTAGTCTAGACCTGGGATTTCTTGCCTCCATTTATTAGAATTGTAGAAACCCCGATGTATTAGTACACATGGCCTGAAAAACTGGCAAAAGTTTCCCCCTCAATACCTACACATTCATTCTTTATCCAATGATTTTTTCAATAGAAGTTCTGCTTACTACATATAAGGAGTGCAAATTTATAAAATCAAACATAATTAATGACTGATCAGAAAATTTTGAAACACACTTCACTGAGGTAAAGAATAAATCTCTTTACAAACATTTGATGCAGAGAGGTATAAATTCTACTTTGTATTTATTTTTAAAGCCATTTTGCTTAAGAGTTTGACTGGGTTTGTCTCTACAAGTAAGTTTATAAGTTATTTGCAAGTCCACTTTTACAGAGTCTGGTCAGTGACACATGCTGATAAGGCAGCTGTGGAAGAGCCCAATTCTTCCCTGCTGAGCCTATACTTCAAAACTTTTGCTATTGAGTTTACACAGATGCTTTCTGACAGGTAGCTGCAAAAAGAGATTTTTAAAAGTAGGAATTGATAGTTAAAATGTTTTAGAAGGGACTTGACATACTAGTCCTTTATTGAAAGGAAAAGTTTTGCTTGGAAGTGTTAAGATATTCCAGAGTAATTAAGCAGATTCAATTTCTTTGCTTCTCCCTCTCACTGGGTTAACAGAATCAGAGGTACACTGGTACTTTCAGTACTGCACATTATTTCAGCTGCCAGCCAGGTTATTAACCATCCAAAGCAGCATCCGTTCATAAAGAAATATATTCTCCAGGTGTGAACAAATACTGCAAAGCCTGTAGCTTTTAAACTTTAATCCATAATCAATTCTGATGACCATGCTGCAGGTTAGCAGGTAGTCAAAGAAAAAAATATCCAACTGCTCATAGACAAGTCACCACCCACAAATAATTTTTTGGCAGAAGTCACAGATCATGAGGACTAGAAAAACCTTTTCTCCTTAAATTTCAAAAAAGCCTTCAATGGGGTTCTGCTGAGCTGTCTAAAGAAACTAAGCTGCCATCAGTAGTGTCTTTCCTCTCACGGATTAAGAATTGATTTTTAAAACTTGGCAAGAAAAGAAGGAACAAGAGTCAACCATAGGAGCTCCAAACAATTCTGATATCACAGACATAAGCAATTCTATTTATTAACAATCTGAAAAAGAAAGCAAGGAGGAAGTGGACAAAAGTTACTACACCAAAGGACTTATTTAGAACCAGCACAGAAATTTGAAGGATCTCATGAGATTGAAGGGTGATTTCATAAAACATTATGAAATATACTGTTGCTAAATGCCAAACGATGCAATCAAGGAAAAAACCTTATAAATGGGCACAATGATGTGCCAATTTACCAAGCAACTTTAAGGAACAATATCTCTGAGCTGTCATAAGGTATCCCCTGTAAAATCAGCTCAGTTATCAGTCACAGTCAAAAGCCAAAGTAAATAAAAGAAACTGTTAGTAAAAAAAACAAACAAAAACAAACAAACAAAAACAAAAAACCACAGAGCACACACACACACAAAAAGAAAATCACTGTAGAAGTCTACAGTGCACTTGTCTCCTTTACTCAGAACAACTCTGCTTTCCTCTCCCCATATGCAGAAAGAACTAGTAAGTACAGAAGAATTAACGAGAATTACAAAATGCATCTAGGGAACAAAACTGACCCACAAGAAAAAAAAGGTACTCTGGATACACAAGTACAATGGAAGAGACAAACAGAATATTTATATATTCACCTTTATATATGTTGCATTTTATATATATATATACACACACACACACACGTATAAAAATATAACACTGTCTCTAATTAAACCTTGAAACTCCTTGCTATCAAAGGCTGCAGATGACAATTTAAACAATTTTAAAATAATCAGACAAGCTGACTAGAGTGGAAAAATACAGTTTAAAGTGAGCAGGTCAAACACTATTAAACAAAAAAACGTACTGCCAAGGAAGTGGCTGGGTTACAGGATCATAGAATATCCTGAGTTGGAAGGGACCCTGATCTTAGTGTATTCCCTAGAGCACCTGCTGCTAGTGTCTTGCCATGGTTAGTGACTGAGATAGATAATTTCTTTCTGATCCAGTACAGCAGGCTTGCACATGGTATTGATCTAATATATTATGAAATTCTACACTTTTAGAAATATAAAAGGAAGTGGAAATGAACCATTAATACATACTACTGAGTTTGAGTGAATCTGGACACAGGATTCCTTCCACATCTTTTTAATTCTCCTATCCCTAGAGCTGATGTCAGCCTTTTTTTAAACACACTTTTACAACTACAACTTGACAGAGCAATTATAAGCACAAGCAGTTATTTACCTAGTATCTGCTAAACACATGAAAATGAAAGAAATGCATCACAGAGGAGAGATGGGGAAAGTATAAAGACTTCCATATCTAACCTAAATCAAAAAGAGTTCTCCCTCCATAACTTCATTACAAGTCCTGAAGCTGGTTACCAGAAGTTAGCCAGGCAACAGATACACACACCTGCTCTTTGCAGAAGTACATCAGGAAATTACATTGAACTGCTGAGAAATATTTCCCAATTCTGATCAACAAAACCTATAAGAAGCTAATTTAATGTTACAAACTTTTGAATATTGTCAGGTAACCACACTTATACTACATGTGCAGAATTGCAGCTGCATCACTTTTATTTTCACACTTCAGGTACTACCTGAAGTCTCCAGAATTCACTGCTGTCTAGAGGTGCTCTCAGTTACAAGCCTTTAAAAGACATCATAAACAAATCTACAGCAATAAGCATTTCTTTGTCCAGAGACACCAGATATTATGATGGAAGAACACTTATTCATGGCACTGAGATACTGTCCATAAGCATGCTTTTCTAGACTCTATCAAAAATCTGAGGAAGACATTAGTTAGATAAAGACTGGTTTAATGTACTTGTGAAGTGGGAATACAGAGCTGTTTCTACAGTATTATTTGAACGCTATACAGAAAAAAAAAAGTTATAACTCAGCTCCAAATCTTCAGCATTCAGAGATACTAACTTACCTACTGTGTCACTTGGAACAAGCTGTTTGAAACCATGCTACTTTTCGTTTGTTTACTTGTTATTATAAACAAAACTTTGTTTCTTGGGACAGCAATATCTTAAAAAACCACATCTAAGCACCTCCAATGCCTGAAGTACTACAACTTAATACACAACCTGTACTGACAGCCACAACTGAAATCAAACATTTGAAGAAAAAAGAAGCAACACATCAACAGCCAGTAGATTACATGGCCTTATGACCCAGTTAGGACCCTCTTCTAATGTTTTGCAAAGCGGTGCTGTCCCTTCTCATTAGCAAATGGTTTTCAATAGCCAAGAGCACAGTTTTAACCTAAAGAGCAACAGAAGTCAATTCTGGAAAATAGTAACATCAAGATACACCAAGCTCAAGTTGCAAAGAACCATAAGTACTGCTATGTGGGAAATGTGAAGGGAAGAGAAAGAGGGGTCCTCATTTATCGCCTGGTAGCAAACTTTAATCATATCAAGATTCCCACTAGGCAGAGAAAGATCATCCTCAATCATGTTCTGCTTGGATACTCTTAGCTGGACAATATAATCAGGAATTTGAATCCATGCACTTTCACTTCACCTTGCATAAAGTTTCTGGGAAGAAAATTAGTTAATCATTTATTTGTTCAGATTAAGAGTTTCAGCCCTCAATAATTTAGGGCTGAACTTTACAGTAATGCTATATTTATGGTAAGGTAAATAAAAGTCAAGTCACAAGAGCCTGTATTCCAGTGATCCTTTGCATTAACTGCCAAAGTAAGCTTCTCCTCACTTTATTCTGCCTTCATAGGTATAAAAGAGAGGAAGCAGGCTGCCACAGATTAAAATAGACCATCTAAATCTTTAGGATCCAAGGCATGGGGAAGACTCCACAATAAACCAAAAATCCACAGAAAAGACTTTATAGGAGTTCTTCTGCAATGAGGAGGATGGCAGTAGTACAGAGTACCTCCTGCAGCCAGTATTGGTGAACATAAACAATCACCATATGCAGCCTGAGCTGGTTCAGAGAAAAGTCGTATCTCCTCAGCAAGGGCAAGCATCCCAGAGAGGTCAGTAGCACAATGAAGTTGGTCTTCACTTTTTCTGGTGATGACCAAACCTACAATACCAACCACCAGGAATGCGAGAAGTCTCTAGACAGACATTCACACACCAGCACACAAGCATCTACTCATCTTTACAAATCTGGCCATATAAAAGGAATTTGAGAAAAGCCTAAATCAGTTCCTGGGGAAGAAAAGACACCAATCACAGCCCAGAGCCATGACTCTAAGAATTAATTCTATGTGTTCCAAAACTTCTGATTTACAAGAAAATCCCATAGAGAAATAGCAAAGAACTTCAACAAGGGAGGTCAGTGCACAAGAACATTGTTTTAACACTTAAGAGGCTGCAGTTAACCCTCGAAGATAAATGGTATCTTGCATCAAGGTGAGATCTTGTCCTTGTCCTCCCACAAGGCACCTACACTCTGAAATAGCAACACAGTCTTGCAAGTCAGGCCTATTACCCCAAGCTGCAAGCTGTTTGCACAGTTTCTTTTACAGAAGAATCACTCCCTTATAAACAAGGTCCATTTATGCTCAACCATTGCATTAGATATACAGAAGATGTCTTACATTATGTGTACAAACCCTGTCTTGCAGAAGGGAATTCAGAGGGCTGGTGCTAACAAAGCTGAGATGACTGTAGTAACACTGCCTCTAAAGAAAACACCATGAATTTTTCCCCAAGATAGGACTACACAAGATTTCAAGAGCAAAGGAGAAAAAACACTGACTTTTAAGAACACAATATTACCTATGGACTAGGTTGCTATTGAAGCAATTAATGTTTGAAATCACAACAGAAATCTCATACCATTGTCAAGTGCCATATCCCTTATATCCAGGGTCAACTTTCAGAATATACTAGCAAGTATGTTCCATTCCTGGAAAATCTACAACTCAATCCTTAATTGTATTAGACACCAATGAAAATAGACTTGAGAGGATGAACGTTTAGAACTCAGTAGTCTGAAAACACGCGTAAAATATTTCTTACCTTTCTACAAAATAAATCAAATGAGTTTGCCTTGTAGCCTTCCACGGAAATTGAGATCCTTGCCTCTGCCACAAGTAGTTTACTGTATTAAAGGTTTCACATCATCTAAACTAGTATGACTAAAAGATTAGTGGAAGCATCAAAAGCAATGACTGGGGGGAAAAAAAACAACAACAAAACCTTTGTATGCCATCATGACTTCCTGAAGAGCTATAGTTTTCTCTGAAAATCCTTGATTCGATTATCACTGCCCTTTTTCACACTATGGGGAGAAACACAAGAAGAAAGAGCTGTCTAGCATGAGCAGCAGTGTATAAGCATTTTTTGTTTAGGGCCAGCCAGAGATGAAAGTGTCTCAAATCAGAAAAAGTTTTTCAGACTGTATCCTCTATACTGGTTACACATTCCTCTACTCTCCTGGTCAACTACAAAGCTGTTTATTTTGGTCTACTTCAGTGTCAGACTCTGTATGGCTAGCACAGTGACAATCACCAAAGTTGTCAGGGCTTAACAGTGCCAGAAGCTTCACAGTCCCCTCTAGATAAAAAGTCAAGAACAGAGATTATAGAGAAGTCTCAAAGTAGTAAGTCAGCATTAAATACAGAAAGAACATCTCTGTTTCTTGATCAGTATGGCAGTCCATCACAAGCCTTTTAGCATAACGTTCCTTTCTCTTTCAAGTCACTGGTCACAATAGAGGCCTCTACGGGCTCAGGAAGGCTCTCCTAGCATTTCTTCCAGAGAAGCTAAACCCATACATAAATATATCAAAGGAGGCCACTAAGAAATAAAGTTACAAGCTGCAAGGATTTCTTTAAAAAACCAAAAAGTGCCAGGCATTTTATTTTGAAAATCATTAGCACTAAACAGCAATAAATTCCAAACAAGCCTCACGCTAAAAGCAGCCATATAATCTATCACACACATCTGATAAGTAATTCCTGAATTCAGCCGAGTCAGGACCAAGAGGTGTTTGCAGCTTTACTTTTCTTTATTATTCCAGTAGCCCAGGCCAAGTACAGCAACTCCTGAGGACAAAGTTGTTCAGTATGTCCAGATTCGCGTACAAGACCCATGAGAAAAGAATCCAGTGAGCATCAGAACAACATTTTTTCCCCCTTGGTATGATCATATATTTGAGATGTGTTGTTATTGACTCTTGCACTTCGGTTTTTGGAGTTCAGCCATTTCTGACTACTCTTCTGACAACATCATTCTCTTTGCATTAAGACATTCCACTCAGTAAGCTTTATGATATTTGTGTCTTGGACATAACTACAGCATTATTCACACATACCCTAAAACTGACTCTCAAAAAACCAACTGACACTTCTGGTTTAGAGGAAAATCATCTGCAAACCCAATTTTAAAAGGGAAAATGGGTAACACACACAGATGTTATAAACAGCCACATATTCCCACTAATCAAGGTATTTGAAAAATTAATATACAAATAAAACTAAAGCAGCTCAGCGGTTGTATTCTACAAGAAAAATAATCCACTCAGTCTGTTTTACTGTTCAGAATTTCTATGGTCTTGGCATCAGGAGGCCAAGTAATAATAAATCAGACTGAAATACAAATGCATGCTTTTTACATTTATGCTCACTGTGTGTACTGACTACAGGACAGACAGCATTAGCTGTAGCTGACATGCAATAAGCTTTAGGAAAATAGTTAAGCACATAGCTTAATTTGATGAGAAAAAGTCTTCTAAAATTAGTCTTAAAACCACAGAAGTTCCATTTGAAATGTGTATGCAGAAATAAGAAAATAAAACAATAGGTCATATTGCACTGCTACTTTTGTGTGGACTAGTGTGTGATTCTGAACCTATAATAGAAACTTTACAATATGGTTTAGTCCTCATCTGCAACGTGCTGAACAGTAATTAAGTATTTTAAAGAGCAACCAGAAAACCCGTATCATTGTTCCTACATCAGAGTGGAGTGGTTTCACTGTCCCTAACAGCAATGCCGACTTTCAAAATAACGCTAAGTCACCACTTAGCATTAAACTTTCTTCCTGAGTTATGAAAAGATATTTCTCAATGTTTATCTAGTAAACAGCATATTATAGAAGCATTTTTCCTGAGGACTTGGAGAGGGAGCAGGGTAGTATTAGGTTATTCAGGGATATGGCACACAGGTTATCTGCTTCCTGACAAGGAACAGGCTACATATCCCAAGTTCTTTTAATATCCATCTGCATAAGGAACAGATCCATACAGCAATGAAGAGGGGGTAAAATAATCTGTACAGACCACACCACCACATATAGTATCTTTGCTCCTCTGATTCAATAAAATTACAGATTTTCATCTGCTTTTAAGAAGGGACATTTGTCTTTGAAAAGCAGGTTAGTGTTTTCTCCTTACCTACTATAATAGAAAAGGCTTCTGATGAGTATTGTGCATGTAGATCGGTAAATAAGATATTATCAAAAGTTTATGTTGATAATGTAATGCACATAGAAAGATGCTGGTAGTTCAGACTGCCCATAAAGCATACCATGGCAGTAGTCAGTTAACAATGAAGTCAGGGTGAATAAACAGCACATTGAGTTTTGTGGTGTTCTCCTCACTTTGTTTCCATTCTGTTTATTAAAACCTGGTTATGTATGCACATCTCAACTACATCATTTTTCCCAAATTTACAGAAGAACATTAGTTCAGATAAATTCCCAGCTCTCATACAAAGAGCAAATCTTTGGAAAGGGAAGTATTTCTGCTACTGCTGGAACATCAGCAACTCAATTCCCTGACCCTCTGGAAGGAAACACTCATTGGGTGGAGTAGGTAGTGCAGAGAAGAAATCCAAAGTTGGAGTAACAGAACTCTCCCAGTGGCAAGGACATGCTTCCCCTTGTCCCATTCCTTAGGGTTACAGATTACAGCAGCTGCTAGGTTAGCTGTCTTCTCTGTAAGGCAAGAGCTCCAAGCCGACCACACACAAAACTCATTATTCCTCCCCCACAAGAACTCTCAAGGTAAAGAACTACTTTCCCAGTAACCATCTTTCAATACAAACTCCAGTTTAGTTTTAGTTTTTCAGTTTTCATATGAAAATAGTTTCTATGAAAGACTGAAAATTGTTCTAAACACTTTTAAAGGGGCATTTATAGCCACAGGGGTTTTTAATTCCTTGAAAGACATGGCTATGCATAAGACTAAGAATGTTAGAGCACACAGAAATATTTGCTCGAGGTTAGTTCATAGACAGTACACAAAATAGCACATCACTATGCAGAATTAGGGTTTTCAACATCAAGCCACAAGTCACTTTGCTACACCTGAATGCAGAGATATCAATACCAAAGACAAAGCATGTGCTCACAGCAGGTTTCCTTAAATAGGACACAGATCAAGGACAATCATAAGAGAAGACAGGAGAGAGTATAGAGGGAAAGAAAACTTGTCTCCTAACACTGCACACCTCTGCAGAGTCCTGAGACTGCTAAAGATGAAGAGGCCACATCCTTGTGCCTTGCACACACTCCTACATTCATCCTACTCCAAAGCAGCCACAAGGTTTGTAGGTTGAGATCGTATCTTTTATTAGACCAACATGTATAATGAACTTGTACACCAGTCTAACACAAGATACTATCTCTGCATCCAACAAGATGCTACTTCTGCAGTCCTCATCTTGCACAGGGGAACCCAATGACAAAATCTGACACTTTCAAAATTCAGTAATTACTGACTAAGTTATAAATAGGACCTTTATATATTCAGCACTTGATCCAAAGTTAGTGTCCCAAATTTTCATCACAACTAATGATAAGTCTGGCAAATTAAAGTTGTTCTTACGGTGTGCATAAGAATTAAAATTAATAGTAATTTGCCTTGTTATTCCCAGTGAACAGCAAAAGAAGAAACATGGTCATTTGGAAAGTCCATTAATTAAGATGAACTACGGCATAGCAGAGAAAACCAATAGCTACACTTGGGAGGGGGGGAGAGGGGTAGAAGGTAGAAGAGGTCTTTAAGATACTCTTAGAACATACACATCACAAGTTATCCGCTACAGCAAAGTCTTTTCAGACAAGATAGAACGAGAAAAATAGAGCCTGTGGCATACTATAGCTAAGCAGTAAAATAACCATCTTGCATCAGTTTAAAAGGGATCAAAAAATCCCTGAAGTATCTATTATACAGTCATTGTGCAGTGTCTGTAACAGGCAGCATTATCATTGCTGAACATCTCAACTACATCTGCTTCCTATTTAAACATTTTTACAAATCTTGCATTTACTCTTTTCTCACAGATCAACAAGAATTTGGGGGGTATGTGGTAAAATTCATTACTTAGTTATGTAAATAATACCAAGTATTTTAGGCAGAACTGCAGCAGTGTAGTGTCAGAATTTTTTGCCACTATGTACTTTGCACAGAAAAAAAATTAACTTCCAAAAGCTTAAACAGAAAAATATTTAGGAGTTTACTGTTTGCCACAAAACATACAGGATCTGTTTCTGAAATTTTGTCAATAATTAAAAGGCATTTGGTCATTCAGAATTGCTCTGTTATACTAATTCTCTATAAAAAGACTATGATGCAGAATTGACTATATGGTATAAGTAGCCTTCCCTCTCTACCTTTCAAAAAAAGCTTACTCAAGATAAATGTTAGACTTGCATTTTTAGATGGAGGAGGGCAGTATTATTTAAATTTTATTTTCAATATATCTAGCAACACTCAAAATACAAATGTAATTTGCTGATAAATTATACAGGAGGGAATCTGAAACAACCCACAACTGAAATTGTACTGTTATGGTCAACAGTTCTAAGAAAAAAGGGGGAAAAAATTCATACATTTAGGTGAACAGCTTTTCCTTCATCACCTCTGGTCTGAGAACAGAATGCCAAAATTTTATTTGCAGAGTGCTACTTCTCCAGTAGTCACTGAATCCTTTAGAACTCTGATCTTTCAGCCAGCACCTAGATCTAGTTCAGAGTTAGTGATGATCACATTGTCCTGGTTCTGACTAGGACAGGGTTAATTTTTGCAGTAGCCAGGAGGGGACATGGCTAGGACACTGAGGTTATTCTATACCACTTCAAGTTTCCAGGGAGAGAGAGGGGGTCCCTTCCAGGTCAGGTAACCTGAGGGAGGAAACAGTTGGGTATTGTCAGGGTTTCCACTGGGTGAGAAATCACTTGTGAGTCGTTCGCATCTTTCTTGTACCATTTCATTAGTATTGCTGCTGTTACTGTTCACTGTCTTACTTCATTGCTTGTTCGAGTAAATTGTTCTCATCTCAATCCATTTTGTACCTCCAATTCTCCTCTCCAGCCCACTGCAGGGCAGGGGAGAGTGGAGCAGTGCATGGTTTGGAGCGTTTCAGTGGGAACACCATTCCTAAACCCTGACACGCATATAAACTATTCATTACACTTGTCAGACCCGGTCTCCAGCACCCAAAGTACCCCACAGTTTGCCCACAACCCACTAAGTTACCACTTGTGGGGAGAAACCAAGAAAAGGTCAGCCTGGAGAATGAAGTACCTTTGCATTCCTCCAGGCCAGCACAGTTGTACACTTTTATGATTATTTATGTCTGCTAAACTTCTTTGACTGACAAAGAATTGAAGAATAGTACCAGACACACAAAAAGCTCCCTTAAACACTTCACTTACAGCATTCTATAAAGGTAGTGGATAGTTTACAAATACCAGTATTTGTTCATCAAACCCTAATTAGTTTTACTTTGCAAATGCCATTAAACCCTCACAAGTCTTAATAAGAGTCAAGAGTGAGAATTCTGTCCATTGCTTTCCAGTTTTTAAAGGAAATACAAGTGCTAATGTACTGAAAAATTGCGTGTCCTTCAGCATTCATCTAAGAGCAATACCAACGTAAAAATGGGAAGTTTAAAAACACTTTTCTAATTACCCAAACAGAACTACCAAGCTTGAGAAAGAATACTCATGAAATCTAGAATTACTAGTGTAAAGGACATTACCCATAGGTACAGTGTAAAGATGAAGGTAAGTGCTAGGACCAGATTTCCTTCACTCTCCCAAGGCACACTGTAGAAAATATGAAACATCATAATGATGTTTAACACCTAATTTTATCTTTCATTTGGGAGTCTATTTGTACTCCTAATCATCACAAGAAAGCTAAAGGTTTTAGTTTAAGCAGAAAATAAAGACTTTAAGTTCTGCTATAAAATAAATCATAGTGTACTTGCAGTTACACTTGAAGAAATTATTCTAGATTATCAAAATAGTGCTTTTTAGCCAACAGAAGTGAAGGATGTTTCTTCTGCTTTTTACAAAGACACAACTACAAAATGAGCATTTAGTCAAATACAGCACTGTTGCTATTCCTGAGGTTTTGAAGGACAAACAAGAAGAAAAACCTCACAGGAGAGACAGGAATAAAAATACCCACAAAAACCCCACCACACACACAACCTAGTCCAACTCCAATACTAAATCACTTTTATTCCAACACATTCTCAGCCTATCGTTGTGGAAGGGAAATGCCTGTACCTGCAGTACCATGGACAGGGTATGGAAAAGCTCACAGAATCAAAGAATATGCTGAGTCGGAAGTGACCCACCAAGATCATCGAGTCCTACTCCTAGCCCTGGCACACAACACCCCAAGAATCACACCACATGCCTGAAAGCACTGTTCAAACACTTCAACTCAGACAGGCTTGGTGCTGCGACCACTTCCATGGGGAGCCTCTTCCAGTGGCCAATCACCCTCCAGGTGAAAATCCTTTTCCTGATATCAAACCTAAGCCTACCCTGACTCAGATCCATGCTGTTTCCTCAAATCCTGTCACTGGTGACAAGAGTGAAGAGATTAATACCTGCCTATCCCTCTTCCCCTCGTGGGATCTCTCCAGATTCCCCAGACCACTCAAAAAAAAAACCCCAAAAAAAAAAAATCAAATGTTGAGAGAGGTTTTGCAATGACATCAGCTATCTCTGAGGATTCACGGATGGATCCCGTCAGGCCCTGTAGATTTGTAGGGATGCAGCTGGATCATCAGATCCTGCAGTTTCAGGGTCAACTGGGAGCTGATCATTCTCACATAGTCCTCCAGGGCACTGAAACCCTCCTGGTTCTTCATCTATGTTGAGGACAGAGGCAAAGAAAGCATAAAACACCTCTGCCATGTCTCTGTCCCTGTTTGTGAGGTGACCATCCTCATCCTGTAACAGGTCAATGATATTTCAATACTGCCTATTGCCATTAATGTATTTGAAAAAACTCTTTATTGCCCCCCACATTTCTGGTCAGCTTCAACTCCGATTGATCTTGGCCGCATGAATTTTCTCCCTACAGCAGCAGGCAGCCCCTCTGTATTTTTCCTATGTCAGCTGACCTTGCTTCCGCTGGGCATACACCTTCCTTTTTCTCCTTATTTCCCTGTTCAGCCAAGCCAGCCTTCTGCCTAGTCTGCTTGACTTCTGACATTTGTGGATTGCCTGCTCCTGTGCCCTTAGGATACAGTGTTCAGAGAGTGACCAACACTGATGGGCTCCAGCACCTGCAAAACCATTTTCTGAGGAGACTTTACTAGTTCCCTGAGCAGCCTGAAGTCTGCTCCCCTCATGTCCTGAGTTGAGGTTTTGCTGGCACTCTTCCTCCTGTCAACAGAGATTTTAAACTCGATAGTTTTGTGGTTGCTGTGGCCAAGACGGCCGCCAATCTCCACTTGCTCACGAGATCCACTCTGTTGAAAAGCAGCAGATCAACAAGGGCACTTTCTGAGACGGCTCCCTTAGGACCTGTTCCATAAAGTTGTCAACTAGGGTTTTTAGGAATCTTCTGGCCCCGGTTGTACAAGCTGTGTGATGCTCCAAGAATTCCTCAAAGAATAATTCAGTCATTGTCCTGGTTGGGAGGTCTGTAGTAGACTCCAAGGATGACATCCACATTATTTGTTTGTCCCTTGATTCTTACCCAGAGGCTCTCAACTGTGCCATCGCCAGTTGTGAGCTCTCTTCCATTACACACTATGCCACCCCCTCACTTCTTCTGCCCTGCCTATCCTTCCAGAGTGCCTGTAATCACCCAACAGGGCACTCCAACCACAAGGCTGATCCCACCATGTTTCATTTATGCCAACGATATCAAATCTCTGGGACAATGCTTCGAGCTAGTCTTATTTGTTGCTCATGCTGTGTGCATTAGCATAGGAATACTTCAGGTGTGGTACTTCGTAACCAAAAGCTGATTGAGGGACCCCATTGCTGCTCATTTGCTCAGGTTTTGGCACACCATCCCATTGCTCATCACTGGCAAGCCTGTGCCTTTCCCTTTGGAGCACTTAATTGCTGAATTTTTAAGCAACCAGATTGAACTTTAAGAAAACAAACATCCTGTGTCAGTGCAAGAGATTCAGTTATCTTCTGTATTACATCAGTAAGCTTGAGTATTTACATCAAGCAGTACCTTTAAGTATAAAAAGTCCTCCTGCATTTCCACTGAAGCCACACTATTTGCTTTAAGGTTCTTAATACAGAATTATAGAATGGCCTGGGTTGGAAGGGATCTAAAAGATCATCTAGTTCCAACACCTCTGCCATGAGCAGGGACACCTTTCATTAGCCAAGGTTGCTCAGAGCTCCATCCAACCTGGCTTTGAGTATTTTCAGGGATGGGGCACCCACAACTTCCCTGGGCAATCTGTTCCAGGGCCTCATAACCCTCACAGTACAGAATTTTTTCCTAGTATCTAGTCTAAACCTATTCTCTTTCAGTTTGATAGCATTCCCCCTTGAACTGTCACTACATGTTCCTGTAAGAAGTCCATCTTCATCTTTCTTAGAGGCTCCCTTCAAGTACCGGAAGGCCACAATTAGGTCACCCCAAAGCCTTCTCTTCTTCAGGCTGAACAATCCCAATTCTCTCAGCCTTTCCTCATAGCAGAGGTGCTCCACCCCTCTAATCATCTTAGTGGCTTCCTCTGGACTCACTGCAACAGGGCAATGTCCTTCCTGTGCTGGGACCCCAGAGCTGGATGCAGCACTGCAGGTGGGATCTCACCAGAGCAGAGCAGAGAGGCAGAACCCCCTCTCTCAACCTGCTGCCCAGGCTGCTTCTGGTGCAGCCCAGGATACACTTGGCTTTCTGGGCTGTGAGCTCACATTGCTGGGTCATGTCCAGCCTCTCATCCATCAGCACTCCCAAGTCCTTCTCAGCAGGACTGCTCTTGATCCCTTCATCCCCCAGCCCATACTGATACTGGGAGTTGCCCCGACTCAGGTGCAGCACCTTGCACTTGGTCTTGTTAAACCTCATGAGACTTTATAGGCTCATTACTGATTCTTAGTTTCAAGCTTTAACATTGACAATTTATTTGTGAAGTTGAGGACTGTTACATTTTTTTTGCTACAGATTCATAGAATAGTTCCAATTGGAAAGGATCTTTAGAGTTTCCTAGTCAACCTCCTTCTCAAAGCAAGGTCAGCAAAATCAGTCTAGATTACACAGGGCTTTATCCAGTGGGCATCAAACCATCTAAGGCCGGACACTACAGAATCTCTTTCACCTGTTCCAATAACTGTCCCACTTCATGGAGAAACACGTTCTTCTTAAATGCAGTTATTTTAATGCATGCCTGTTTTCTCTTGCCTGCCTTCCACATATTGCTATAAAGATCCTGGCTCAGTATTCTCAACAGTCTGCCCATTGGTACTGTAAGGCTGCTATTAGTTCCTCCTGCTTCCCAAAGCCTTCCCTTCTGCAGCCTGAAGACCCATTTCCCTAAGAACTGACAGAATTCTAGCAAACTTACTTCTACACATCTGCTAAACCTTCCATCACAAATATAATGTTTTGATTTAGAGTGGCTGTTATCTTCATCCCCACATTTCCCCAGATACAACTGTAGGAACTGACACCTCACACTAAAATCTGCTCTAGTATAAGCTAAAATGAGTTATACACTGCCTTTCTGTCCCCCTCTAGGACATACATCAGCTCCAAAGAGACCATCTCCTGTTCAGCTTGCAGATCTGTTTCTAAACTAGAATTAAGAGATATGGAAGTACTTTCTAAGAAAAAAAAAAAATCACCCAGTTGAACAAAGAGTTGTAGTCTTACAGGCTCATTATATATATATGTACACAAGCTTGGATATATAGGAAAAAGAAAAGATGCCCTGAACTGAAGGAGGGGAAAACAAACAAACAAACAAAAAACCAACAACAAAAACACACCAGTGGGAGGCGGGGGTGAACCTACAACAAAAAAACCAAACCAATGACCCGAACTCAAAATACGTAGATCAGAAAGTTATCAAGAAGGAGAATAAGAGTACATTATTAGGACTGCTGTCTAAACCACTGTTACAAAAAAGAATAAAAACATTAATGAAGATGCCACAAGCACTCCACCATCTGAGGTAAATTTCTGTTAAGGTGTAGTCCCCTATTGACAATTAAAAGCAAAAAGTTCCTCTATCAGTTTTCCCAATCCTCCAAAGTTACTTATCAGACTAACAATATTTCAGTACAGTAACAGCTCTTCAGACAGTCAGTCACCCTTTGATGAAGCAAGTAACATCAGGAATTATTAACCACTGGAAAATCCATGTCATGACTAGTCAGTCAAGAAATCCCAGAGACAGGAGGGGAAGGAGTGAAAAAGAGGAGATATATCTCAATATTTGCTCCATGTCTCTTATCAGTAATTGATATGTGCTCCAGCACTTATTTCTCAAAAGAAAAGACAGGGGGCTACAGATACTGGAAGAAGTAGTGATGCTTCCTTAACAGAAGAAAAGCAATCTTCTCTACAGACTTTCATATCTCTCTGGAAAACCCACATTCTATATTTCATTTCCAGCTGAGGGGGAGAAAACATATCATAGAAAGGTCTGTACTCCTCATCCAGCTCACTAAAAAAACCAAAAATCAATACAAATAAAATAAATCCTTGCACCAGTTTAAAATAATTCTTCAGAATACTTGAGAAACTACAAAGAAACACATTGAAGAGGAAGATTTGATCATTCTCTTCAACCTCATCCTAAAACTTGTGAAACAGCAGAGTCACCGGCCTCAGATTCACTCTCAGCCATTCATACTCTTAATATCTTTCCAGTCACATAACTGGAAAAAAGTAAATTTGACTTTTGCAAGAAGTGACAATGCTTGCCCCTCACCACAGAGGGTGTCAAGTAAGGAGAGCCAAGTCAGTTTAAGCCACAGGCAAATGAACACTTAACAACTGGGAGATGGAATATTATTAGATGAATAACTAACTGGGGCCCCCAGCATAATAAAGACATGGAACTGCTCAAGTAGGTGCACAGAAGGGCCACAAAGATGATCACAGGGCTGCAGTCTCTCTCCTTTGAGGTTGGGGTTGTTCAGCCTGGAGAAGGCTTCAGGGAGATCTTACAGCAGCCTTCCAGAACCTAAAGGGGGCCCACAAGAAATATGGAGAGGGACTCTTTATCAGGAAGTGAAGTGATAGTACAAGGGGTAAAGTTTTTAAACTGAGAGAGGGTAGATTTAGATCAGCTATTAGGGAGAAATTCTTCACAATGAGGGTGCTGAGGCCTTGAAATAGATTGCCTAGTGAAGTGTGGATGTCCCATCCCTGGAAGTGTTCAAGGCCAGGTTGGATGGGGGCTTTTTGAGCAACCTGGGCAAGTGGAAGGTGTTCCTGCCCATGGCAGGAGGTATGGAATAAGATGATCTTTAAGGTCCCTTCCAAACCATTCTGTGATTCTATGAACTCATCTATACTTTGCATTTTAAAAGGCAACACAGCAATCCATCAGAACTTAATTGCATTTAGGAGTGCTTAAGGTAGAAACCAAAATACTACAAATTAAGGCTGTGATCCTACAAACATTTAAGTAGTAAACTTTACTGGAATAGATTTAGACTATAATGAAATTACAGAACATGCCTGAAACAGAGAAACAAGCCTACATTTGCAATATTAGCTTCAAAAATGTTTATTGTAACAACTCCCTACCAAAAGGACTGCTCTTGTACAATATAACAGTCTTAGCATATAAATACACAAAGTACAGTGGAACTGTAAAGTTACAACAGAAGTTTAATACACACAAGCCTATTTCCACTTTAAAGAGACATTAACAGTTACATCAAGGTACATACACTTAGAATTTTTCAAGAGTGAAAAAGTAACTAAAGCATGAGTTCCTGTAGCTAATAACTGGACCACTTCAGCTTTTTCTCTATGTGTACCTGGAAGGTAAAGCTGATTCCAAATATAGCACACATCTTGTACTCAAATTTGTGGCACTACCTGAAAGTAGGTGGAAATTAGGCCTCTGGCTTATTTCCTGTTCCATGCTAAAAATGACAAAGGGTGAAGCTTCCCTAAAATCTGAAATTCTGCAGCACATAATTCAAGACAATAAAGTATTTCTTTTAGCAATTTAGGAAACAGTTGGATAACATAAAAGGTACATCTAATTAAAATGCAGTATCAAATAAATCCAGTGATCTATCAGTTCTAGTGGTTGAAGAAAAAGACTAACTCGGGAGTTCAGTTTAAGTATAGAAAATAGGAATACTATGCTTAGGACATCATCTGCTTCAGACAAGAACAGGATGCTGCTTCAGTAACATTCACTGACATCTGAGTCAACAGAAAATAGTACAAACGTCTACCATGTCACAGTCACAATCACACTTTGGGATTCATTTGGCTTCTATAGAGAATACCTGAAATTTTACTATCTATTTTGTAATCTAAAAATCAGTTATTTCAAAAAGCAAACCAATCATTTAACGAGAAGCACAGCAAAATTTCAGAGGATGGAAACATCTTCTAATCAGTCACACCAAATACCTGCTAGAAATCCAGAAAGGTAGTTGCTTTGTGCAATATTCACTCATACCATAAATCCCCATTCCCACATATGTGGTACCCAAGCTACAATCGCCTGCGTCTACTTTTCAGGGAAAAACATACGTGTTTGCTTGCATTCAAGGAAGCACTTTTATCTCAAGGAGGAACAGAACATATATAACTGCTTGAAAATATATGCTATATATATATATATATATATGCTATATGCTGTAGTAAACAAATTCTAGAGACAGTCATATATAAAGCAATTGCCTTAAAAGAAAAAAGCAAAGGGAGAACATTAAGAAGCAACCTGTGAAAATAGTTTTCCAGATCATTTTTTAGAAAGGCTAGGCAGAAAGAGAAAATTAATTTAGCATTCTAAAAAGAAACAATTTAGTAAAATACCCAAAAAGCAGAGCATCAGCTTCCACAAATTTAAGAATGTGTAGTATTGTTTTTTTATAAATTCCTTCTACCTCAAATACATGGAGCTGTGTTAACTCAGACAGGTGAAGTTAAGGAGTCATTTGGTATGTACAAAGTACTGAATTAAATCCCAAACAAAAATCTGTCAGACTGTGACAAATAAACGCTGTAAAAAGCACAGAAGTTCAAGTTGACTGCAAATGCACTTGCCCAGCATATCCTTTAAATGCTGTGACTGTTTAATACTATGAGATACAAGTCTGAGTTTTTAGCAATTAGGAGCAGCTGGATGCGGTTTCTTTGGAGAAGCCTAAGCCATAGGAGATGCAAACTAACCAAAACCCATAAGAAAATCGAAAAACTGCCTAAAGAGGATGAAGAACTGGCTGATAGATTTAAGTTTCTTTAAAAATAGAAGAAAAAAATACAAAATTACAACATTAAGGATGCCTCAAACATTTATGCTGATGTCAGGTCTGTGTAAGAGGATACTCTCCAATATCTGACTTCATACTTAGTAAATAAAAATAATAAAATAAATAAAAAAAAAAACACCAAAAAACCCAAATAAAACACAGAGTGACACTGAGTCCATCTCCTTTCTGCATTTCTATATAATATGGTATTTCCTGAGTCCAATATAAGTCTCAGAAAAAAACAGTACAGTCAAAAGATGTTGCACTCCACCTCTACAGTTACCTTCGCCATGCTTTCAGAGTTGGCACACACTGAATACAGCAGAAACAGTAGCTGGTGGTAAGTGGCTCATTCATTACCAGTGGATGACTACAGCACTGCTAGTGCCAAAAGGAACCTGCCCCTCTCACCTCATCACACCAAATTACATTTGTTTGAAAACAAATTTCGCTTAACCTCTGCTCAATAGTTTAATATATATACGTGCAAAGAATGTTTAAAAAAGGTATGGTAACCAGTATTAATTATGATTAAAGATAGAATAAACATTTTACTTCAAAGTGCCTGTTTTCTGACTCTTCACTTCACTTGTATTCTATACAACTAAGCTCAAAAAATAAAAGTCATGTGCCACTGCAGGTTTCCTTATAAAAATGGCTGTACGGTGTTCTCTTTTTGCTCACTGAACTCAAAAGCAATTAGCTAGTTTCCCAAAAGAAGATACTACAGAACCAATTCTAAGTAGTTCCTGCCCAAGGAACTTTTCTTAAGACTGCCAGTCATGTGGTCACACAACACAGCCAGTTCTTACCAAGTTTCACTGTGTTATGTATTTATACAGTAGTAACCAGAGCAATAGTTCTCATACAAGGTATGCCACTGCCCCACCTCCTGGGAATCACAAGCCTCAAGGTTAAATCAGAATGAGACCACGAGCAAAAGCTTTAAGAAATTAATGGCTCTAAAAAGGCTCAATTAGAAGAGGAAGCCACTACACTGTTGAGAACATGCGAATGAGCCTACCTTGAAGCACGCTTACAGTTAGAACTACTATTCAAGACTAGACTGAAACTGTAATCCAGCCAGATGACGACACTACCCATGTGCAGAAGACAGCTTGATGAGTATAAGAGCTGCTACTTCCTTAAACTTCCCAGCTGTTCTTCCATATTTTCAGCATACACCAACAGTTATGTAAAAGAAAACCAGTGATCATCCTCTGGGTTCAGACTTACCACCTGATGTTCTAGAACCAGTTTGCCACTAACTGCGAAACCACAACATTAATATGTTAAATATACGCTTTACTAAATGAAAGGATTAGCAAAGAAGCTTCCAAAGACAGGAAGAGGCTCTAATTTCTCAAACATGGTTCCTCAGTTATGAATTCCTTGACCCTTAACCTAGGATGAAGTTTCATAAAAAGAAAGATTACCTTCTTAGGAAAAGGGATTCAACTTGCTAAATGATCAACAGAAGCACATGCAGGAAGGCTCCTTCAAAGCAGCAGCAGCAGTTACATGATAAATGGCAGCAAGACTAAGTCACTAGACAAACTGGATTAATGCTATTGGGTCTCTCTCACTCAGACCAGCGCTTTTAACATAACTTCAGGACTTTAGGGGCCCCTACAGTTCACATTGACTGAAGGAAATATATTCAAATGAACTATGGGGCATGTTGACCCATAAACACTAATTTTGACCTAGCAAGTTTTGGTCTTTCATTTTATGTTAGTTTAGGAGCTCTCAGAGGACACATTTTATGAATGAAATACTGAAGACTAACCTTAGTTTTCATTCAAAAAAAAAAAAAAAAAAAAAAAAAAGGAAGAAGTCACATGTAATGAAGCAGCAGCTATTCAGAGAGAGGGAATAGTTTCTATTTTTGCAACGTCCAGTAGCCCAAGGTAACATCTTCATATCACAGCAAAGCCTTAAGTCTTTAACTGACAGGCACAGCTATAGCTACACATACCTATCTTCATTCATTATATGTGGAGAGAAGACAGAGAAAGAAAGTAGTTGAACACTTTCTCCCCTCATCTAGTGATTACTGCTACATACTTCTTTCCCTATCCCATTTTTCTATGTTTCTAGGCTATATTACAAAACAGAAACTCTGAACAACAGCCACCACATGCTTACCTATCCAGGACATAACCTTCATCAAAACTTCTATCACTTAACTCCCTCAGCTAGGCAGTTCCAAAACACATATAAATGTAACTTAATTACTTCCTCCCAGTCCTGCACTCAAATTCTGTTGTTTTAAGATGGTAATTTATTGTAACATGGAATAGGAGATAGGTTTAGAAATAACAAAATTACTCCACCTGCAAGTATAGTATTTCACAGTCTAGGTGTCTCAGTTTGTGGTTCTTGCAATTTAAAATTAATAGACACATTTCAAACAGGACCCGCATTACACCTACACTGGTGAAAGAAACTTTAAACCAATGTACAACATGAAGCCTGCCTTCAAATAAATCTCATCTGTTTAATTCAGTGTTCCTGAAACAAAGTAAGAAAACTGTTAGCAAATCTTCCTATGCAGTGTATTTTATCTTACAATGAGTGAGACCGCTATGCTTTTAGTTACTAGTTTTCTGTATGAAACCTTACATGGAATAAAACATTTAAGAACATCCACACTAGGAAAAATAAATGCCCCTTCTGTTAAGTAAGGAAAAGATTAGAGCTCAGTGGACTGAAACATAAGATTATATTGCAGTTCACCAAAAACAAGGCCTAAAAACATGCCAAAGTAAAACCTGGGATGAATAACCACTTGAAAACCACAGTACACACTCCTATCACATTTTTTGGCCATCCCTACAAAGCTTCTGTGTTTCTGTTTTAAATTTGAAGAATTCATTAGAATAAGTTAAAAGCGAAGACAGAGAAGTGTGCTGCCATTTTTGCAGTTTATTTCACTTAATTTGTTTTGAAAAACAAAGAAGAGAAAAACCAACCCCCAACAACACAAAAATGCCAACAAATTCCTAGTGCTAATAATTGATACAACTGATTACATAGAAAATATTGCAACTTTACCTTCCAGCGATCAAGGACTGCTAAGCTGTGAAGAGTCAAATACTCAAAGCCCAGAGAGGGCCAGTCCAAGGACCTGCACTGCAACAGGGGACCCTCCATCTCACTTCAAGCAGAAATACAATTGCTTTATATCAGATTTTGTGGTCAATTGGAACCCGTTTCATATTAGGAATCTATTCCTCTCAAGATAACATCAAGATAGAAGAAACTGATGCTGGGATCACAGTATGTTAGATCCTAGACAGATGAAGTTTTCCCTTCTTCCCTTGAAAGAAAACAGAACCAGGTCAAAGTCAGACAGCACCGATCAGAGAAAAAGCCTTAGCCAAGATCCAAGTTCGCCTTCCACCAAGTTCAGTAGCATGTTTGCTTGATCCACCTTCATTTTTAATTTGGTGACTAAAAGATAAAAAAAATTCCCCTTATGTTGACCCCAACCTATTTTTTCCCCAATCTGAAAACGAGCAACAGATGAAGTACCTGATAAAAATACACAAATTACTGATTAATCATTATGAAATTAAAACTAACATATTCTGCTCCAGAATAAAAATACAGTACATAGCTTTCAGGTTACATAGAAAAGGATGAGCAGGAGCATCATTCTCTTGGCCCATATTCTCCTCATGGCTTTGGATGCAGGCTTCCTCAAGTTGTTAAAGCACATGCATGAGATAGCTTATGAATATCTTATTTTGTACATGCATGTTTAGAAAACACTTGCAAGCTCCATTTAAATAATAGACTCCTACAAGAAATATCTTGGAGTTGTCATGTTCCCAGAATAGTGAAGTGGAAGGAAAGAAAATAAAACATATAGCCACAAAATCTACTTGATCTTAGTACTGAGGAAATCAATTCTTTTCTTTCAGCTGTTGGAGCCAGTCTAGCCAGAAGTCAAAAACATGTATTCTGAATGCTCACTGAATTAGTATGATCTTTGATACAATTTTAAAATAAGAAAACTGTAAAGATTCCCTTTTCAAGATCATACAAGAAAAATGCCATCTGACAAAACCAAGCATATCAAAGTTCCTGGTACAACAGAACAAAATCCAGTTTAATAAAAACATTCACCTAACTGATCCAAACAGTTTCATGCAAAAACACGTATATGTATTTACTTACAGAGGTTATATTCCTATTTTCTGCTTAACACTTACATTGCCCTCCCAGCTTGCTTACAGGAAGAACCAGAAGGTCTGAGCAGCATTCAAGCCACGCCAAACCATTTGCTGCTACACTTAGTTTTCCAAGCCCGGAAAGCATTTACAGTTGTTAAAATGTTAACAAATGTTAATCAATCTCCTGAAAGGAATAAATTCCTAGACTATTCTCCAAGAATCAGAAGAGTGGGGCCCAGAGAGATGAGGGCTCTATTTATTCATAGAGCTCTAGCTCCTCACACTGTTTCCATCCAATAAAAAGGGGACAAACCAGATATACACTGGGGAAAAAAAAAGCATAAACATCTTGAAAGAGAGGAAACATTCAGGACACAAGGTAAGTCATGTAGTCTTTCACATATGCACCTAGTCAAGTTATCTCAGCAATACTGCACAACAGCAAACGGGACAAAAGGTGATTCGTACAACCTAAGGCACTAATTCACCACCTGAAAGTTTAGGCACCCTTGATCCTAGCAGTCCTGCTGAGCAAGTAATTTCCTTCCAGCATTGTTAAGGCCTATAGATCAGCCTCATCTTACCAAAACAACCAAGGCCTAAGATGCAATCTACAATCAGCCACTTAACAGTTACCTGTACTTACAGAACAGTCTATCTGAAATAATCTCATTTGTTTCAAAGAAACAGGCAAAATTTTGAGAAATAATTACCAGAGTTAAGCCTTCAGGGCCCATACTTAAGATCTTGGTCAGAGTAATTTCAAAACATTTAACTCACAAAGAATACCCCAACTTTCCTGAACAATAGCCATGAAGGACAACCTGTCTCTGTACATAAAGAATATTTCTAATTAAATAAAAAAGCCACATCCTTGAGTATACATACTCTCTCACCAGCTTTTTTAGCCCAAGCCTTTTATTTAGTTGGCACTCTAAGGATGTTCTTAAACTTTGAGGAAAAGGTACCAAGAAACTAGTAGAGCACTACTCCTTACAGACACTCACCATTTTTTCCCTGTAAAGAGAAAAGCTGTTAGGATCCAACACTCATCATTTTAAAAGCTAATAAAGAGGCACCTGAAGAAACACACAGAATAAAAGAACATATTATTTTATCACTGTATTTCTCCTTTTCAAAACAATCTTTTCCCCTAAAATGAGCTTAGTTTGCAATTCAGCCAAGTTCAACTGCCAGGCATTTCTAAACACTTGCATGTGTTCATCTTGTCTATGAAATGGAAACTCTATCACAGAATTCCAAAAGCCTAAGGTACAGCACAACTGAATCCCTAACCATGCATTAGACCACTACGTTATTACAGAGATGCTAAGAAACTAGGAGTATATTTGAGTATTTGTAAGCCATCTGAAACTAATTCACCCTCTCCAGTCAAACAGCTGCTCTCTTCCCTGCTCTTCATAAGCCTGCATTTTATTTTTTCCCTTTCCTTTTTCCTTTTTTAGCAGTGAAAGGGGCTAGAAAAAAATTTCTTTCTTCTACATATTCATCTTTCAGTATGAGTTCTCTTCTGTTAATGCCAGACAGCAAGAATATGAAGTCAAAGTACAGGGATGTTCAAGTCAAGACATCTCAAAGCTAAAACAAAATACAGACAGTTAAAACACAGCGAGTTAGAAACCTGTACAGGTTAAATAAACATGCGACTGGCCAACATTAACTTCTACAACTTTTGAACAGGAGCAAGCCAACATCTGCTGGCCTAGAGTTTCCACAGTTTTAACTAGCTGATAGGTTTTGCTTCCATTAACATATGGTCTGAAGAGAATTGCTTCTCCTATGAACTATATACTCGGTATTACCACACTGACAGAAATATACAAGCCATGGACAATTAAATCCTTTCTGGTACAGTAACCAAACATTTTAAGATAATTATCTAATGTATTTTCCCTCCCCTTCACTGTACAGACGAAGTGGCAGCTCCCTTTCAGACTGGCAGGTAGAGCTGTACGACCATCGCTGGGAACAGGAGAGAGCCCGCATGCAGCCTTGCCATTTGCTTCTGCCAATGCACAAAACAGAAAGAGCTTCTAGGATTTTGCAAGTAGGAAATGGAAAGTTACATATAGGTTATTTTACTGACAGGCAAATCTCGGGAGGCTACATGGACTGTCCAAAATAACATAAAAATTAAGAGGCTGCCATTTACCATCTGTTTGTCTCTCTCTCTCCAGCAAAAAAGTACACATCACAAGAAGAAATAGAGCCTGGGTCCGTGGAAGAGGAAGAAGGAGAGAAAGGAAATTTCCACGCAAATTCCAAGTGAATCACGCCGCGATGCCCGCGCCCGGCCGCGCCGGCCTGTCCCGACGGAGGCGAGCG